>NW_027507790.1:238457571-239015071 GCF_037356315.1 Lithobates pipiens
TCCTCCTTCTCCTCTTCCTCCTCCTCATCCTCTTCCTGTGTGATGGGTTGCACAGCAGGAACACTGTCTGGATAAAGGGGGCCTTGAGAGGCAAGGAAGTCCTCCTCTTCCTGCCTCTGTTCTTCCTCAAGTGCCCTGTCCATTATTCCACGCAGCGTATGCTCCAAGAGGTGGACAAGAGGTACAGTGTCACTGATGCATGCACTGTCACTGCTCACCATCCTTGTGGCCTCCTCAAACGGTGACAGGACAGTGCATGCATCCCTGATCATGCCCCACTGGCGTGGTGAGAAAAAACCGAGCTCCCCTGACCCTGTCCTGGTGCCGTAGACGCACAGGTACTCATTGATGGCCCTCTGCCTCGTGTGCAGCCGCTGCAGCATGGCCAACGTTGAGTTCCACCTGGTGGGCATGTCACATATAAGGCGGTTCTTGGGCAGGTTCAACTCCTTTTGGAGCTCAGTCAGCCGAGCACAGGCATTAAATGATCGGCGGAAATGCACACAGACTTTCCTGGCCTGCTTCAGGACATCCTGTAAGCCGGGGTACCTGCCCAAGAACCGCTGCACCACCTGGTTAAGGACGTGAGCTACACAGGGTACATGGGTCAGTTGTCCCTGTCGGAGGGCGGAGAGGAGGTTGGTGCCATTGTCGCAAACCACCATTCCTGGCTTAAGCGAGCGTTGAGTCAACCACCTCTCGGCCTGCCCCTGCAGAGCTGACAAAACATCCGCCCCAGTGTGGCTCCTGTCCCCCAAACAAACCAGCGCAAGCACGGCATGGCATCGTTTTGCCTGCGTACTTGCGTAGCCCCTGGAACGCCTATGGAGCACCGCTGGTTCTGAGGACAGAGCACTGGAAGAGGCCATGGAGGAAGAAGAAGAGGAGGGGGTGGAGGAGAGAGGTGTGTCACAACCAATAGTAGCATTTTGGAGGCGTGGTGGCGGAACAACCTCCAACACTACTGCACCTTGTCCTGCATCCTTCACAGCTGCCAGAAGAGTGACCCAATGGGCCGTGAAAGACAGGTAATGTCCCTGTCCATGCCTGCTGGACCATGAGTCAGCGGTAATATGCACCTTACCGCTGACCGCCCTGTCCAGCGAGGCAAGGACATTGCCTTCCACATGCCGGTAGAGAGCCGGAATCACCTTCCGTGAGAAAAAGTGGCGTTTGGGGACCTGCCACTGAGGAACCGCACATTGTACAAACTCACGGAAGGGGGCCGAGTCTACCAACTGAAAAGGCAGCAGTTGAAGTGCTAGCAATTTAGCCAAGCTAGCATTCAACCGCTGGGCATGTGGATGGCTGAGAGTGAACTTCTTTCGCCGGTCCAGCAGCTGGGGAAGGGACATTTGCCTGCTATAATCGGACATGGGTGTACCGCTAGCTGAGTGCCCGGAAGCACTTGGCTGTGACACACCTAATTCTACACCTTCATTCCTCTCAGAGCAGGTTTCAGAGAGGACTGAAGGTCTAGTGGGGTTGGAGATGCCAGCTGATGAGGAGCAAGGAGAGGTCCGCTTTGTTCTTTGGTGTGGGTCTTTGAGGTACGCTTGCCAACGAGCTGCATGGCAGGTCAACATATGTCTGGTCAAGCATGTGGTGCCCAAGCGGCTGATGTTTTGGCCACGCGAGATACGCTTGAGACATATGTTGCAAATAGCAGCGGTGCGATCTGATGCACTCGTCTCAAAAAAGGCCCACACCAAAGAACTTTTAGAATAACGCGCAGAGGCAGCGCCCTGCACAGGCGGAGCTCTGCGGTGTGATTCAGTCGGTGTGCTGCCCCTAAGCTGGCCCCCGGAGGGCATCCTGACTCATTGGACATGTGCCTCCTCCTCCTCCTCCTCCCCCTCTCTCCTACCAGGCACCCACGTGGAGTCAGTGCCCTCATCATCCCCTCCCTCTTCATTGCTGTAGCAAACCTGGTAATATGCTGCAGCTTGTGGAACATGACTGCCAGATTGCTGTCCTTCTTGAGCATCCCCTCTCTCTGCATTCACGCTACTGCCTTCCTCTAGCTGAGTGTCATCATCAGAGCCTACAAAACACTGGGCATCCTCCTGGAGCATGTACCCAACACTGTGCTCAAAGAGTTGAGGAGACTCCTCAGGAGGATGTGGTGGGTCTAAGGAAAGAGTCACTGATGATGACATTGAGACGAGGGAAGACGATGCGTTGGCAGCTGCTTTGCTAGTACCCTGAGACTGGGTGAGAGAGGATGAGGAGGATGAAGAGGGCTTGGTCATCCACTCTACCAAGTCGTTGGCATGTTGCGGTTCAACATGTCCAGCTGCCGAAAATAAGGACAAGCATGTCCCATGGCCACATGCTGATGACAATGCACTGCGTCTATGACCAGCACTGTTGTCTCTAGACACAGAGCCTGCTTGCCCTCTTTTATCGGCTCGCGCCTGTCTGCCTCTCCTTGCTGGCCTTCCAGACATGGTAATGGCCTGAAGGGAGTTGGATAAAACAGCAGTTGGGTAGTGTATATTGTGCTGGAGGCACACAACACCCACTAACTCCTGCAGATGCCTTTATTATAGAACACCAGATATAAAGGGGTATACTGTAATGGAGTCACACAACACCCACTAAGCCCTGCAGATGGCTCTATTAGAGAACAGCAATAAAGGGTAGATACAGGTGTATATTGTGCTGGAGGCACACAACACCCACTAACTCCTGCAGATGCCTTTATTATAGAACACCAGAGATAAAGGGGTATACTGTAATGGAGTCACACAACACCCACTAAGCCCTGCAGATGGCTCTATTAGAGAACAGCAATAAAGGGTAGATACAGGTGTATATTGTGCTGGAGGCACAAAACACCCACTAACTCCTGCAGATGCCTTTATTATAGAACACCAGAGATAAAGGGGTATATACAGATGCAGATGGCAAGTGGGCTCAAATAGAGAAGAGCTATGTAGGTGGATATAGCGGTGTGTACTGGGTACAGAGCATGCAGACAGCACGCACAAGCTCCTAACACTACTGACTGCAAGCCCTATTATAAAAGATAGATCACTAGCTATATAGGTGAGGTGAATATAGCGGTGTATACTGCGGTCAGGGCACGCAGACAACAACCACTACAGAAGAGCAAGATTGAAAATCAGCCAATAACGATCGGTGTATACTGTGTTGAAGGAACACAGAACACCCACTAACTGCTTCAGACGCCAACACACTACACAAGGCTGCCGCGCTGGTGGCCTTATATAGTGTGGGGCGTGTACTACACAGCCTGAGCTATGATTTGGACACAGGCATCCTGCCTGTGGCCAATCATGGCTCTCCTCGCTGCTGGCGCTGTGATTGGCCAAGCATGTGGGGTCACAGTGCATGCTTGGCCAATCATGAGCCAACAATGCACTGCGATGACGCAGTGCATTGTGGGCCGTGAGCGCCACACGAATTTGGCGCGAACGGCCCACAACGTTCGGAATTCGCCCAACGGGCGAACAGCCGATGTTCGAGTCGAACGTATGGTCGACTCGAACACGAAGCTCATCCCTACTCTCCATACTTCCCATACTCTTTTGGATATAGATTTTGGAGCCATGGAACACACTGCACTGGTTCTCCAAGGCTCCGGCCCCCTTTTGGGATCTCACTCCCTAACACAGGAGTTATGTTGTGACAATTTCTATCCTCTTCCTGCCTTGTCTGCTTGGCACAACTAAGGTGACTCACTTCTTCTCTCATTTTGAGTCATGATCTCCCCTGGTTGAATCATTAACACATGGGACTAAGGATACACGTCTGGAATTCTTTAGCCTATTGTCCCTGAAGAAGACTTCCATTCATTGTATGTTGAAACGCGTTGGACATTGTCTGTCTCCTTGACAGTTGTTTTGGGCTAGTCTGGTTACATGCTGTCCTTACCATCATGTGTTTGATTTGATTTTACTGCTCTTCTCTACTTTGTAGCATTTTTCAATACATTTGTACTTTTTGATCTTATCTCTGTTTATGGTTCAATAAAGTCCCACCCTTTGAGGAAGCCCTTCTCCACTCTATGTATTAGGGATGTGGACCCTAATCAATCTTTGCCGCTAGTTGGCCTAAAATCTTTCTATTTCGCTGTCATCAATATCTTCTATCCAGCTTCTTTCAGGTTCTGGACCTTTGGCCACCTTGATTAATGTAACTCCTGTGTATGTGCATGAGAGTTTATAAATTTTGGCATCCAGTAAATCCAAACACAAAAGAAGAATGCAAACAGGAAGGTAAGAAGCCTTTCTTGCAGAAAAGACGTCAAATGTCTCCTTTGCAATAAACAATTTTCCTGTTCACATTTTTTCGCAAAATTACTATATTTACACTTTTAGAAGGATTTCATATTTATAGCACTATGCATATTTGTGTTCAGCTTTAATGCATTAGGATCAATTCTCAGAGCTAACACACCTGGATTCGATTACTTACTTTAAAAAAAAAAAAAAGAAACAGTTATTTTCAGTGAAATTTGAAAATTGCTGTCACATGTCTAAAATGAAGGTACTTATCCATATGCTTTGTGATTTGAGCTTATTATATTTCATCATTTTATAGATTTTCTACTAGACAGCAGCACTTTTTTTTTTTTTACATATTTCCATGGTAATTGATTTTACATATTCAACACGGTAATCAATCAAGTCATTGAAAATGACTGTTTACCATTACCATGCAAGGTGAATAATCTGCAATCCCCATCTCTTGCCTCTCACTAAAGACAGCTGGATAATCTTCACAATGTACATGAACTTCAGCTATTTAAAGGGAAAGAAAACCAATTTAAAAGTACATTTCTCTACAATTGTCTTGTATAAGCGACCAATAAATCTTGTGGGCATGAATAATTCGGAATCTCAAGCTTCACTTCTCAGGATGTTGATTACAGTTTTACTGTAGCCTGATGGAGGTGGATAAGCAGCATTTCTACATGCATTCAACAATAAATGTTTTATACATCACAGCAAGAACTTGGCGAATGAGACAAAGTTCTGCACCAGATTGATTTCTGTATGCAGAAGCATTTTGTCTTCAGAGCCCAGCATTTCATTTGCAGTAAGTCTTTGGCTAGTCTATGCATTGAATTTACAATGTGTAGTTTTCATTGTTCAATATTCAGGCCACAAACTTTCCCCTCTGCTATCACTGTTTTTTTCTGGTTGAGTTGCCTTGATTTTTGCTGCTAAAAATTGATTTATCTTGGTCAAATAATAACAAGCCTGGCAGACTGGGCCAAAGAAATAACAGGAACGCCACTTTACACCTCTGATCTGCCCAGTCTGCCAGGCTGGGCAGATCAGAGGTGTAAAGTGGCATTCCTGTTATTTTTTTTATTTATTTAACTACTTGCTGTCCATGGCAATTTTTAATTTTTTCACGCTAAAATCATATTTTTTGTTGTGAACCCCCAAACAGTAGAAATTAAATAGAGAAATAAATAAATACTTTATTGTCATTGCAACGCAAATTAAAATGAAATTCTATAAAAACTCCACACATGTAAACATATGACATCCTCAACATACACACATGTAAAAATTTCCCCCCCATATAAAAAGCCTAAAAAAAAGAACCCCCACCACCGCAGCAAAGCCAGGTCACCTGCAGTTAAATAATATTATTTAAAATGACCATTTAGAGCCTTGATAGCCCTTGTAAAGAAACTTTCCTTAAATAGGTTTGTCCTCACCTTTATATTTCTGAAGCTCCTGCCAGATGGCAGGAGCTCAAAAAGATAGTTTCCAGGGTGGGACGGGTCACTCACTATTTTTCCTGCCCTGCTGGCACAACGGGACTTGCACATTTTGTTTATATTGCAATTTAGGAGCCATTTATCAAATGCAAAGCTTCAGGAAAAAGTACCATAACATGGATTTTTGTGCACACAAGCACAATATATGAGTAATACCCATTTTTTTGGGTAAAATATAAGAGATAATATTGTGTTGAGTAGATAGATAACAAACATTTTAAAAACTCTAAATTTGCATGCAATGAAAAAATGGCAACACGGGGGCGCATGCGCGAGGCTCGACATGGCAGACGTTCTTCCATAGAGCTCCGCACTCCCCACTGCTCTAACGGATCGCTTATGACAACCTGAACCGATATTTTGCTCTGAATTCCACGGGATCGCTCTCTGAAGCTACGCTGTACCTTGCGGTATGGTACTCACGGGTCCCAAGGGCAAAAACAAGCCGAAACCCATTAAAGAAGCTCTGGCCCGGGCCTCCTCCAAAATGGCGGCGAAGGCCATGGCGAAACACCACGTTGCATCTCCGGCCTCGGACAGCGGTGATGAAGAGGACACCGACACTAACATCTGCGGCTCCCCACCTTTACCCTCCGCAGGTATGTCGCAAACGGCCTTCCTAAGACACATGGAGTCTATGCTCCAGAAAGCTCTCAAGACTACCTCTGAACAGATCACTGACAGGCTCTCACGAGAAATCCGGGAAATAGGTCAGCGCACTGCTGATCTGGAAACGAGGGTGAATGATATGGAACTCACCCTCCGGGAGCACTCACAAGATCTCTCCACACTCAGGGAGGAGAATGTTACCCTGTTATCCCGATTAGAGGACGCCGAAAACAGATCCCGTAGGTCCAATTTACGCCTACGTGGCATCCCCGAATCTGTTGAGGACATTCAGTCGTTCACCACTGCCCTGTTCCAGGAGCTGTCGCCCTCTCTTCCTATAGAGAGACTGGAGTTCGACAGGATCCACCGAGCCCTCACATGCCGTCAACCAGACGGTCCCCCACGGGATATCATTATAAAACTACATTTTTTCCGCACGAAGGAGCAGTTAATCAATGCCGCCCGTAAGAAAGAGGAACTTATCTTTCAAACCCACAAGTATCAACTCTTCTCTGATCTGGCTCCTCTGACTATTGCTAAACGGCGCGCTATGAAACCCCAGCTCCAGATTCTAATGCAACACCAACTTAAATACACCTGGAGATTCCCTTTTGCCTTGCAATTTACACATCTGGGTCAACAACACTCATGCTCATCCCCGGAATCTCTGCAACGGCTCCTGGAAGCGCTCCACTTGGCCCCGTCGGCCCAACACTCGGAAACCGCGCTACCCTGCACACCCGCCCGAGCTGCTGCCCACCCGTACTCGGCTACGCCTAAACGCAACAACCCCACTCCAGCCTCCGTTCGTAAGGGGTCCCCGCAACGACGATATGAAGACACTGTCCTCAGTCCGAAGACCCGTACTCCACGCTGATTTGTCCGTAGATACCTTCTTCTTTTTTTCCTCCTGGTACTCTCGGGGTACCCCCACTGTGTCCCTGTTTTACAGGACTCCACAGTAGTCTTGCTACGATGGTTCTACCACTCAAACATCCTCAAGCTTCTAGTTATTCTGTTTGCCCTTGCTTTCCTGCTTTCTGTTTTTTGTTTCTCTTTTTGTTCTTGTTTTTTATCTTTTAATGTTTCAATTTTTAATTTTTAAATCTTTGGCTCTAATTGTTAATTTAGAATTTTTGAATTTTTTATCTTTTTCTTTTTACTTTTTATTTTTTATTTTTTTCCTCACTGCTTTTGTACCATCATATTGGGTCCCAGCTAATCCTGCTGAACTGTACGCAACCAGATCACATTGAGACGTCCCCTGGGACTTACGTGCTCCATATGGAGCTACTGGCAGGGTTCAGTCATGTATGTACATTTTTCTTTCTTTCTTTTTTTCTTTTTTTTTTTTCTTCTTTTTCTGAACCGGCCGCTCACCCTTATTGTTTTTTTTTTTACGTGGTGTGTACATTGGGGAGGGGGGGTGTGAGGGGTGGGGGGGTTGGGATTGTTTCCTTTCCCCCCTTCTCTCTGCTTTGGGTCACCCTTCCTTCCCAACCGTTTGTACCCTTTTTACTACTCTCGCATTGCATCCCCCTTGAGTGTTCAACTGTCTGTTTACTGCTTTGTAGCTTATGCTGCTTACTCCTCCATATAAGTTTTTTGGGCTGCTGTCCTCCCCTCTTCCTTTTTTCCCCTTCCCCCTATTCCTTCCCTCTCTGCCCCTATCCCCCAGGTTACTTTTTTTTCTTCTCCTTTATCCTTTGTTTCTTCTTTTTCTTTTATCTTATCTTTCATCTATTTCCATCCTTTCCTCAGCATCCCCTCTTTCCTGCCCTCCCCCTTCCCCCCCCCCCCCCCCCCGCCTTCCCCACTATCCCTGCATCAGCCCAAAGGTTACTTATGTTAAGCCCATTCAAGGGGGCTCTATGCCTTCTCGTTATTGTTTATGGTTTCGTGTTATGCTTACTCAGCCTGTTGTTTTCAGGATTATTGTAATGTTTCAAATGTTAGATCCTTTAGCAGCGGGGAGTTGTCACTGCTCCCCTACCTTAGGGTACCCTCTCTCTTGGGCCGTTTTTTGGTGGGCCACAGAGAGGGTGCGCTATTTAGTTGGGCAATACCAGCTGCACTTTCCAGTTCTCAACTTCAATGAGGTGCCCTACGCTCATTACACCACACTTTCTTTCCCTTCATCCCACTCTCTGTCCCTATCCTCTCTTTCTCTCTCTCTCCCCACTCTCCTTTTCTGGTCAGGTGGTCCCTCTGCCCTTACATTCACTTATTAATGGTCCCCCATGTACATCCGGATGGCCCCCCTAAACATACTCTCCCTTAATGTTAAGGGACTTAACTCCCCGAATAAGAGGGTCAAGGCCTTCCGCACCTTTGCTTTCCTGAAGGCTGATGTTGTCGCCCTCCAGGAGACCCATTTTTCTGCTCGTAACACCCCTAAATTTTTGGGTTCTCGGTACCCTTTAGTTTATACTGCCTCTGCTGAATCTAAACAAAGAGGTGTTCTACTGGCCTTCCACCACTCCCTACCCTTCACAGTTACCACAGAAATTAAAGATCCTGCAGGCCGGTACATTATTCTAACAGGCTTGCTACAAGAAGTGGAAACAACATTTGTCTCCTATTATGCCCCCAATGTTAATCCGATCCCCTTTTTCTCCCATCTATTGAGGGTAATTAAGTCCCATGTTAAAGGTACCTTAATTATGTGCGGTGATTCTAATTTGATACTCCACCCGCATCTTGACAGGTCACCCTACTCCCCGGGTCATTATTCCCCCTCCTCACAATTACGTAGCCTAATACAGCAATATTCCTTGTTGGACACATGGAGAGAATGTAACCCGCTGAAGAAAAATTACACTTACTATTCCCACCCGCACAACTCCTTTTCTAGAATTGACCATATCCTTGTCCCAATCGCATCCTCTCCAATCCTGTTACATTCCATTATACACCCCATTACATGGTCGGACCACTGTGCTGTGATCACTACGATCTCTTCATTAATACCCTGTTCTGACACCAAAACTTGGTGCATGAATAAAGCCCTCCTAACAAATCAGTCCTACTGTCTAGACATCCAATCGGCCCTTAACGACTATCTCTCACATAACTCCATACCCGATGTCTCGTCGACCCTACTTTGGGAAGCCCACAAACCAGTAGTCAGGGGTACTTGTATTTGTACTTGCTACCCACCTTAAACGGGAGAAGAAAGCCAGGCTCCGACAGTTGGAATCTGACTTTCACCACCAGTTTTTAAAATTTCAGGTATCCCCCTCTAGTACTAATAAACGGAACTGGACCTGGAGTCTATCCGCCGGTCTTGCCACAAGATCTATACCAAGGCCAATAAACCAGATACCTTCTTGGCACTCCGCCTCAGGCGACCGGATCATAACTACGCTCCGGTTAGGCTTCGACTGGCTAATGGCATCCACACCAGTAACCCTGTTAGAGTCCTTTCTGAATTTCGTAAGCATCTCGCCGATTTATATAAGGAACAGGGACCTTTTCCCTCCCAGGAGGCAGATACACTATTTCGGGACATGCCCATACCTAAACTGCCTGACGCCAGCCGAGAGTCTATCGACAAACCAATCTCGGTCGATGAGGTTCTCAGAGCTATTAAAACACTCAGACCTCACAAGCGCCCTGGTCCAGACGGCCTGCCTGGCTTATATTATAAAAAGTTTGCAACCACCGTAGCCCCGCTTCTTGCCAACTCGTTTAACTCCTTACTAAAACAACAATCCCTCGGTCGCGACACTTTGACTGCCATCATTACTATGATCCCCAAACCCAGCACTGATCACACCCTCTGGTCTAATTATAGACCCATTTCCCTTTTAAATGTGGATGTGAAAATCCTAGCTAAAGTCCTTGCTTTGAGACTCAATCCAATAATAGGTCACTTGATCCACAAAGACCAGGTGGGCTTTATCCCCAGTCGTCAGGCCAGCGATAACGTCCGCCGAGTTGTCCTTCTACAGCACATAGCGAAATCCCGTAAGATTCCCATGCATCTCTTATCCCTCGATATCAGGAAAGCCTTTGACACAGTCTCTTGGCCTTATCTTCACTATATATTAGGACGTTGGGGCTTTGGCCCCAACTTCTTGCATTGGATTAACTCTTTATACGCTCACTGCAAGCATTTATAAAATATTCCGGTTTCAGCTCAGAATACTTCCCCATTCGTAGGGGTACGAGGCAGGGCTGTCCCTTATCCCCACTATTATTTGCCCTAGTAATCGAACCCCTTGCGGCCCTCATTAGAACGAACCCTAATATTCATGGTCTGGACATAGCCTCCACGTCCCACAAACTTTGCCTCTTTGCCGATGACGCCTTACTATTCATCACTTCCCCACACATCTCTCTGCCCAACCTCCTACAACTCCTATCTAAGTTCGCTAAGATCTCAGGTCTGGAAGTTAACCAAGCGAAATCCAAAGCCCTTAATGTGTCCCTTTCAATGACCGACCTTAACCTTATACAGATGAACGTCCCTTTCCAATGGTCCTCTTCCTCGATCCCCTACTTAGGAATTAAATTAACCAGTGACCCCACTCAACTGTTTCATTCTAACTATATCCCAATGCTGAAACACTTGTCCTCCCTACTTAATGTTTGGCTACCCCTCCACGTATCCTGGCTTGGTCGCATTGCGGCTGTGAAAATGTCCCTACTGCCTAAACTGCTTTACTTATATAGGGTTCTCCCGGTCTCCGTTCCGCCCTACTTCCATAGAGTGATCCAGAGCAGGGTATATAAATATATCTGGGGTTCTAAGTCCCCACGCATCTCCAGACCTACCCTGCTCCGCAGTAAACTTAATGGGGGCCTGGGAGTTCCCAACTTCCTTCAGTACTACCATGCCGCTCAACTTGCACAACTAACTCTCTATCACGCAAGGACTGAGATTCCCCTTTGGGTCGTACTGGAGGCAATAGATCTCCATCCCATCTCTATCGCTAATCTTCTGTGGCTCCCTGCTTCAGCCCGAGGCCCCTTATCTAACCCTTTAACCCAGCACTCCCTTAAAATCTGTGACAAGCTGAGTAAACCGTTTAAACTGCTTTCTCCACATTCGCCTTTACTCTTCCTATTTGGCCAACCGCTCTTTTACCCAGCCTTTTCCTAGCCGGCCTCTTTCCAGGCGTGGTCTCAGGCCGGTCTGGCATTTATTCGTGATTTCATCTCCAATGGTACTGTCAAACCCTTCTCAGTCCTCCAGTCACAGTTGAACATCCCCCCACGGGAATACTACCGATACATTCAAATCACCCACTTTATTCGTACACTCTTGGGTTCCCACAGAATCTCAAAAAATCTCTCTATTTTCGAGAACATATGTGACTCCGACCCACATGCCCCAGGTACCATCTCCATCCTTTATGCTCACCTCACATCCCTTCCTTCCTCACCTCCATCATACGCCTCGGCCTGGTCTACGGACCTGTCCCTTAACTTGGATGCAGACGATTGGGCAGGGATATGGGCAACAACTAAAATAGCATCACAGAATGTGATTGCACTGGAGGCCAGCTATAAAGTTCTCATGAGGTGGTACCTGGTCCCGACTAGGATCGCTCGATACACCCCAGCCTATTCCCCGAACTGTTTTTGTGGTTGTGATTTAAGGGGTACACACCTCCATATATGGTGGACATGCCCAGTAGTAGCACATTTCTGGGGAACTATATTTCAAATGGCCTCTGTCTTACTTAATATTACCCTTATTCCTGACCCGGCCCTTGCCTTACTTAATCTTCCTCCTCATAATTTGTCTAGAGCACAATTGCGTCTCCTTACTCAACTTACTACGGCCGCCAAGCAGACCATTGCGAAGGCCTGGAAGACTCCACTGTTGCATATAGCGGAAGTCAAATGCAGAGTTACTCAAGCCATGATACACAGTAAAATTGAGGCTACAATATTAGACAAAATTCCTCAACACCTTAAAATTTGGCGCCCGTGGTCTGATCACTACCTTCCCCATGACTTTGATAAACGCCTCCTGGAGCCATGATTTTGTGATTTTACGATTTCTTTTTTTTCTTTGATATTTTCTTTTAGGACCCGGGGGTGGGGTGTTTTCAGCCCCCTAGGCACCGGAGGACCACCTGGCCAGAACTTACTCCCCCTTTTTGCCCCACTTTCCTTTCCATCTTTTCTCGCTATTTCTCTCTCTCCTTTCTTTTTCCGTTCCCTCTCCCCCCCTCTTCTTTCTTGACTTATATTTTTCACACCCTTTTTCACACTCGTTAAACTTTGTTGATGATGTAGCACTTATTCCTTTTTACATCCCTGTTACTGTTGCCCAGCTTGCTCGGGCAGAGTCTCTCTTCTCATTGGCTGCCCCGATATAAACTGAGCCTATAGTCCTATGATACCAGCATTGCCACTGTTTCTTGATATTTGCTCCTATTGAATGCCAAATTGCGAAATAATCTATATGTATTAGCGCACATAACCTTTATCCTCCCCTATCTCCCTATACAAAAGCTCTGTTACCAATGTCTGTCTCCTGTAAAAGACTGTAACAGTGACTGTACCATTTGTATCTTTTGCTTGTTGTCAATAAAATTTTTGAACAAGAAAAAATGGCAACACACTACGGTATCTAAAAATTTTCATAGGCGAGGCTTTAAAGCGGAGGTCCACCCTAAAGTGGACCTTCCGCTCATTGGAATCCTCCCCCCCTCCGGCGCCACAATTGGCACCTTTCAGGGGGGAGGGGGTGCAGGTACCTGTACAGTACAGGTATCTGCACCCACTTCCGGGATAGCTCTCTGCGGAAAGGGGCGTAGATTACGCCCCTTTCCGAAAGTCCCCCGCTGCCTGCTGGGAAACACACAGATCCCAGAGGCAGCGGGTCGATCCTTATTGCGCAGCGCGACTCGCGCATGAGCAGTAGGGAACCGGGAAATGAAGCCGAAAGGCTCCACTTCCTGATTCCCATACCCAAGATGGCGGCAGCAGCACCCAAGAGACGATCGAGAGATCGGCTTCGGGTGCCGACATCGCGGGCGCGCTGGGCAGGTAAGTGTCCTTATTTTAAAAGTCAGCAGCTGCAGTATTTGTAGCTGCTGGCTTTAAAAAAAAAAAAAACGGCGGAACTCCCAGCGGACTCCCGCTTTAAAAGCTTTAACAGATTATCAGTGTAGATTTAATCATGAAGTTACTGAAGATAGAGTTATTGCTCCTTATGGTTAATGTTATATGCTTGTTGCAGTAATTATTCTGCTCCCGTTTACTTTGATTAGATTACTAGGTCATTTTCCAGAAAGGGAATCCCCTCTCTGATGAAAAAAACTCAACTAAAATATCTCATGCACTATTTTATGAAGTTATGGGACATTTTAGTAGTGAAAACCTGGTGTAATTTACTGCCAGCAGTAGCCGGCATCCTTAAAAAACTGTATAAATAGCTGGTTGTTAAGAAGCGGGCAGCTGGTGTAATTAACAACCAAAAAACAACATGGTTGTTAAGGACTGGGCAGCCGCTGCTTCCCTAACAACTGATGAGTCATCAGCTGCCAGCAGGGAACGTGAAAAGCATTGTTGGCAATGAAAAATGAAGGAAAAACGATGTGGGGTGCCCAACCAATCCATTCCAGGCCCTTCGGGAACCCCTATGCAAAAATGTAAAAAAAGGGCATGGGGCCCCCCCAAAATCTATCCTTATGTCGATGGGGACAAGGGCCTCCTCCCAACAACAGTGGGCAGTGGTTGTGGGGGTCTGGGAGTGGGGGGCTTATCAGAATCAAGAAGCGCCCTTTAACAGGGGGTCCCCCCAGATCTGACCCCCCCCCCTATGTGAATGAGTATGGGGTAGATAGTACCCCTAATCATTCACCAAAAAGAAAGAATAGTGGAAATAAACTTAGGAGGCAGTTTTTGATAAGTGCACAAAAGGCCTATTTCTCTCAAATATTGTTCACAAATCTGTCTAAATATGTATTAGTGAGCACTTCTCCTTTGCCAAGATAATCCATCCACCTCACAGGTGTGGCATATCCATATGCTGATTAGACAGCATGATTATTGCACGGGTGTGCCTTAGGCTAGCCACAAAAAAGGCCACTCTAAAATGTGCAGTTTTATTGTATTATGGGTGGTCCGGGGGTCCGAAAACCAGTCAGTATCTGGTGTGACCACCATTTGCCTCATGCAGTGCATCACATCTCCTTCACGTAAAGTTGATCAGGTTGTTGATTGTTGCCTGTGGAATGTTGGTCCATTCCTCTTCAATGGGTGCACAAAGTTGCTGGATTTTGGCAGGAATTGGAACATGCTATCATATATGCTTCCAGGAATTGTGTACAGATCCTTGCAACATGGGCCATGCATTATCATGCTGCAACATGATTGCGATTGTGATTGAATAGGTGATTGTGAATGAATGGCACAACAATGGGCCTCAGGATCTTGTCATGTTATCTCTGTGCATTCAAAATGACATCAATAAATGCACCTGTGTTCCTTGTCCATAGAATATGTCTGCCCATACCATAACCCCACCACCACCATGGGCCACTCGATCCACAATGTTGACATCAGCAAACCGCTCACCCATACAACGCCTCACACGCTGTCTGTCATCCGCTCTGTACAGTGAAAACTAGGATTCATCCGTGAAGAGAACACTTCTCCAAAGTGCCCAACACCATCGAATGTGAGCATTTGCCCACTCAAGACGGTTACGACGACGAACTGCAGTCAGGTCGAGACCCCAATGAGGACAACGAACATGCCGATGAGCTTCCCTGAGATGGTTTCTCACAGTTTGTGCAGAAATTCTTTGGTTATGCAAACTGATTGTTGCAGCAGCAGGTGGCTGGTCTCAGATGATCTTGGAGGAGAAGATGCTGGATGTGGAGGTTCTGGGCTGGTGTGGTTGCACGTGGTCTGTGGTTGTGAGGCTGGTAGGATGTACTGCCAAACTTCTCTGAAATGTCTTTGGAGATGGCTTATGGTAGAAAAATGAACATTCAATTCAAGGGCAACAGCTCTGGTAGACATTCCTGCAGTCAGCATGCCAATTGCACGCTCCCTCAAAACTTGCGACATCTGTGGCATTGTGCTGTGTGATAAAACAACACATTTTTTAGTGGCCTTTTATTGTGGCTGCCTAAGGCACACTTGTTTAATAATGATGCTGTCTAATCAGCATCTGGATATGCCACACCTGTGAGGTGGATTGATTATCTCGGCAAAGGAGAAGTGCTCAGTAACACAGATTTAGGCAGATTTGTGAACAATATTTGAGAGAAATAGGCCATTTGTGTACATAGAAAAAGTTGTAGATCTTTGACTTCAGCTCATGATAAATAGGTGCAAACACAAAAGGGTTGCGTTTATAATTTTGCTCAGTGTATATTTCTACACCTGCACAATTTTAGATTTTTAAACTATTTACCAAAACATATTCAAGCTATAGTTATGTAATGGATATGGGCTGAAAGTGCACACTCCCAGGTTTAATTTTAGGGTATGCACATTCAAATTGGAGGAAGGATTCAGAAATTAAAGCTCTTAAGATTATCCACCCCCCCCCCCCCTTCAATTGGACAATTGAATTAAAAGCTGTTTCATGGCCAGGTCTGGGCTACTCCTTCATTATTTCTTCATCAATTAAGCAGTTAGAAGGTCTGGAGTTGATTCTAAGTGTGGTATTTGTATTTGGAATCTATTGCTGTAAACCTACATCATGCATTCAAAGGAGCTGTCCATGCAAAAACAACAGGCCATTGTAAGGCTTCAAAAATAAATCCATCAAAGAGCTAGCAGCAACATTAGGAGTGACCAAATCAACAGTTTGATACATTCAGAGGAGAGAAGAATGCACTGGTGAGCTCAAAAACATAAAAAGGCCTGGGCGTCCATAGAAGACAACAGTGGTGGATGATCACATGATCCTCTCTATGTTAATGAAAAACCCATTCACAACCTCCAGACAAGTGAAGGACACTCAAGGTGGGCATATCATTATCAAAGTCTACAAGATTGAGAAGACCTCACGTGAGCAAATACAGAGGGTTCCCCACAAGGTACAAACCAATCATAAGCCTAAAGGATAGAATAGCCAGGTTAAACTTTGCCAAAAAAAATCTAAAAATGCCAGACCAGTTCTTTGGATGGATGAAACTAAGATGAATCTGTACCAGAATGATGGGAAGAAAAAAGTGTGGAGAAGGCTTGGAACAGCTTATGAGCTAAAGCACACGTCATCTGTAAAACATGATGGAGGCAGTGTGATGGCATGGGCATGCATGGCTTCCAGTGGTACTGGGTCATTGGTGTTTATTGATGATGTGAAAGAAGACAGAAGCAGCCGGATGAATTCTGCAGTGTTTAGAGTTGTACTGTCAACCCAGATTCAGCCAAATGCTGGAAGTTGATTGGACGGCACTTCACAGTACAGATGGACAATGATCCAAAACACACTGCAAAAGCAACCCAGGAGCTTTTAAAGCAAATTAAGTGGAATATTCTGTAATGCCCAAGTCAATCACCTGATCTCAATCCAATTGAGCATGCATTTCATGTGCCGAAGGCAAAACTAAAAGCAGAAAGACCCACAAAGAACAACTGAAGACAGCAGCAGTTAGAGCCTGGCAAAGCATCAGAAAGGAGGACACCCAGTCTTTGGCAATATCCATGGGTTCCAGACTTCAGGCAGTCATTGCCAATATAGGATTCTCAACAAAATATAAGAAAATGAACATTTTATTTATGATTATATCCATTTGTCCAATTAAATTTGAGCCCTGAAAATGGGGGGACTGTATATAAAAATGGTTGCAGCTCCTAAAATTTGTACTTGATATTTATGTTCAACCCCTTGAATTAAAGCTGAAAGTCTGCACTTCAAATTCATTTGGATTGTTTCATTTTAATGTTATTCTGGTGGCATATAGGGCCAAAAGTATGAAGATTGTGGCTGTGTCCAAAAATATATGGATCTAACTGTACATACCTTTAATCTGAAATTCTTTTCAAGTATATCATTCTTTTTTTTCCATGTACCTCCTTTTTTTTCACTGGAGCTGCTTTCCTTTAGAAGATTATTTTTGAAAGTCAGACACAGTATTAATTAAATGACCCTTACCCTGGTTGTCAGAGGACAGACTTAAATGCCAGCAAAAAAAATGATTTGTAGAAAATGTGCAATAAGTCCTGGCAACTAAAACAAATGCCATTTTCAGACTTTTTTCTGCAATGTATGAGTCATAAATATGATTCAATTCAATAGCATTGAGAAATATACACTTTATTTATTTTTCACTATTTAATTTGTTTCAAGGAAATTAATCATTTCTGCTGTCTGCTCTGTAACCTTGCAGCAATTTACCCAAACTAATTCCAAGGTAAAGTAGCCTACAATTACTTATCTGACAAAAAAAGGAAATTCAAAGAGGTGTAAAAAATAAAAATAAAAATAATAATAAAAAAAGGCAAATTGTCAGTGTCAGCTGTTCCTTAGAATGACTCCAAACCCAAGAACAAAAATATTGCAGCTTACCAGTCCTTAGATGTGATGGCTGGCTGCATTAGGTTTCTTTTTTTTTTAAGCTTGTTTTACTTTTTTCTTTCACCTGGTAAACCTTTCAGTAATACACTTATGATCCTAGGGTAACGAGGCTTATTCACTATACTATATCTAAGAAGAAGTGCTCATTAACTCACCATGTTCAGATGGTCCCTTTGACTTATTTTCCCCAAATCTCTGGGTTCCGGGACATGCCCAGGGAAGGTAAGATTGTCTTCTTCTCTCCCTCAGCAGCTTAGAGAGGCAAAATTATTTTTCTGGCCAATGAAACAATTACCGGTCATGCGCTTTACGCCTGTAAACGCATCTAAAGGCTTGTAAAATGGTCAGACAGCATCAGCTATTTTTTCTGAAAAGCTTCTAGAAGAGTTTGCAAAACATCCTGTGTGCTTGAGGTCTTAGCCCTTGTACACACGGTCGGAGAATCCATCGGAATGTATCCTATCGGACCGTGTCGTCGGATAATCCGACTGTGTGTGGTATGCATCGGACTGATTCCGTCGGAATATCCGTCGGACCCAATTTTCCAACATGTTGGAAATATTTCCCGACCAACTGGGCCGATCGGACATACTCCGATCATGTGTAGAGAATTTTGATCGGACCAAGTGCCACACATGCTCAGATCAAATTCCTACATCAAAGCTATTGGCTACTAGCCTGAATGTAGTCCCATCGTAACGAAATTACGTCATCACGTTCTGAAAGATCGGATTTTTTCGCCAACTTTGTCCGACCGTGTGTATGCAACAGTTTCGGACAAGATCCGACGGACAAAATCCGATGGGCAAAATCCGACGGATTTGGTTATGGAAATCTCCGACCGTGTGTACAGGGGCTTAAAGTGGTTGTAAGCCCTTACAAACCACTTTGACCTACAGGTAAGCCTAGATTAAGGCTTACCTGTAGGTCCAAGAAATATCTCCTACACAGTTTAGGAGATATTTGCCGAAAGACAGGCACCGCTGTCTTTGCGCCGTAGACAGCGGCGCGCAGGCGCACTGAGCGCCCCGCGGTCAACGGCAATATGCCATGAGTGGCGGCTCCCTTGCGCGTGCGCGGGAGTGACGGCATCGCGGCTTCGCCGAATGACAGCAGCGGAGCTGCAAGACCCCACCGAGAAGATGGATGCGCCGGACTACAGGGGACAGCGGTGACATCGCTGGCTCCTGTGTCAGGTAAGTGACACCTAATGGACTATGTAGTCCATTATGCTTTACCTTTGCAGGGAATGAAAGAGGAAGTAAACTCATCAGGGTTTACTTCCTCTTTAAGGTGGCTTCGGATTGGGTTCATCCTTTGAAAAATACCCATCTTTAAAAATATCTAAATATAAACTGAGATATATTGCAGCTTACCAGTCTTAAGATGTAGTGTAGTGATTCTCAACCAGGGTTCCTCCAGATTCGGGATGAGCCGAACACCCCCCGGTTCGGTTCGCACCAGAACTTTCGAACGGACCCCAAATTCGAACGAACTTTAGAACCCCATTGAAGTCTATGGGACTCGAACGTTCGAAATTAAAAGTGCTAATTTTAACGGCTAATAAGCAAGATACTGTCCTAAAAAGGGTTTGGGGACCTGGCTCCTGCCCCAGGGGACATGGGTTAATGCCTAAAATGTTTTTAAAAATGGCCGTTTTGGCAGGAGCACTGATTTTAATGACGATTAAAGTGAAAAAAAAGTGAAATATTCCTTTAAATATGGTGCCTGGGGGGTGTCTGTAGTATGCCTGTGAAGTGCCACGTGTTTCCCGTGTTTAGAACAGTCCCTGCACAAAATGACATTAAACGGAAATAACACCATTTAAAACTGCTTGCGGTTTTAATGTTAAATCTGGTTCCTGCAATATGGTTGAAAATCATTGAGAAAAATGGCATGGGTAGCCCTCCCTGCCCATTACCAGCCTATTTGGGTCTTGTACGCATATTAAGGGGAACCCTGTACCCATATTAAAAAAAGGAAATGCGTGTGGCCCCCAGGCCCTATATACTCAGAACAGCAGTATACAGGCGGTGCAAACAAGACAGGGACTGTGTAGGTTTGTTGTGTTAAGTTGAATCTGTTTGTAATTTTTAACTGGTACATTTTTAAAGTGTAGCTCCAGTCAAAAAAACTATTTTTAAGCTTTTTGGAAAACATAGGGAAGGGTTATCACCCCTGTATAATTTGTTTTGTCGTCCATCTTTTTTCATCTCACTTGCTGTTGTCTCCTTCCGTTTGCAAGTAGGAGATGTTTTTTAAGTTGGATGTTTGAAAGTAGGGGCCTGCCCTATATGCTCTGCAGAACTGGCGGAACAAGGTGTTGGTTTTGCCACATAGACAAAAAACGTTACCCTGTGACACTGCGCTATCCAAAAAAACAGAAAAAGCTGCTAACACAATCACAAGGATATAAAACAGTGAATAATTAACAAATATCAAATCATAGTGTAGCGCTAAAGGAATTATAAATAACCTAATCAATACATGATCATACAATAATTAGCCCAAAAAACACCTTAAGTGTGAAAATTCATAAGTGTGTACATATATAAAAATAAAAATGTAACACCAAAAAAGATAAATAAAAGTCTCTATATAAATGTTGATCCAATCCAGACGTGAAATAAGGGTCACCATCCACCTTCTTGCAATAAAGCTAGCATGCAGACACCCTGTGGTATTCCCGTCACCTTTCGAAATAAAGGCTTACCGGATAACATGGATCCAAACGAATATATATTCGAAGGATCATGCAGGCTTGTACACTCGAATGCGAGATTACAGATGTAAATTATCCAGGGAAGTAACGAGTCAGACTCCTCATACAGATGTCCCAGCTAGTTGTTAAATCCTCAGCGGTAAAATCCAACTCAAAATGTTGAACCCATACAAAGAAAAATAAGGGGCCACAATAGTGTAATTCCGTTTAAAAGAAAAAATTTAATAAAAAAGTAATGAACTCACATGTAACCAAAGAAATCAAGCGCTTATTCCATAAAAACAGTGCTACAGCAGAAGTCCCGACGCGTTTCGTCCTCTACAGACGTCATCTGGGGTAACACTCAACTGTAGCATCCTTACTTTTATAGCAAACAATCAATCAGGGCGAAAATTCCATCTGCCTGTGTCACCACATATTACTTCCGGTTTAAGATGGCGCCCAGCGTGCGTTCCACGCCTCATTACAATGCTACAACATGAATCAGCAAGCAATCCATGCCATAACATATATGAAATAGGTCAATAAGTAAAACAAACATTGGCCCATCTAAATGTACCGAACATTGGAATTTTATTCCTTGTTGCACCGTTGACAGCGTTTCCGGGTCATGGCTGGGTAATTAAAAGACGTGGGTATGGCTCCAATAGTTACCAATCACGGCCCATTACGCCAACGAGGCCACCCCCACCACGAGAAATTACTCCCATAGTGGGCGTATCGTATGTACATGAACCCTGACGCTTCTAGCTAGCGGCGCTGGAACGCACCGCATACCGGAAGCGCCAACACTACAGGTGCGTCCGACGTCGGAAGTGACGTAAAAGGAAATACGTCACCTCCAATCGGAGAGCATCCAACATCGGAAGTGACGTAAAAAGAAATACGTCACCTCCGGCCAAAGCGTATCCGACACCGGAAGTGATATAAAGGGAAATACGTCATCTCCGGTGCTCAGCGGAACGCATGTAAACATACTCCGGACCATACAATATAAGAGGGCTGTACACTTATACACCCCCCTACTCCACAGTGAGAAAATACCAAAACAAAAGGGCATCATACTAATATGTATGGAGTAAGAGTAATTATATATAGGCAATACTTAAAAATACAAAATACAAACCAGCACCGATATGACGTATGCCGGAATGTACATCGTAACAGATACTGATAACATATAAGGCAGATAGAATTCTGTCCCAAGAATAGTATACCATAAATAACAACAATAAAAAAAGTACCATTTACATAAAAATCATAAACTAGAATAAAAGCTAGAATAAAATGTTGCCGATATACATATTAACCATTATTAATGAAGGCATTAATATCCCATTCTACATTTAAGCCAAATGGCGAGTAAGATCGAATCGTATATATCCAGTAGGTTTCCAATCTGGAAACACCCCGAGTCATGGCACCACCCCTCCACGGGGGTGTGTATTTGTCAATAGCCAAAAACTGGGTACCTGTTGGATCGCTGTTATGACATTCCCTGTAGTGTCTCGGGACAGTGTGTTTGGAGACCTTACCCTTTATTAAGGCTATATGTTCCCCTACTCTAATCGCAAACGTCCTTGTTGTCCTCCCCACATATTGTTTGCCGCACGGGCAAGTGATCAGATATACTACATACCTGGTGCTACAGGTACAAAATGATTTTATAGTGTGTGTTCTATTAGTTGTCGTTGATGTAAACTCAGTTGTTTTATGTCTACCGGCTATATTAGATTGGCATACCACACATTTTTTACAAGGATAAAAACCTGTTAGATTGTGAAAAAATGATGGACGACAGGGTGGGTTAATAACATTGGGAGCAATACGGTTCCGTAGAGAGGGTGCACCCCTGAAGAGTACTTTCGCCCGCTCAGGTAACTTCGAGCTGAGGTGTCACGTACCTGGTTAGAGAGCCCCAACGTGCAGGGAGCGGCGCCTCGTAAACCACCGGCTCTCGAGCCCCTGGTGATGGAGACAGGGGTTCAGGAGCCCGGAGGACACAAGTGCCTAGCCGGATAGCAGATAGCGGATACAACTGGAACAGATGGTAACAGGAACGGCAGGTGCACCTGGCGTTGGATGTCAGTCAAGGACTGCTGGGCGGCTGGCACAAGTGGACCGGCAAGGTGGCAGAGTCAATGGGTGCCGGGCTTCAGGCAGACAGGCGTAGTCAATCAGGCTGGGTCGGTAACTATCAGGCAGCGGAGGTACAGAAGCGAGAGGCAGAGGCGTGGTCAGTCAGGCAGGGTCGGCAACTATCTGGCAGCGGAGGTACAGAAGCGGGAGGCAGAGGCGTAGTCAATCAGGCAAAGGTCAAGGGCAGGCGGAATACAGGCAGAGTCCAGGAACAGGTCGGGTATAATATCAGGAACACAATCACGAACAAACAGCAGAAGTCTCAGGAACGCTGTAGGCCGAACAGCGCCGAGGAGCAGGAGCTGTGGCCTTAAATAGTCTATTGGGCAACAGGATTGGTCGTACGGCCCGTTTGCGTACCCCCGCAGGTGGCCGTGGTTACGCTCGTGACCCCGCGCACGTCCGTACGGTGCGAACGCCCGCTTGTGTCGGCGCGCACCTGCGAACGTCTGTTGGAACCTGCGTGCACCCGCGCGTGTTTGTTCGCGTCGACCCGCGTCCAAGGGCGTCGGAGATCCCGTCGTACAGGAACCCTGCAGGTACGTCTCTTCTGTACGATCGGGGTAGTGGAACGACCGTGACATTGCCCCCCCCCAAAGGGCAACCTCCGGATGCCCAACTGCATCATCCTATCAGGATGGGACCTCTTAAAGGCTTGGACTAGTTTTGCAGCATGCAGGTTGGACTCTGGTTCCCACGAGTTCTCCTCAGGGCCGTAGCCCTTCCACTTTACCAAGAACTGGATCTGGTTCCGTCTCTTCCTGCAGTCCAGGATGGACTCGACCTCGTACTCCAGTTCCCCATCAATTGTCACGGGCTCAGGAGGATTGGTATTCCGGTCAACAAAGGGATCAGGAACCGCAGGCTTCAGTAGCGAGACATGAAAGACCGGGTGTATCCTGAATGACTCCGGGAGTTTCAGCTCGACGGCCACGTCATTTAGTTTCCTTACGATGGGAAATGGACCCACAAACCTCGGGCCCAGCTTCTTGGATGGGCAGGCAAGCTTCAAATTTAGTGTAGACAACCAGACCAGGTCCCCGACCTGGAGGTCAAGTTCCCCTCTTCTCCTCTTGTCAAAGGCCTCTTTATAGCATTTCTGGGTCTTCGCCAGGGTCTCTTGAAGAAGCTTGTTATTGTTCAAAAAAAAATTAAGGTCCTCCAGGACTGCAGGTACAGAACATTCGGGGAGACTACCGGACAAAAAGGACGGATGAAAACCAAAATTTGCAAAAAATGGTGACTGTTTAGTGGCAGAATGAGTAGCATTATTATAAGCAAACTCTGCAAGCGGTAAAAGTGATGCCCAATCATCCTGAGAGAAAGAGGAGAAACAACGCAGATATTGCTCTAACGTCTGGTTGGTTCGCTCGGTCTGGCCATTGGTTTGAGGGTGATAGGCCGAGGAGAGACGGAGCTCAATCTTCAGGGCTTCACAGAGGGCTTTCCAGAACCTAGACCTAAATTGTACTCCTCTGTCAGAGGTAATGTCAGCAGGAACACCGTGGAGCCTTACTACTTCCTTAATAAAGGCCTTGGCCGTTTCTGTGGCCGACGGGGTCCCCCTCATCGGTATGAAGTGGGCCATCTTGGTAAACCTGTCTACCACTACCAGGATAGAGGAGAAGCCTTCAGAGAGGGGCAGATCCACTATAAAGTCCATAGATATCATCTTCCATGGTCTGTCCGGGATGGGTAAAGGTCTCAACAAGCCCCAAGCTCCTAATTTGCTACCTTTATTCCTGATGCAGGTGGTGCATGCTTCCACATATTCCCTGCAATGCTTCCTCATCTGGGGCCACCAGAACGTGCGCTGGAGCAAGTCCGTGGTCTTGGACACCCCAAAATGACCGGCCAATGGATGGTCGTGACAGGAACTGAGGACCGCCGTGCGGATCTCTTGGGGGACGAAGATTCGGTCCAGGTGCCAGAGAAGTCCGTCCTTGGAGGTTAAGGAGAAGTCCGGTGGGATGGCTGGATCGCTGGAAGCCTGTTTAATTTGGGATAGGAGGCCTTCCTGGAGCAGAAGGAAGTTTCCTGGAGGCAGGATGGTGTCGGGGGTATGAGGTTCCACGGCTTCGTTGTACATCCGGGAAAGAGCATCAGGCTTCACATTCTTTGACCCGGGCCGGTATGTGATGTGGAACACAAATCTGGAAAAGAAAAGTGCCCACCGGGCCTGCCGAGGTTTCAATCGCTTGGCTGCTTTCAAATACTCGAGATTTTTATGGTCGGTATAGACCAGGATTGGATGAGAGGCGCCTTCAAGGAGATAGCGCCATTCCTCCAATGCTGCCTTGATCGCTAGGAGCTCCCGGTCACCGACATCGTAGTTGCGCTCGGCTTCTGAGAGTTTGCGGGAGAAGAAAGCCACCGGGTACAGAAGTGACTTGGGTCCCTGTCTCTGGGAAAGTACTGCCCCGACGGCCACTTCCGAAGCATCCACCTCTAGGATATAAGGCAGCGAGGCGTCGGGGTGTTTGAGAATTGAGGCAGAGATAAACAGGTTCTTCAGAGTTTCGAAGGCTTCCTGAGCCCTAGGGGTCCACTGAAATTTCTGGTTCTGCTTGGTCAGCTCAGTGATGGGGGAAATAATGGAAGAAAATCCCCTGATGAATTTTCTGTAAAAGTTCGCGAATCCCACGAAGCGTTGGACCCCTTTCTTGTCCGAGGGAGCGGGCCAGTTTATGATGGCTGAAATTTTCTGTGGGTCCATCTCTATGCCGTTCACGGAGATGATCAAGCCCAGGAATTGGATACTCTGCTGTTCAAAAACGCACTTCTCCGGTTTGGCGTAAAGGCCATGGAGGCGGAGACGGGCCAGGACACTTCTCACATGCTCCCGGTGTTCAGCTAAAGAGGAAGAGAAGATTAAGATGTCATCGAGATATATAACAACAAACAAATCAAGGTACTCTCTAAAGACATCGTTAACAAAGTGTTGAAATGTAGCGGGAGCGTTACAAAGTCCAAAAGGCATAACTCGGTACTCATAATGTCCGAAGCGGGTACGGAAGGCGGTCTTCCATTCGTCGCCTTTGCGAATGCGAATGAGGTTGTACGCGCCCCGTAAGTCTAACTTGGAGAACACCTTGGCCGACCCCAGTCTCTGAAATAATTCGGGCACTAACGGTAGAGGATAACGGTTCTTAATTGTAACTTTGTTGAGTGCTCGGTAGTCCACACAGGGCCGTAAGGAATGGTCCTTCTTCTGAACAAAGAAAATCCCTGCGCCTGCTGGGGAAGTGGATGGTCGTATGAAACCCTTCTTCAGGTTGTCGTCCAGGTAGGTTTTTAAAGCACCCAGCTCGGTTTCAGATAAGGGGAAGATCCTCCCGAACGGGATCTCCGCTCCCGGGAGTAGGTCAATAGGGCAATCGTATTGCCTGTGGGGAGGTAAAGTCTCTGCGCCCTTTTTACTGAATACATCTAAAAACTGGTGGTAAGCTTCGGGCACAACCCGTCGGAGCTCGGTGTCTGTTTCCATGCAGAGCAGAGAAGAAGAGGCAGGGTCTGTGTTGGCGGCTGGGAAGCAGTTTTGATGACAATATGCAGACGGGAACTCTACTTCTCCAGTGAACCAGTTAATCAGAGGGTTGTGGGCCTTCAACCAGGGCATGCCCAGGATCACAGGAAACAGGGGGGATTTGATGATATCCAGACTCAGGAATTCCTGATGAGTTCCGGCTATGGTGACGAAAAGCGGGGACGTCTCCTGAGTAACGGGTCCGGATTTAAGGGAGGAGCCGTCGGCCAGAAAGATTGAAAGTCCCTTTACCCTAGGCCGAAGAGGGATGTTATTCTTCAGGGCAAAAGACAGGTCCATGAAGCCGCTGCAAGCTCCAGAGTCTATGATGGCGTCAACGCTGAGAGTCCCTCCGGAAAACTGTAGGAGAAGAGGTACAACCAGGTGAGAGATGGTGTTGGTGCTGGGCAGAATGGCAGGAGAAGCAGAAGGTGCAAGAAGGCACTTACGTGACTTGGCGGGGCAGGTGCGAACGTAATGTCCAGATTCCCCA
Source organism: Lithobates pipiens (assembly GCF_037356315.1). NCBI lineage: Eukaryota > Metazoa > Chordata > Amphibia > Anura > Ranidae > Lithobates > Lithobates pipiens. The sequence continues at coordinate 238,484,328 of NW_027507790.1, forward strand.
CAATAAAGGCAAAGGTTGCCAGTTCTCCGGCGTTGGCGCTCCTCGGGCGTCAAGGAAGGGCGAAGTAGACCCAGTTGCATAGGCTCCGAGGGATCCAGAGCAGGTGGAGCAGGAAGGACCGGAGGGTTGGGACTTGGAACCCGCGGCATCATCCAGACTGGGCGAGAAGTGGAAGTTGAGCGCTCTAAACGACGTTCCCTCAAACGCCTGTCAATCTGAATCGAGAGATCGATGAGGGCTTCGAGGGTTTCAGGGGTTCCCACGCGAGCCAATTCATCCTTTAATGCCTCCGAAAGTCCCATGCGGAACTGGTAGCGAAGGGCTGAGTTATTCCACTCTGTGTCGGCACTCCAACGCCTGAACTCAGACACATAGTCCTCTACTGGCCTGCGACCCTGCTGGAGTACATGCAAAGCTGCTTCTGCAGTGGCGGCGAGTTGCGGGTCCTCGTACAGTCGGGACATGGCTAGGAAGAAATCGTTCAAAGAATCCAAAGAGGGGTCCTTCCGTTCGAGGAGACGATGTGCCCAGGTCTGAGGTTCGTCGGTTAATAGAGAAATGACGAACCCCACTTTTGTTGCCTCAAGAGAAAAAGTCCGGGGTTGGAGGGCGAAAAAGAGCTCGCAGGAGTTCCGGAAGGCCCTGAACTTATTCCGGTTACCGGAGAAGCGGTCTGGTGTAGGTACCCTTGGTTCTGGCGGCAACATGACCACTGATGGTGGGCCTGGGGACCCAGAGGCAGCCGGGGCTGCGGCAGATAGGGCCTGAACCTGTTCCTCCAAACGTCCGTAGCCTTCTTGTAGGCTCTTTACGGCCTGGGTGAGGCCGGCTAGATGATGGCAGAGTTCATCCATGGGAGACGCTCCCTGCGAGGGCTCAGACATCCTGGCTGTTCGGTACTGTCACGTACCTGGTTAGAGAGCCCCAACGTGCAGGGAGCGGCGCCTCGTAAACCACCGGCTCTCGAGCCCCTGGTGATGGAGACAGGGGTTCAGGAGCCCGGAGGACACAAGTGCCTAGCCGGATAGCAGATAGCGGATACAACTGGAACAGATGGTAACAGGAACGGCAGGTGCACCTGGCGTTGGATGTCAGTCAAGGACTGCTGGGCGGCTGGCACAAGTGGACCGGCAAGGTGGCAGAGTCAATGGGTGCCGGGCTTCAGGCAGACAGGCGTAGTCAATCAGGCTGAGTCGGTAACTATCAGGCAGCGGAGGTACAGAAGCGAGAGGCAGAGGCGTGGTCAGTCAGGCAGGGTCGGCAACTATCTGGCAGCGGAGGTACAGAAGCGGGAGGCAGAGGCGTAGTCAATCAGGCAAAGGTCAAGGGCAGGCGGAATACAGGCAGAGTCCAGGAACAGGTCGGGTATAATATCAGGAACACAATCACGAACAAACAGCAGAAGTCTCAGGAACGCTGTAGGCCGAACAGCGCCGAGGAGCAGGAGCTGTGGCCTTAAATAGTCTATTGGGCAACAGGATTGGTCGTACGGCCCGTTTGCGTACCCCCGCAGGTGGCCGTGGTTACGCTCGTGACCCCGCGCACGTCCGTACGGTGCGAACGCCCGCTTGTGTCGGCGCGCACCTGCGAACGTCTGTTGGAACCTGCGTGCACCCGCGCGTGTTTGTTCGCGTCGACCCGCGTCCGAGGGCGTCGGAGATCCCGTCGTACAGGAACCCTGCAGGTACGTCTCTTCTGTACGATCGGGGTAGTGGAACGACCGTGACATGAGGACTGGGTCACTTCTTAATACATCCCAGTGTTTATTTATAATGGTCTTAATTTGTTTCTGCTGTACCGAAAAAGATGTAAGCATAGACCATCTATAAGTATCATCAGGTTCCTGGCGTACTTTCTCAACTACAAGGCTCTCCCTGTTAGTGTCAATGACTTTCTGTATCTCTACATCAAGAACCCTAGCATCATATCCCTTATCCTCAAATTTTTGTTTAAGGATTTCTGCCTGTGTCCTGAACGTATCAAGGTCTGTGCAGTTCCTTCGCAGTCGTAAAAACTGACTGCGTGGTATCGAACTCAACCATGATCTGTGATGGCAGCTATCGAGGGGAATGAAGCTATTCCTGTCCGTCGGTTTAAAGTGCGTTTTGAACACAAATTTATTATCTACTAATTCAATCTCTAAATCAAGAAAATTAATCATAGAGGAGCTCATTTCAAACGATAGTGAGATGCCCCTGTCATTACAGTTCAAATTCATAAAGAATTCGGTCAACGAATCGGGTGAACCACTCCATAGGAGGAGGATGTCGTCTATGTACCTAGCCCACAGGACCAAAGAAGGATTCCTCTGGGCATAGACGACATCCTCCTCCCACTTGGCCATGAACAAATTAGCAAGACTGGGGGCAAATTTAGCCCCCATTGCTACGCCACGTTGTTGTAAATAATACTTATCGTTAAACCAAAAATAGTTATGTTCCATGGCAAATTCTAAAAGTTCTATGAGGTAATCACATTGAAATGATGCCAGAGAGTCCTCACGATCCAAAAAATGTCGGACAGCCTCTATACCCATTCCCTGAGGTATGCAAGTATAGAGGGACGCTACATCAGCTGTAGCTATAATACATTGCTCATGAAGCACTAAGTTTTCAAGTCTCCTAATTGTAGCACCAGTATCCTTAAGGTAAGATGGGGTTTTTTTAACAAGGGGTTGCAAATAAAAATCTATATAGCGGCCTATGCGTGAGGTGACCGAATTAATGCCACTCACTATGGGCCTACCAGGAGGACTCACCAGATCTTTGTGGATCTTCGGTAAGTAATAGATTACAGGAATTCGTGGGGAAATGGGAACCAAAAAATTTTTTTCTTTATTATTCAATATTTTTTGATCATAACCTCTATTAATAAGATCTTTAAGTTGTTTTTTATATACGATCGTGGGATTATTGGGAAGTTGCTTATAAGTACCTGGCTCACCCAAAATCCTGTGCATTTCAGTTTCGTATTGTTCCCTGTCCAGAATCACAACACCCCCCCCCTTATCAGCCGGACGTATAACTACGTCTTTTTGTTCACATAAAGATTTAAAACCATTTGTTGAAAAAGTGGTTCTATTATTACATTTCGTGGGGAGTCTATCAAGATCTTTTAATACTAAATCCTTAAATATTTTTACAGCTGGAACAGTGGGTACAGGGGGTATAAACAGAGACGGATTAGCCAACCCGGAATGGTTTTGCCACAACATTGTAAGCCCTCAAAGTGACTCTTGGTGGGCGCTGGAGCACCCTGCTGTGAACGATTATATTAAGAATTGTAATTACATGCCATTGTTGAACAGTGGTAGAAAAATTTACCTTTGGTGGTTGTGGTGCTGGTGCCACAACACTATAAGTCCTCAAAGTTACTCTGGGTGGGCACAGGAACGGGCCCTCCTGTGAAATATTATATCAAGAATTGTAATTACTAGTCCCTGTTAAACAGGGGCAGAAAAATTGGGCCTTAGGCACTGGTGCTGGTGCCACGACACTGCAACCTCTCCCATATACTCTAGTTTTATTGCAGGAATTAGCCCTGCTGCAAAGCATTGCATCAAAAATTGTAATTAAAACCCCTGTTAAACAGGGGCAGAAAAATTGGGCCTTAGGCACTGGTGCTGGTGCCACCACACTGCAACCTCTTCCATATACTCTAGTTTTATTGCAGGAATTAGCCCTGCTGCAAAGCATTGCACGAAAAATTGTAATTAAACGCCCCTGTTAAACAGGGGCAGAAAAATTGGGCTGATGGCATCACCCAGAGCCAGAAATGTTCTTCCAACATATCAGCGGAGGAGGAAGAGGATAGACAATCAACATAACAGGACAGTCACTCAGCATAGGCAGTCTTGAAGGGATGTGATATTTCAAAAAAAATTATTCGGTTACATCAGCTTCAGGTGCTTGGTAGCTGTAGGTGATCCAAGACTGATTCATCTTGATGAAGGTCAGTCGATCAACTGATTCGGTGGACAGGCGCACCCTGTGATCGGTAACAAAGCCACCAGCAGCACTGAAGGTGCGTTCCGAAAGAACACTGGATGCAGGACAGGCCAGTAGCTCAATTGCATACTGTGCAAGCTCTGGCCAGTGATCCATCCTCAAGACCCAGTAAGCCAGAGTATTTTCGGTGGGAAAGGTGTCCAAGTCTGACCTTGCCCCTAGGTATTCCTGCACCATGTAAATCAGACGCTGGCGATGGTTGCTGGAACCGATCATACCTTGGGGCTGCGGACTAAAAAATTGTCTGAAAGCATCAGTCAGACGGCCACCTTCTCCACCGCTCCTTCTGACCGATGCCTCAGCAACACGTTGTCCAGGACCAGGAGTTTGTAACCTCACAGTCTTTGGGAACGCGTTGCACAGACCTTTCTGCAAGGCCTCCCGGAGATGTCTCATCCTCTGCTCCCTCTGCGATGGCAAGATAAGGTTGGCAACCTTACCCTTGTACCGTGGATCAAGGAGAGTGGCAAGCCAGTAATGGTCCCTCTCCTTGATCCGAAGAATACGAGGATCCTTCCGCAGGCTTTGCAGGATCAGGGAGGCCATGCAGCGTAGGTTAGCTGAGGCATTCGGTCCGGAGTCCTCTGGGTCACTAAGGGCAACATGATCCGCAGCTACCTCCTCCCAGCCACGTACAAGTCCACGTGTTTCTTGGGACTGTAAATCATCCCTACAAGACTGCTGCTGCTGATGCTGAGTGCCAGCCTCCACCTCCATGCTGACACAATCATCCTCCTCCTCCTCTTCCTCCTCCTCATCCTCTTCCTGTGTGATGGGTGGCACAGCAGGAACACTGTCTGGATAAAGGGGGCCTTGAGAGGCAAGGAAGTCCTCCTCTTCCTGCCTCTGTTCTGCCTCAAGTGCCCTGTCCATTATTCCACGCAGCGTATGCTCCAAGAGGTGGACAAGAGGTACAGTGTCACTGATGCATGCACTGTCACTGCTCACCATCCTTGTGGCCTCCTCAAACGGTGACAGGACAGTGCATGCATCCCTGATCATGCACCACTGGCGTGGTGAGAAAAAACCGAGCTCCCCTGACCCTGTCCTGATGCCGCAGTTGCACAGGTACTCATTGATGGCCCTCTGCTGCGTGTGCAGCCGCTGCAGCATGGCCAACGTTGAGTTCCACCTGGTGGGCATGTCACATATAAGGCGATTCTTGGGCAGGTTCAACTCCTTTTGGAGCTCAGCCAGCCGAGCACAGGCATTAAATGATCGGCGGAAATGCACACAGACTTTCCTGGCCTGCTTCAGGACATCCTGTAAGCCGGGGTACCTGCCCAAGAACCGCTGCACCACCAGGTTAAGGACGTGAGCTACACAGGGCACATGGGTCAGTTGTCCCTGTCAGAGGGCGGAGAGGAGGTTGGTGCCATTGTCACAAACCACCATTCCTGGCTTAAGCTGGCGTGGCGTCAACCACCTCTCGGCCTGCCCCTGCAGAGCTGACAAAACATCCGCCCCAGTGTGGCTCCTGTCCCCCAAACAAACCAGCGCAAGCACAGCATGACATCGTTTTGCCTGCATACTTGCATAGCCCCTGGAACGCCTACGAAGCACCGCTGGTTCTGAGGACAGAGCACTGGAAGAGGCCATGGAGGAAGAAGAAGAGGAGGGGGTGGAGGAGAGAGGTGTGTCACAACCAATAGTAGCATTTTGGAGGCGTGGTGGCGGAACAACCTCCAACACTACTGCACCTTGTCCTGCATCCTTCCCAGCTGCCAGAAGAGTGACCCAATGGGCCGTGAAAGACAGGTAACGTCCCTGTCCATGCCTGTTGGACCATGAGTCAGCGGTAATATGCACCTTACCGCTGACCGCCCTGTCCAGCGAGGCAAGGACATTGCCTTCCACATTCCGGTAGAGAGCCGGAATCGCCTTTCGTGAGAAAAAGTGGCGTTTGGGGACCTGCCACTGAGGAACCGCACATTGTACAAACTAATGGAAGGGGGCCGAGTCTACCAACTGAAAAGGCAGCAGTTGAAGTGCTAGCAATTTAGCCAAGCTAGCATTCAACCGCTGGGCATGTGGATGGCTGGGAGTGAACTTCTTTCGCCGGTCCAGCAGCTGGGGCAGGGACATTTGCCTGCTATTTTCAGACGTGGGTGTACTGCTAGTAGAGTGCCCGGAAGCACTTGGCTGTGACACACCTAATTCTACACCTTTATTCCTCTCAGAGCAGGTTTCAGAGAGGACTGAAGGTCTAGTGGGGTTGGAGATGCCAGCTGATGAGGAGCAAGGAGAGGTCCGCTTTGTTCTTTGGTGTGGGTCTTTGAGGTACGCTTGCCAACGAGCTGCATGGCAGGTCAACATATGTCTGGTCAAGCATGTGGTGCCCAAGCGGCTGATGTTTTGGCCACGCGAGATACGCTTGAGACATATGTTGCAAATAGCAGCGGTGCGATCTGATGCACTCGTCTCAAAAAAGGCCCACACCAAAGAACTTTTAGAATAACGCGCAGAGGCAGCGCCCTGCACAGGCAGAGCTCTGCGGTGTGATTCAGTCGGTGTGCTGCCCCTAAGCTGGCCCCCGGAGGGCATCCTGCCTCGTTGGACATGTGCCTCCTCCTCCTCCTTCTCCTCCTCCTCTCTCCTACCAGGCACCCACGTAGAGTCAGTGCCCTCATCATCCCCTCCCTCTTCATCGCTGTAGCAAACCTGGCAGTATGCTGCAGCTTGTGGAACATGCTGCCAGATTGCTGTCCTTCTTGAGCATCCCCTCTCTCTGCGCTCACGCTACTGCCTTCCTCTAGCTGAGTGTCATCATCAGAGCCTACAAAACACTGGGCATCCTCCTGGAGCATGTACCCAACACTGTGCTCAAAGAGTTCAGGAGACTCCTCAGGAGGACGTGGTGGGTCTAGGGAAGGAGTCACTGATGATGACATTGAGAGGAGGGAAGACGATGCGTTGGCAGCTGCTTTGCTAGTACCCTGAGACTGGGTAAGAGAGGATGAGGAGGATGAAGAGGGCTTGGTCACCCACTCTACCAAGTTATTGGCATGTTGCGGTTCAACATGTCCAGCTGCCGAAAAGAAGGACAAGCGTGTCCCATGGCCACGTGCTGATGACAATACACCGTGTCCACGACCAGCACTGTTGTCTCTAGACACAGAGCCTGCTTGCCCTCTTTTATCGGCTCGCGCCTGTCTGCCTCTCCTTGCTGGCCTTCCAGACATGGTAATGGCCTGAAGGGAGTTGGGTAAAACAGCAGTGTAATGGAGTCACACAACACCCACTAAGCCCTGCAGATGGCTCTATTAGAGAACAGCAATAAACGGTAGATACAGGTGTATATTGTGCTGGAGTCACAAAAAACCCACTAACTCCTGCAGATGCCTTTTTTATAGAACACCAGAGATAAAGGGGTATATACAGATGTATACTGTGCTGTGCTGGAGGCACACACAACTTCCAATAACTCCTGCAGATGGCAAGTGGGCTCAAATAGAGAAGAGCTATGTAGGTGGATATAGCGGTGTGTACTGGGTACAGAGCACGCACACAGCACGCACAAGCTCCTAACACTACTGACTGCAAGCTCTATTATAAAAGATAGATCACTAGCTATATAGGTGAGGTGAATATAGCGGTGTATACTGCGGTCAGGGCAAGCAGACAACAACCACTACAGAAGAGCAAGATCGAAAATCGGCCGATAACGATCGGTGTATACTGTGTTGAAGGTACACAGAACACCCACTAACTGCTTCAGATGCCAACACACTACACTAGGCCGCCGCGCTGGCGGCCTTATATAGTGTGGGGCGTGTACAGCACAGCCTGAGCTATGATTGGCCACAGGCATCCTGCCTGTGGCCAATCATGGCTCTCCTCGCTGCTGGCGCTGTGATTGGCCAAGCATGCGGGGTCACAGTGCATGCTTGACCAATCATGAGCCAGCAATGCACTGCGATGACGCAGTGCATTGTGGGCCGTGAGCGCCACACGAATTTGGCGCGAAAGGCCCATAACGTTCGGAATTCGCCGAACGGGCGAACAGCCGATGTTCGAGTCGAACGTATGTTCGACTCGAACACGAAGCTCATCCCTACTCCAGAGGTTGCTAGAGGTTCCTTCAGCATTGGGCAAATTCTGCATTTCAGATAAGTTCCCACTGACACCATTGATCTTTTTAGCTACCCGTTAGGAGGCAATTCTTCCCAATGACCACAAGTGTAAGGACCATCACACTAATGTATCATGAGTTGGCGATTTCTAATTTTTAGCATGGGTTCCCTGAGGCTGTAGAACTATTTCAAGGGTTCCTTTGTGTTGAAAAGGTTGAGAAAGGCTGATGTAGCGGCTGCATTAGAAATGTTGTTATGGAGCAGGGTTCCCAGCACCAATCCTATTCCACGCTTCTGGGTATGTGCATTAGCATGTCCCCCCATTGGTCGCTGTGGTTCCTCCCACCAACCCCCAAGTCAATACTGTGTCCTGCAAAGACAGTGAGCAGTAAAAGCAACCACCCCATCCAGCAGGGGGAACATTATTCAACCAGATGGAGGAGTCAAAATGGATTAGTGTCGGGAACTCTACCATAAAGGAAGTTTCAGTAAATGGGCTGCTGGAGAAGGTTTAATGCCGCTTTGCTCACATCGTACTGCCATTATAACTTTGTTAGGCCCTAGAGCTGCTTTAAGGAGCCATTTTAACCACTTCAGACTCTGAAGATTTGGCTGCTGAGTGACCGGGCCATTTTTTGTGATTTGGCACTGCGTCGCTTTAACTGACAATTGCACGGTCGCGCAACATTGTACCCAAACAAAGTTGACTTTGTTTTTTTCCTACAAATAGAGCTTTCTTTTGGTGATATTTGATCACCTCTGAAGTTTTTATTTTTTGCGCTATAAACAAAAAAAGAGTGACAATTTTGAAAAAAAGCAATATTTTTTACTTTTTTCTATAATAAATATCCCCCAAATATATATATATATATATATATATATATATATATATATATATATATATATATATACATATATATATATAACAAATTTTTTCCTCAGTTTAGGCTGATGCTTATTCTTCTACATATTTTTGGTAAACAAAATTGCAATAAGCGTATATTGATTGGTTTGCGCAAAAGTTATAGCATCTACAAAATAGGGGGATAGCTTTATGGCATTTTTATTATAATTTTTTTTATTAGTAATGGTGCCGATCTGCGATATTTATCATGACTGCGACATTGTGGCGGAGACATCGGACAGTTTTGACACTATTTTGGGATCATTGTCATTGTCAGAGCCATAAAAATGAACTGATTACTGTGTAAATGACACTTAAAGTGGAGGGCCACCCTGAAAAAAAAAAATACATTAAAAATCTGAAAAAAAATCTGAAAAAAAAAATGAAATTTTTATTTTTTTTTTACTTACCAGAAATGCCTGTTGCTAGGCACATCATCCTAATCTGCCTCTTCCTCCTCCGCTGAGATCTTCTGTCTTCTCTCCTCCGTGCGGCGTCTTCTGGGTAATGAGTCGCACTGTGTTCTGGGAACTATGTGTCCCAGAACACAGCGCGCCCCATTCACAAAGCGCTGCGCGACTCGCGCATGCGCAGTAGGAAACGGGCAGTGAAGCCACAAGGCTCCACTGCCTGTTTCCATTTGCCAAAATGGCGGCGCCGGAACCCGAGACCGAGGGACGGGTCAGCCTCGGGCGGCTGACATCGCGGGCGCCCTGGACAGGTAAGTGTGCTTATTAAAAGTCAACAGCTACAGTGTTGTTGTTTTTTAAGCCGGCCCTCCTCTTTAAGGGCTACCTTGGACATGACAGCAATCATTGCTCCTGATCACATTGAACAGTAGATCTCTGTCATGACACAAGGCAGAATGGGGAAAGGCCTTGTTTACAAAGGCAATTCCCCATTCTACCTCGCCACACCGCAATTGTGGGCCGCTGGAGAACATTGAGTTCCCAGGACCCACGGCGGCGTGTGGCGGGCGCGTGCCACCCAAAAGGCGGCCAATTTAAAGGGACGTACCTGTACGCTCATTTGCCTGCCTGTGCCATTCTGCCGACATACATCTGTGTGCGGCGGTCGGCAAGCGCTTAAGTGTATGGTAGTACACTAAAAGCTCAACATCGCTTAAAGAAGTAGGAGCAAAGCCCAGATTTAGACCACAGTGGGCTAAAGCTGTTGGTTGATGTCACTGAGCCAGTCCAGACTCTGGAGGGATCCAGACTTTAATGTCTGGATCCACCCAGATGCCTGACAATGCTGGCTCAGCCCCTTGGCACACCGCCGAGAGCCTCAGGCAGCTGTTCCTGCTCCCCCACAGTGAGTGCTGGAGGGGCAGGGCACACATCCAGTGACTGACAGTCAGCACTCTGTGCACTCTGTAGACCGAGACCTGAGCAATCAGTGGTCATGTGATGCCTGATTCTTGGTCTTGGAACCGGCGGGGGACAGAGGTAGCATCAGTCCACTTAGGTGAGTATAAATATTTTCTTTTTTTGCATTCCCATACTTCTCTTTTAAAGTGTGCCTATGGTAAAAATGTAAAAGTCATATATTAATTTCCACATTATAGTTTAATTATTTCTAGCCAATCATATTAACCACTTAAGGACCGAAAGGATTTGCCCCCTTAATGACAAGGGCATTTTTTGCAATACTGCACTGCGTCGCTTTAACTGACAATTGCGTGGTCGTACGACACTGTACCCTCACAAAATGGATATTCTTTTTTTCCCACAAATAGAGTTTTCTTTTGGTGGTATTTGATTACCTCTGCGATTTTTATTTTTTGCACTATAAACAAAAAAAGACCGACAATTTTGATAAAAACACAATTTTTTTTAACTTTTTGCTATAATAAATATATTAAAAAAAATAATCAGTTTAGGCCAATATATATTTTTCTACAGATTTTTTGTAAAAAATAAATCGCAATAAGCGAATATTGATTGGATTGCGCAACAGTTATAGTGTCTACAAAATAGGGGTAGATTTATAGCATTTTTATTATTTTTTATTTCTTTTACTAGTAATGGTGGCAACCTGCGATTTTTAACGGAACTGCAACATTGCGGCGGACAGATTGGACATTTTTGACACATTTTTTGGACCATTGACATTTAAACAGCGATCAGTGAGAAGGGGTTAGCGCTAGGGGGCGATCAAGGGGCAATCAAATGTGTTTCCTGGGAGGTGTTTTAACTGTGGGGGGATGGGACTGACTGGAGGAGGAGAGAGATCATTGTTCCTAATCACTAGGAACAGCAGATTAGTCTCTCCTCCCCTATCAGAATGGGGATCTGTCAGTTTACATTGACAGATCTCTGTTCTGGCTCTCTGTGGAGAGATCCTGGTGGCTGGAGGACATCACGGCCGCCGGCCACCCGCATTGACTCTGGCGTCGTGCCCCCTATCGCTATTAAAGTAGCCAACGTACACCTAGGGCGATTCGCCCACGAGAGCCAACCTGCCGCAGTATAATGATGGTAGCTGGTCCTTAAGTAGGCTTGCCACCTGTCCAGGATTCACCCGGACAGTTTGGGTTTTGAATACTGTGTCCGGGTTTCAGACTGCCTGAAACCCAGGCACATTATTTAGACTGGACTATGGCTTTTCAGCAGGGTTACTGGCTGCAGTTGTCTAAGCTGAAAGTGTCTGTTACACTCTTTAACACTGCCCAAAGCCAACACTAACAACCCCCCCAAACACACACACAGACAGGAGAGGAGAGAGGGCTCAATCAGCACCTCCTCCCCCCTACCTCTCTGCATCTGCCCACACTCCAATCCCCGACACTGTGCCTCAGAATAGGAAAGTAAGTTGGGGCTGGAAATTTGAAGTCCAGCCTCAGATACATCTGGATGAGAGGTTCTGACTGCCAAGGGGTGAGTGAACCTGCCATCCATCCCTGTCTGTGACAGAAGTCTCCCCCTTCTCCCTCCTACCTCTGAGTGAGTACATCAAGGCAAATCAGGGTTCTCAGAGCACCCCTTACATCAGATGTCCCCTTTATACCAGAGTCCACAGTGTTTCCCCTTATATCAGAGTCTTCTCCGTACATCAGACCTGAGTAAACATTATCAAACACATCTCGAATAAAAAAGCACAGATTTTTACATGCAGCATTCAAATCAGGCGTTAAGAGCAGGGACAGTTTGGAGGTATAATACTAGGGCTAATGTAGGGATCCAATTAACCTGCCAGCATGTCTTTGGAGTGTGGGAGGAAACCGGAGTAGCTAGAGGAAACCCACACAGGCACAGGGAGAACATGCAAACTCCGGGCAGGTAATGTCATTGTTGGGATTCAAATCAATGACCCTAGTGCTGCCAGGTGGGAGTGCTAATCACTTAGCCACTGTGTCGCCCAAAAAAGTTGGCAGAATCTCTACGACAGATGCAGAGATCGTAATACATAACAGCAGATTCTTTTGGGAATAAAGTACAGCCTTTTCATGAAAACTCCTGTGCTGAAAACAGACTTCAGACAACTCGATTAATAAATGATTAATTAGTGTATTAGCATAGTTACAGTGTTAGCAGAATGTTATAGAAGCTCAGCATTTATTTACTGCCACTTATCACCAGCAGATGGGGGCAGCAAAATACCAATGATGATTTTCCAAAAATCCATGGTAGAGCAGCTTGTTGTTGTATTTTATCTGAACAATTTGCATTGTATATCATAAAGGACTCTGTTTTTATACACAGTAATGCTGAAATCTAATTTGTCTAACGTAATCGAGTTTGTACCCACGTGCCATGAATGTAGAAGTGCTTTCAGTATCTGTAACCTAGACCTGCATTTTCTTCATCTTTAACAGATCTATAAGGCTTGGGAGAGGGAAGTGTTTCAGTCAGTGGAGCTGGTGCTCAAAATTTTTGGAGGGCACAAACAAACTGAAAATTTTGGAAAAATTCTAAAAAAAACATCAACTGCAGCCTCACTGTACCCATCAAATGCAGCCACTGTGCCCATCAAATGCAGCCACTGTGCCCATCAAACACAGTCACTGTGCCATCAGTTGCAGCCACTGTGCCCATCAAATGCAGCCACTGTGCCCAGCAAATGCAGCCACAGTGCCCATCAAACGCAGTCACTGTACCATCAATTGCAGCCACTGTGCCTGTCAAATGCAGCTACTGTGCCCATCGAATGCAGCTACTGTACCATCAATTGAAGCCACTGTGCCTATCAAGTGCAGCCACTGTGCCATCAAACCATCAAATGCAGCCACTGTGCCCATCAAATACAGCCACCATGACCCCAGCACCCCCCCCCCCCACTTGCTGTCTTAAAAACACTTACCCCATCTTGGTGGCAGGTCAGGCAGCGGGTGGCGGCGGTGAGCTGTGGGACGGGCAGTGGGTAAGGCGGCGGTTCCTGTGTCCTCCATGCTTTCTTAATTATTTTCCTCCTGCTAGGCGTCCAATAGGAGCATCTGTCCTTTTAGCCAATTAAGTGACGGGTATCAGACCCACTTCCAGATTGGCCGGAAGGAGGATCAGTGTTGCAACCACGAATATTCATTTGCTGTTGCAATACACCTGGGTGGGTTCTGGACACATCCTCTGTGACCCGAGCCCACCCTATTTTGAAGCCTATTAGAGCCTCTGGCTCTAATCGGGTGCTTAAAAAAAAATGGGTCACTGTAATTCATGCATCCGGTGCCCTGAAAGGGGCCAGACGTGTCAATAGGGGGCGGCAGTGGCGGCCATGGATAGATTAATTCTATGCACGGATTCATGCTATGGATTCGTGCTATGGACGGGTCGCCACTGGTTTCAGTCCACATTTAATTTGGTTCAGCCACCTTTAGGGATGAGCCAAACACCCCCCCGGTTCAGTTCGCACCAGAACCTTCGAACAGACCAGAAATTTGTACGAACTTTAGAACCTCATTAAAGTCTATGGGACTCAAACGTTCAAAATCAAAAGTGCTAATTTTTAAAGTGGTTGTAAACCCTTACAAACCACTTTGACCTACAGGTAAGCCTAGATTAAGGCTTACCTGTAGGTCCAAGAAATATCTCCTAAACCTATACGGTTTAGGAGATATTTACCCGAAGACAGCCACCGCTGTCTACGGCGCATGCGCCGTAGACAGTGGCGCGCAGGCGCACTGGGCAGGCCGCAGAAAGCAGCGATATGCGGCGAGTGCCGGCTCCAATGCACATGAGTGGGAGTGACGTCATCGCGGCTCCGGCGAATCACAGCGCCGGAGCCGCGTGACCCGGAAGTCGCTCCGGGATCCACGGCAGCGGCAAAGAGGAAGACGGAGGACCGCTTCGGGGGCTTCGTTCTCAGGTAAGTTATTCATAATGAGCTAGTATGCTATGCTAGTATGCTATAAGGGGAACCCCGTTCCCAAATTAAAAAAAGGAAAGGCCCTATAAACTTAGAACAGCAGTATACAGGCGGTGCAAACAAGACAGGGACTGTGTAGGTTTGTTGTGTTAAGTAGAATCTGTTTGTAATTTTGAACTGGTACATTTTTAAAGTGTAGCTCCAGTCAAAAAATCTATTTTTAAGCTTTTTGGAAAACATAGGGAAGGGTTATCACCCCTGTATAATTTTTTGTCCGTCCGTCATTTTTCAATTCACTTCCTGTTGTCTCCTTCCGTTTGCAAGTAGGAGACGTTTGTAAGTTGGATGTTTGAAAGTAGGGACCTGCCCTATATGCTCTGCAGAAATTTGGGCCTAAGGTGTTGGTGTTGCCACAAGTTAACACTGTAAGCCCTCAAAGTGACTCTTGGTGGGTGCTGGAGCGCCCTGCTGTGAACTATTATATCAAGAATTGTAATTACATGGCATGGAACAGTGGTAGAAAAATTGGGCCTTTGGTGGTTGTGGTGGTGGTGCCACAACACTGTAAGTCCTCACAGTTACTCTCGGTGGGCGCAGGAACGGGTCCTGCTGTAAAATATTATATCAAGAACTGTAATTACATGCCCCTGTTAAACAGGGGCTGAAAAATTGGGCCTTAGCCACTTGCTGGAGCCATGACACTGCAACCTCTCCCAGATACTGTAGTTGGAGTGTAGGAATGAACCCTGCTGCAAAGCATTGCATCAGAAATTGTAATTACATGCCCCTGTTAAACAGGGGCTGAACAATTGGGCCTTAGCCACTGGTGGCATCACCCAGAACCAAAAATGTTCTTCCAAGCTATCAGCAGGATCATTGAGGAGGAAGAGGATAGTCAGTCAACATAACAGGACAGTCACTCAGCATCAGCATAAGCAGTCTTGAAGGGATGTGACATTTCAAAAAAAAATATTCCGTTACATCAGCTTCAGGTGCTTGGTAGCTGGTGGTGATCCAAGACTGATTCATCTTTATAAAGGTCAGTCAACCGAGTCGGTGGACAGGCACAACCTGTTATCGGTCACAAAGCCTCCAGCAGCACTGAATGTGCATTCAAAAAGAACGCTGGATGCAGGACAGGCCAGTAGCTCAATTGCATACTGTGCAAGCTCTGGCCAGTGATCTATCCTCAAGACCCAGTAAGCCAGAGGCAAAAATTGTCTGAACGCATCGGTCAAACGGCCACCTTCTACACCGCTCCTTCTGTGACTGACTGAAGCCTCAGCAACACGTTGTCCAGGACCAGGAGTTTGTAACCTCCCAGTCTCTGGGAACACGTTGTACAGATCTTTCTGAAAGGCCTCCCGGAGATGTCTCATCCTCTGCTCCCTCTGTGATGGCAAGATAAGGTCTGCAACCTTACCCCTGTACCGTGGATCAAGGAAAGTGGCCAGCCAGTAATGGTCCCTCTCCTTGATCCGAAGAATAAGAGGATCCTTCCGTAGGCTTTGCAGGATCAGGGAGTCCATGCAGCATAGACATTCGGGCCAGAGTCCTCTGGGTCACTAAGGACGACATGATCCACAGCCACCTCCTCCCAGCCACCTACAAGTCAATGGGTTTCTTGGGACTGTAAATCATCCCTAAAAGACTGCTGCTGCTGATGCTGAGTGCCAGGCTCCACCTCCATGCTGATACAGTCCTCCTCCTCTTCCTGTGTGATGGGTGGGACAGCAGGAACACTGTCTGGGATAAAGGGGGCCTTGAGAGGCAAGGAAGTCCTCCTCTTCCTGCCTCTGTTCTGCCTCAAGTGCCTTGTCCATTATTCCACGCAGCGTATGCTCCAACAGGTGGACAAGAGGTACAGTGTCACTGATGCATGCACTGTCACTGCTCACCATCCTCATGGCCTCCTCAAATGGTGACAGGACAGATCATGCACCACTGGCGTGATGAAAAAAAAACGAGCTCCCCTGACCCTATCCTGGTGCCGTAGTCGCACAGGTACTCATTGATGGCCCTCTGCTGCGTGTGCAGCCGCTGCAGCATGACCAACATTGAGTTCCACCTGGTGGGCATGTCACATATAAGGCGGTTCTTGGGCAGGTTCAACTCCTTTTGGAGCTCAGCCAGCCGAGCACTGGCATTATATGATTGGTGGAAATGCACACAGACTTTCCTGGCTTCCCTCAGGACATCCTGTAAGCCCAGGTACCTGCCCAAGAACCGGTGCACCACCAGGTTAAGGACGTGAGCCACACAGGGCGCATGGGTCAGTTGTCCCTGTCGGAGGACGGAGAGGAGGTTGGCGCCATTGTCGCAAACCACCATTCTGGGCTTAAGCTGGTGTGGCGTCAACCACCTCTCGCCCTTCCCCTGCAGAGCTGAAAAAATATCTGCCCCAGTGTGGCTCCTGTCCCCCAAACAAACCAGCGCAAGCACGGCATGGCATCTTTTTGCCCGTGTACTTGCGTAGCCACTTTGCACTCCAAGTGCAGTTTCAAGTGCACTTTTGCAGTGCACTTGTAGTGCATAGTGGATTTGCCTTTAGTAAATAACACCCACATTGCTTTTTAATTTGCCCCAATAATGCCATTTTCATGACTCCACACATTTCTGTCATGGTGCTGAAAATGAGGAATATTTTTGTCAGTAATGTGTGTAGCAGGCCCACAACATAATAATAATATTATCTGAAGAAGAGACTGTCACCTCATGTCTCAAAGAAAATTGGTTTGCACTGTTGAAGAAAAAAAGGCCCAAAAAAATTCAAAAGAAAAACCTAGGAGACAGCTAAAACAAACCCAAGCAGTAAATGAAAACAAATATTATTGCAGTTTCAAAGATAAGTTTATTAAAAAAATGCCTCTCAGACATTGTCTGGCATGTCAATGGCCCCCCTCACAGTACTTTGTATATCTGTTTCGGACCTAGCGGGCACTTTTGGGGGGGGGGTCAAGCCAGGATGGCCTGCTTCAAGTGTCGTCAGGTTGGATAGTTTAGAAAAGTCTGCTTCAGGCCCAACTGAGGCCACATAGTTTGTTGAGTTCCTTTTTAGATAATTGTGCAAAATGCAGCAGGAAAGCACTATATGATTCAGTTTATATTCCGCCATGTGGAGTGGAGTGAAAAATAGGCGGAACCGGCTGGCCATTATCCCAAAAGTGTTCTCCACTACTCTTATGGCTCTGGCCAGCCGGTAATTAAAAACCCTCTGGTCCGGGGTGAGGGTCCTCATCGGGAATGACCGCATAAGATGGTCCCCCAGCGCAAAGGTTTAATCTGCGACGTAGACAAAAGGGAGTCCTTCCATATTCTCCTCTGGAGGGGGAAAGCCCAAACTGCCACTCTGGAGATGCCAGTAGAACTCCATCTGGGCGATCACTCCACCATTCGACATTAGGACATGTTTCCCCACATCCACATACAGGAAATCGTAGGTAGCTGACACCACCGCCAACATCACTATACTATTATACCCCTTGTAATTATAATAGTATGACCCCAAGTTGAGGGGTGGGACGATGTGGAAGTGTTTCCCATCAATTGCACCTCCACAATTGGGAAAGTCCCAACAGGTGGCAAAGGGGGGAGGCCACAGTCTGCCATTCCTGTGGTGTTGAAGGAAACGGTGGAGTCAAACAAGAAAAAAAATGAGTAATTTTGCACATCAACATTGCAAGCAGATTAGACACAAACATTTTTGGCCAACATAAGTATAACATTTATTGAAATGAGTATTTAAAGACAAAAGTATAAGGTCCACTAAGCAGATTCCTCACCCCATCTGATGGCCCATTGCAAAAATTTAGGGGGGGGAGATGTTTTGGACAGGTAACCCTCTCCACTTCATTGAGAGCTGAATGCATATAAAATGTGTGTTAACTTTGGCCAGCCCCTGGACAGGTAAGAAGTGTCATAATAACAAAAAATAATAATACACACAAACAAATGGAAGCGCATTTTTACATTCTGCTTTTACCTATCAAGATAATAATAGGAGAACCAAACTTTAAACAGTAGCATTTGAAAGTATTCAGGCAGGCCCTTGCACCACATGTTTTGGTGAATTCATCCATAAATCTGACCACAAAAGAGGTGGGTATATTGTGTATGGGTTGGCAAAGTCAGCAGAATAGAGGATTGCTATCAGCTTACTTAGAGGTTGGGAGGGGGGTTAAATGAGTTTTGGCCACCAAAAAAAAGCCTCTGGCACTCTGCCAGAATTTAAGGACATGTTTTATGGGGTGTTTAGCGGAAAGCACTACTATGGAGCTGGCAAAATACATTGCTAAGTGATTAGGCTATAGGTGTATATGGGCCCAGGAGAGCATGCTGGGGAGGTTAGTGAAGGCAAATATGCATGCAGGACAAAAATGGAACTTTAAAAGCTTCCAGCATGCATGAGGACAAAGGGGCACAGCATATTACAGCATGTTACAATCATGGGAATGATGAAATAAATACAATACATTAGCAAATATTAAATACATATAATGTGATGTTAAAGGAGAAAACTTACCTTAATATAGTCCTTCTGCAGGACCTGAATGATGGCAGAACAGGTCTCTGGAATAATGATCCCCAGAGCCTGATGGGAGATGCCTGTGAAGAACTTGAGGTCCTGCAGACTTCTCCCTGTCACCAAGTACTGCAACATGGCAACTAGCCTCTGCTCCGGAGTGATGGCTTGCCACATGCAGGTATCCTGCTGATATAAGGGATCAGCAAAGCCAACAGGTGGTGAAAAACGGGGTCCGTCATCCTGTGATAATTCCTGAAATTCTCAGGATTATTATCCAGGATCTCACAAAAAAAAGGCATGTGCGAGAATTGGTCACGCTGGAGCAACCAATTCTTGCTCCATGAACTCCTCCTCGCTCTGTTCATGGACTTGTGTCAAAGCTAAAAGCCCAACATCAAGCCCCTGCACAGCACAAACTCTACTACAAGTACGTACAGGCAACATGGCTTCAAAACGGTCAGCTGGTCAGAATGGACTAACAGAAAGCACTCAAAAATAGCAAGGCCTGAAAGAACCAACTGAAAATCAGCAACGCATGGACAAGAACTCACTGAATATCAAATACAGTACTACTATAAATATTAAGCACTGACAAACAAATGCAAACTGACTACATGCACTGAAAAGCAGAAATGAACCCACAAGCACAAATTGAAGAGCAGTAACAATGTGAAGCACAAGCCGGGAAAGCACGAATCGTCTCTAACCAAACTTCTTCTAACACGCGATAAACACGAGATCAGCAGAAGGCCGCAGGGTGTTAGGAACTGTTAAAGACTATTGCCTCCTGCCTCGACTACTGCAACTCCCTTCTCATTGGCTTACCTCTACATAGTCTAACACCTCTTCAATCCATCATGAATGCTGCTACCAGACTCATCCACCTTACCAATCGCTCTGTGTCTGCTACTCCTCTCTGTCAATCCCTCCACTGGCTTCCGCTCGGCCAAAGAATTAAATTAAAAATACTAACAACCAGGCCCGGACTGGGATAAAAAATAGGCCCGGGCATTTTAGACTGAGCAGCCCATTTTTATGATTTTTTTAAACCAAATTACGAATAATGACAGCTAACCCTTTCTCAATGTATTTTTGTTATACTTAGCCTGGTTTAATCACTGTGACAGGGATGATGGGATTCTCACAAACTCACTTTGAGGACCAAGACGCCTCTGGGCTTATTAGAGAGCTGTACAGCCAATCAGTTCCACTAAATGCCACCCTACCACCCTCCTTACCAGTAGGTTTCCAACAGTTGCTTGCCCCCAGATTAGGGTGTACCCAGACACACCCCATGTGCACGCCTATGGGACCTGTCTTCACTTCTTACTGTGCAGAAGAGTTGGGAATTTGCTGTGTACATGCTTTGGGGGGATGCAGCTGAGCTGATTCTGCACACCACACCAATACTTCAGCCCACCAATACTACAGACAACTACACCAATACTATGGACCACCACACGAGGAGGCAGGGCAGCACAATGTGACATTTAAAGTAATATTAAAGTCGCTTGTCATACGTACCTCCTCTGGGTAGCGGTTTTGCACAGAGCAGCCTGATCCTCCCCTTCTCGGGTCACTGGTCAGCACTCCTGGCCCCTCCCTCCTGCCAAATGCCCCCACATCAAGCAGCTTGCAATGGGGGCACCCAAGCAGGCTCGCTCCTGAACGGCATGTCCATTCACACACAGAGCCTAATCCCTTAATGATTTCCTCCCCAACAGAGACTTAAGGTAGACATAAACTTAATATGTAATATGAGGACACATCTAAACAATGCATTGCATTTGTATAAAATAAACAGGCCCTTATACTATATATTTTCTGGTAGATCTAAAGTAGATTGTACAATCATACTGTGTAGTGTATGGTCATCTTAAATCATAACGTGTGAGTCTGAAATACTTGCATTACAGCTTGTTGACTTTTGTGTCTTGTTTGCATCTACAGTAGGCCCTGTGGCTGCTGTCTGAGTAAAATATGTCCATCTTTGCCATCAGCAACTAAAATCCCATCATTACTGTCACAAAAATAATCCCCATTGTTGGTGTCAGATCCACCTTCCTCTCCCTTCCTATAGGGTGCTTCAGAGTCTTCAAATTCCCAAGCTGACTAAAGTGATAAGGGCTAAGAGGCTTTAGCACTATGGTGGCTGCATGCAGCAGGGGGGACTGTACCACTGCAATATTGCCACAAAGTCCTACCCCCATAGTTACATGGTAAAAAAAGACCATCCAGCTCAATCAACATAGAAAAAAAAAAAAAAACACAAATAGAAAATCTCCATTTCTACAATCTTCACACTGTTGATACAGAGCCCCCAGTAAAGTATGATCCAATGTGCTCCAGTGGGGGGGAAAGAAATTCCTTCTTGATCCCGAGAGGTAATTGGATATTCCCAGGATCAACTTTACCTATAAATGTTAGTACCCAGTTATATTATTCTGTACATTTAGGAAAGAAAGAAAGAAAGAAAGAAAGGAAGGAAGGAAGGAAGGAAGGAAGGAAGGAAGGAAGGAAGGAAGGAAGGAAGGAAGGAAGGAAGGAAGGAAGGAAGGAAGGAAGGAAGGAAGGAAGGAAAGAAAGAAAGGAAGGAAGGAAGGAAGGAAGGAAGGAAGGAAGGAAGGAAGGAAGGAAGGAAGGAAGGAAGGAAGGAAGGAAGGAAAGAAGGAAAGAAGGAAAGAAGGAAAGAAGGAAAGAAAGAAAGAAAGAAAGAAAGAAAGAAAGAATCCAGCCTTTCTCCTAAAGAGAAGTATGTTTTTTTTTTTTGGCTATTTATACTTACCTAGGTGGATGCTGAATCTGTTCCCTGCCCAGGGCCGGATTAACATAGGGGCTGATGGAGCTGCAGCTCCAAGCCCCTGTCTTAAAATCGGCCTGCACAGCCTGCAGCATAAGCCCGATTTTCTTCTGTCCATAAACTTCTATGGGACAGAAGTGTGTGTAAATGTAGGGGTGTCTGGCTGCATCTGTGTTTGCTCACTGTGGTTATTACAATGTCACAGTGCACAGTTCCCCCCCTACACAAATGGGAGAGGCTGAGTTGGCTCTGCCTTTCCCCTCCCCTCTCCCTCTGTGAAGTCTGTGCAGTGAAGGAGCCGTGTGGGTGGGAAATTATGAACACAACACCGGTGTTCTGCCTAATACAGTCCGCCCATCAAATGCTGTCCGCTCCGTACTGCGCATGCGCAGTACGGAGCAGCCGAAGCTTCGGAAAAACTCTGAAGTTGAACGGCGCCTGCGCCGTGAGTGGAGGAGGTAGCCCCACTATCCAAGCGGACATAGGGTTAAGAATTTTAGAAGGCCCCTCGCGGGCGAGCTTCGCTCGCCACGCTTCGGGCTCGGCCTCGCTCCGCTCGGCTCTTTTTTATTCTAACTCTATGTCCACTTGGATAGTGGGGATAGAACCTGGACTCACGGCGCAGGTGCCGTTCGTCCTCGGCAATTTTCGGAATCTGTGTTCCTGTGTACTGCGCATGCGCAGTACGCAGGGGACAGCATCTGATGGGGGACACTATTTTACAAGACACCGGCAGATAGAAGGTAAACTGGATATCTCTGAGTGATCAGCCTCCAGAGGACCATCCAAATGTGAGCTCCGTGACTGGACTCTTATATCCCTTACCCTTGTTTTTTTACTTTTTTTCTCCAGCAGTAGCTGTTATAACTGCAGCCAAAGTGTTTAGAACTGTGTCATCAGCCTGTGGTAGTGCTTCGCCCCTTGTGCTTTTAGGTGGGTTTGCACTGATTTTCTGTGTTTTGGCCCATTGCTAGTGTATCCACAGTTTTCCTGCGTTTTACCCACAGTCCTATAGATTTCTATTAGGCTGTTTGTTTTTTCTGCATTTTCTGAAAGCGCACCAAAATTCCTGCATGCTGCATCTTTGGCGCTTTGTCAGAAAATGCAGAAAAAACCTGCAACCTGATATAAATCAATAGGACTGCAGATAAAACTGCAGATACATAAGCAGTGCAACCGACTGCAGCACACCAGTGTGACCCCAAAGGCTTGCACACACAACCCCCCTTTTACAACATGGTCTGATCAATACTCCTGGCATACATACACACAGCCATACCATCCCAGCTCAGGAGGGGTGGGGGCTCCAGGGATTTGATTGACTATGCAGACCCTCTCTATTCTATCCATCCGGGCAGAGTCCTGGAGGGAGTGGCAGGCTGCTGGTGGCAAGTGGCACATTGTATATGGTGACAGGCTGTGGGTGGCGAGTGGCACACTGTATCTGGTGGCTTGCTGCTGATGGCAAGTGGCACACCATATCTGGTGGCTTGCTGCTGATGGCAAGTGGCACACTGTATCTGGTGACAGGCTGCTTGTGGCAAGTGGCACACTGTATCTGGTGGCAGGCTGCTTGTGTCAACTGGCACACTGTATCTGGTGGCAGACTGCTGTTGGCAAGTGGCACACCATATCTGGTGGCAAGTTGCTGGTGGCAAGTGGCACACCGTATCTGGTGGCATGCTGCCGGTGGCAAGTGGCACACTGTATCTGGTGGCATGCTGCTTGTGGTAAGTGGCAACTGTATCTGGTGACATGCTGCTGGTGGCAAGTGGCACACTGTATCTGGTGACATGCTGCTGGTGGCAAGTGGCACACTGTATCTGGTGACATGCTGTTGGTGGCAAGTGGCACACTGTATCTGGTGACATGCTGTTGGTGGCAAGTGGCACACTGTATCTGGTGACATGCTGTTGGTGGCAAGTGGCACACTGTATCTGGTGGCAAGTGACACACTATCTGGCATGCCGCTTGTGGCAAGTGGCACACTGTATCTGGTGGCAGACTGATGTTGGCAAGTGGTACACCATATCTGGTGGCATGCTGCTGATGGCAAGTGGCACACTGTATCTGGCGGCAAGTGGCACACTGTATCTGGTGGCAGGCTGCTGGCGGCAAGTGGCACACTGTATCTGGTGGCAGGCTGCTGGTGGCAAGTGGCACACTGTATCTGGTGGCATCCTGCTGGTTACAAGTGGTACACAGTATCTGAGGGCAGGCTGCTGGCGGCAAGTGGCACACTGTATCTGGTGGTAGGCTGCTGGTGGCAAGTGGCCCACTGTATCTGGTGGCAGGCTGCTGGTTGCACGTGGCACACTGTATCTGATGGAAGGCTGCTGGTGGCAAGTGGCACACTGTATCTGGTGGCAGGCTGCGGGTGGCAAGTGGCACACTGTATCTGGTGACAAGTGGCACACTGTATATGGTGGAAGGCTACTGGTGGCAAGCAGCACACTGTATCTGGTGGCAGGCTGCGGGTGGCAAGTGGCACTGTATCAGGTGGCTGGCTGCTGGTGGCAAGTGGCACACTGTATCTGGCAGGCTGCTGTTGGCAAGTGGCACACTGTATCTGGTGGCATGCTGCTTGTGGCAAGTGGCACACTGTATCTGGTGACATGCTGCTTGTGGCAAGTGGCACACTGTATCTGGTGGCAGGCTGCTGGTGGCAAGTGGCACACTGTATCTGGTGGCATCCTGCTGGTTGCAAGTGGTACACAGTATCTGAGGGCAGGCTGCTGGCGGCAAGTGGCACACTGTATCTGGTGGTAGGCTGCTGGTGGCAAGTGGCCCACTGTATCTGGTGGCAGGCTGCTGGTTGCACGTGGCACACTGTATCTGATGGAAGGCTGCTGGTGGCAAGTGGCACACTGTATCTGGTGGCAGGCTGCGGGTGGCAAGTGGCACACTGTATCTGGTGGCATGCTGCTTGTGGCAAGTGGCACACTGTATCTGGTGACATGCTGCTTGTGGCAAGTGGCACACTGTATCTGGTGGCAGCCTGCTGGTGGCAAGTGGCACAATGTATCTGGTGGTAGGCTGCGGGTGGCATCTGGCATGCTGCATCTGGCGGCAGGCAATGGTGGCAAGTGACACGCTGCATCTGGTGGGAAGTGACAAGCTCAGGTTCCCACTGATTCTGCATCATGGTGAGCTATTTCACTATATATTAAAAATGTAGTAATAGAAATAATGGAATTTGATCATCCTGACGCCATATCAAGCATAGTGTCAGGATGATTTTAAGTGCTAACACCAGCCATTTGCCCGAAAAATCACCCCCGCCACCTATTTTCCCATCAACCCCGAGACTGCATCCCCCTCTCATTTATTTTTGTAAAGGGGGGTGTCCCTGAATGGCAGCTTGGAAATGTGGTCGCCCTATGTTGCTGTTGTTGAAGCAGCACGGCTGATATTACTGGTGAGAGTATATTCAATTTGTTTTAGCAAAACATTTTTGCATTTTCATTTTGTTTCCGGAAAAAGGCCCACCAAAATCCTCAGCACCAGGCCTATGATGCGCTTAATCTGGCCCTGTCCCTGCCGTGTCTTCGCTGAGAACTGAGCCACTGAACACCGCTGATGGCTGGGTTCTCTAACCTCCCCGAGTGGAGAGCTGCTGCCTATCAGTCAGCATCTCTCCTGCTCCGCTCCTCCATGCTCATTGGAGTGTTGAGCTGTGAAAGGGTGGGGACCGGCCGCCTCAGCGGCTCACTGAGACTGC
Source organism: Lithobates pipiens (assembly GCF_037356315.1). NCBI lineage: Eukaryota > Metazoa > Chordata > Amphibia > Anura > Ranidae > Lithobates > Lithobates pipiens. The sequence goes on from NW_027507790.1 coordinate 238,509,659, forward strand.
CATCAGTCCAGGCAGTTGGCAGATCCAGACTTCCTAAGTTGGGATGACGCAGTGCCTGGACTGATCCTGGTGACATCATCAGAGAGCGGACTTCAGACCACTCTCTTCTGAAAACGGGTCACAGGAGTGCAAAATGAATTGCACTCCTGTGACCCAGAGGAGAAGTACATCCAAATGAGCTCAAGCTGGACTTCTCCTTTAAAACAATCTACTGTGCTGGCCAGAACCAGCTCCTGGGGGAGTCTATTCCACATTTTCACAGCTCTTACTTTGAAGAAACCTTTCTGTATTTTGGAGGTGACATCTATTTTCCTCCAGACTTGTTCAGAGCTGTTTAACCCTCAACTCTCCTTCAAGGCAAAGGAACAGCAGCAGTGCCTTGACTACTAGGAATATAATTGCACCAAAATAGTACAGGAGTAAAATCGCATCAAAATCGCTCACAAGTTGCACTGCATAATCACCCCTCAAATCACAACACAACACACATCACACTAGTGTGAACAATGCCTAAGTGCTGGACAAATACCCTGCAATCTAAAACAGCCAGGTATAAAAACGGTGTCCTCTTCTTGATGATACTATATGCATCTTTAACAGGGTGAATTCCCATTTACAAAACATTGCATGCTTACAGGCTGTGTGCACATAACATTTGAGGTTTGGAGTGAGTTGGGACTGTAGTCCTTGCTTGAAATAAAGTTCAGTGACAAGCAGATCTTGAAGCCCTCAAATCCCCCCTAAGATTGATCTGCTCTTGGTTGACACAAAGCTGGTCATGTAAAGGTTGACATGGTCACACAATAGTAATGTTTTGCCCCATGCAGACACCATATCACTACACCTGCCCCAGCCAATTTTATGCAGCCACCCCTCTCCCCCTTCACATTTAGGCATCTGCATTACAACACAGACCTTGTAAACTTCATTGCATGCTCCGGGCATTCTCTGCTACACACAGGGAGGGGGCATGGCTGAGCCGAGGACATAGACAGCAGAGACAGCCCGCAAGACAAGGAACATAATTAAGCTCAGACAGTATATGAAATCAAAATGCTGCTCCACACACTCCAGCATCACTCACTTGTCATGTATGGGCTGCAGATGAGGGTGGTAGGAGAAGTTCTGAGGGTGTTGAAGTACTCACCTGGCTCCTGCCTGCTCCCAATTGACCACCCCCCTCCTCTCTGTGGGGAGCTCTGCAGCCAAGTGACTCTGACTGTACACTAGGTGCCGATGCCAGCACAGTGCAGACCGCTGGTTGTGGGGGCCACAACCAGAGCTCATAGGGCCCCCTACTGCCAGCCCAGGTAGTGATTGCTGCATCCTCCTCCGCTGTCCCTCTAACTATCTGACATCATCGCTGTTCTCCCATTTCCTATCTGTGAGCGGCAGTCAGCACAGAGGAAAGACAAGCCTGTGCTATTGAGGCCCTGGCCTGGCCCGGCCCACCGGGCAAATGCCCACTGTGCCCAATGGCCAGTCAGGGCCTGCTAACAACTACGTACAAAGCTATCCACAATTTTGCCCCCAGCTACATCACTAGCTTAGTCTCTAAATACCAACCTACTCGTTTTCTTCGTTCCTCTCAAGACCTCCTGCTCTCTAGCTCCCTCATCACCTCCTCCCATACTCGCCTCCAGGACTTTTACAAAGCTTCTCCAATCCTATGGAATGCCCTACCCCAATCTGTCCGCCTATCTCCTACTTTATTAGCTTTTAGACGATCCCTGAAAACCCTTCTCTTCAGAGAAGCCTACCCCTCCCACACCTAACAACTGTATTTTCATTTTCTCCATCAGTTAATCCCCCACAGTTATTACCTTTTGTTTCAACTTGACCCTCCCTTCTAGATCGTAAGCTCTAACGAGCAGGGCCCTCTGTTCCCTCCTGTATTGATTTGTATTGTAAGTGTACTGTCTGCCCTCAATTTGTAAAGCACTGCGCAAACTGTTGGCGCTATATAAATCCTGTATAATAATAATAATAATAATAATAATATTGGTAGTACTGACTGGAGGCTGCCAGATATCACACTATAAGGGCCGGTTCACACTGCAGGCGAGGCGAGGCGACTCCGACTTGCCTCGCCGCGACCTGCCGCGACCTCAGCGGCAACTTGCAGATGACTTCTGTATAGAAGTCAATGCAAGTCGCCCCGAGGTCGCCCAAAAGTAGTACAGGAACCTTTTTTCTGAGTCGGAGCGACTCGAGTCGCTCCTCTCAGAACGGTTCCATTGTACAGAACGGGGGCGACTTGCGAGAGCGAGGCGAGGCGAGTCGTGTCGCCTCGCATCGCCCGCTGTGTGAACCGGCTCTAAAGGTTATTGTTTATGACTGTTAGAAATTCCCTACTTCCGTGTCTATTGTAGAGTAAAGCCTGGTACACATGAGTAAAATATCGGGAGGTGTTGGCTGGTTAAAAAAAAAAAAAAGTCAGAGATTTGGGCCACGTGTATGTCGGTCTGTTTGGCTAGCTTCTCTCAGACAAGTGTAGCGCCCTGCTCCTGATGGGCAGACACTATTATTTTTTTTTTTCAAATTTCGTTGTCTGAAGCTGTAGTTGGCTCAGACTAATTTTCTCTAAAGTTCTGGTTTCTGTACCAGTCCAGCTGGGTTGCGCTGGTTCCCACTTGACCGTAGGTGTCGCTGTCACTGCCGGTAAGTGTGGAAATGCAGCAGGCTGGATGCATTGAATACTACCTCTTGCTCAGAAATGTCTCAGTAGGAGTGTCTTTCCTGCTGTGCATTCTGGGAGAGGGCATTTAAGGTACCAACGTCATTTTTGGTGGTTCTTTTGCGGGGTCCACTATCCCGACCTCATGGCCCTCCTGGCCTGGGGTCTGTGCCACGTGGTTATGTGCCCCAGGGCCGGCTGGCTTGAGGCTGTGCAACTGAGAGGGTAGGCCCACAACAGTCAAGGGGCCTACTGATCCAGGGGTGGTCCTGTGCTGTCTCGCCTGCGGGGAGAAGCCAAGAAAACTGGAGGATCCAGGGGAGGACTTTTCTGGTAGAGGACCGAGCGGAAGGCTGGTGTCTCTGGAGGAGCCTGGAAACTCAGTTGGAGGACGCAACCCGGATCAACACCCATACAGTATCGCCAAGTCGACTGAAAGGATCTGGTACTGTATGGTAGTTCTTCTAAACTCTAAAGATTTCTTAAATTAACTGACAAGTCTGTGGCAGAGACTTTGTTGAGCATCTCATCGGCTGCTAGGTCAAGTGAGAGGGGCCTACCCGGGGATTGCTGGATCCAGTCTGTGGAGCTGTTTGTCCTCTGGATCTGACCAATACCTCTAACCCGCAATTACTAGGTGCCTGAACTCCCCTTTATCCTCTGACCCTCTATTGAAGGATATTTGTGTTTATCCTGAATAAATGTTTAAAAAAAGCACTAAGTGTCGGATTCAACATCATTTGGGCTACTTTCTAACGGGACCCCTGTGATGGAGAGGCGAGCAGGTGAGGTAACGGTAAGCCCAAATAAAACCAGCAGCTCCTTCGGGGGTTAGTGCTATACAAGCATGCTGGAAAACCAGCAGCCAACTGACTCCTGATCAGCGCTCTCAGCCAATGGCAGTCCCCCTATCAGAACACAACAGCTCAGCGGGGGAGATCGCCATACTAACTTTTCTTCGGCCGGAGCTGACAGGTTTTTTTTTGTTCAACATGCTGTGTTGAGCGGAAAAAAAAAACAAATGGTGTGTACTCGGCTTTAGTATGACAACTGGGTACTTGACAGCACTGTTAAGTTGGACATTGCTATCTCTTTTGAGTCATCTTTGCTCAGTGAGAATATACTCATTGTCTCTGCTAACCTGTTTCATTTCTACTTTTAAGATTTGACCACAAAGTGTCACAAATTGGTAGTTGCTACCTGTTTGTGTAAGTATAACCTGGAGTGCCAGAGGAGCAGAAGCCTTAAGTAGAGTTGAGGCAGGAACAGATGACCTAAAACTACCAGCCTTTGCGGAGGTAACCCTACACGTAGATGCTCTTTTAAAGATCAATCCAGTTTAAGTTTTTTTTTGGAAATTATGAAGAATTAAAACACCTGAAAGCCTATATATTTCCTTAGGGCTTTGGTGGAGAGAATTGTGCATCTGAATTCCCACGCTTGCATACCGGTTACTAGGCTCCTGTTTTTATGAGGAATTTACTAAACCTTCAAATTGAGTTGGAACATTATTGAATACTATGGTTGGGATATCTCTCTAAGTAATACTCAAATTATAAAATAGCCTGCAGATATTTTAACCCATTATATTTTATCTATAAGTGATCAATTGTTTTTGTTGTCTGGCCCTTTAAGATCCTTTTTTTTTAACATTAGTTAAACTGTAAAAATTTTGCCTGCCCTCTGTACTTGAAAATTAATTAAGCGGTTCACGAATTGTTGGACTCACTAGAATGTGTCTAATTTAAATAAATATCACAATTAATGAGCAATTTGATTTTGATTCAAATTTGATTTGCTGTGTAATTTTGATTCATTAGGGAGACAAAGTATGCCGTCACAGAGAATACCATTATTCTGGATCAGTGAGAAACTGGAGAAGGGTGGCATTTTAGATTAATTTATTTTCATCAGTTCCAAGATATCTCACAGTAGGAACACATAGGGGGAACAAAAAGTTGCAAGTACAATTTACCAAATTATTCCTTTAATATAGAATGTATGTGTTTTCATTCAACATACAAACAAAAAAAAAACTCTTTTTAATGTAGCACCCTCCTATAATATGTTGCTAAAGAGGCTCAGGTAAATGTAGTGTTTGACTCCTTTGTAAAGATTGGAGTGGCATGTGATTATTTTTGCCTGTTTTGGGTCTCACTGGCTGCAGGCTCAACTACTTCTCCCTGCCTTCCAGTAGGTTGGTTCTAGAATGTAGTGGGCTGGAAGAGGCAGACCCAGGCCTGAATGTTCATGTGGTCTCAGCTAATCCCTGGTGGATAGTGCCCAGTAGGTGACCGAGAAGGGTAAAAATAGTTTGAGGCCCGGAGAGCAGGGTTCTTGCCCAGGAGGAGAAGATTCCAGCTGTGCTTCTGGGCAGGTTAGCTGAAGCTTGCAGAGAGTTCATCGAGGTCCCAGCTCAGTGGGAGCTGAGAGGCTTATTGCAGAAGCTCACTGAGGTCCCAGCTCAGTGGGAGCTAGGGAGGGGGGCTTGGAACGAAGAAAGAAATGGCTGCATATCCAGAACTTCCTATTGCCTTTTATTTTGCTTCACAAAGATAACACCAGAGACACCAAACTGTGGTCACATAGACAGGTTTCATACATACATCTTGTGCTTAATCATTACCTAGGGAGGGGGGCTATTGTCTAGAATCACCAAGGTCCCTGCTCAGTATAGGAGCTAGGAGGACTAATTTCTGGAAGAAGTTGGAGCCAAATCAAGGATCTGGCCTGGAGATTCACAGGAGAAGTGTTTGGCCGATATTGGACAGGAGAAAAAAGAACACCCTGGGTAGAGGCCTGGAAGTGGGATCCTAATGACTGCCTGCTGTTTAACCCCTTTAGTGACTGTATCAGTGTTGCTGAATTGGGGCTTGCCCTGCTGGGAGTCTCAGAATTGCATATGTTTCTAGTCTCTGCCAAGAGGGAGATTTCCCTAAAGAGAGTAGACAGATCAGAGAGAGTCCTCCAGTTAATTTGTGCTCTAAATTTGGAGTAGCTCAAAGCATCACCCCACCCCAACCAAGTTCAACCAGCAATAAAGCATATAGCGCTACCCCTTAACCATTGAAAAGTGAGACTGGGTGGCCGTGTTTCTAGTCTCTGCCAAGAGGGAGATTTCCCTGAAGAGAATAGACAGATCAGACTGATCAGAGAGTGTTCTCCTGTTAATTTGTGTACTAAATTCGGAGTATCTCAAAGCATCCTTCCACCCCAACCAAGTTCAACCACCAATAAAGCATAAAGTGACACTCCTTAACTAGTTGCTGACCGCCGGGCGTCAAATGACGGACAGGCGGCGCACCTATTGTGGCGGGAGGCCGTCATATGACGGCCTCCCGTTTAAACAGGGAATGCGCGCGATGGTGCGCACGCATCCCTGTTTCTTCGGTGGCGGCGTGTCACAGAGACACCGCTCGCCACCGAAGGGGGTGAACAGCCATTCGTTATGGCTGTTTACCACGTGATCGGCCGTGATGAAGTCACGGCCGATCACAGATGGTCACACCCCGAACATGCACGGCGCATGCGCGCGAGCGTGCTGCGCGTGCACGTCGGTGGCGGCGTGTTCCCCGGGAACACTGCTCGTCACCGACGCTGGTAACCAGCCATTGGCCGGCTGTTTACCCACGTGATCGGCTGTGATCCTTTTACAGCCGATCACAAAAATGTAAACAAACTGCGGTAACGGGATGTTACCGGGTTCTCCTCCTCACACACCGATCGTGTGTGAGGAGGAGATTGCGGTAACATCTCGTTACCGCATACAGTGTACACCAATCATACTGATTGCCCCCCACCCCAATAAAGAGGACCTGTCACCACCCCTCATAGTACCTGTAAATCACAGTCCATCAGAGTACCTGTCACAGTCCATCAGAGTATTTGAGTACCTGTCACAGCACATCAGAGTACCCGAGTACCTGTCACAGCCCATCAGAGTACCTGTCAGCCCATCAGAGTACCCGAGTACCTGTCACAGTTCATCTGAGTACCCGAGTACCTGTCACAGCCCATCAGAGTACCCGAGTACCTGTCACAGCCCATCAGAGTACCCGAGTACCTGTCACAGCCCATCAGAGTACCCGAGTACCTGTCACAGCCCATCAGAGTACCTGAGTACCTGTCACAGCCCATCAGAGTACCCGAGTACCTGTCACGGCACATCAGAGTACCCGAGTACCTTCCACGGCACATCAGGGTACCCGAGTACCTGTCACGGCACATCAGGGTACCCGAGTACCTGTCACGGCACATCAGGGTACCCGAGTACCTGTCACGGCCCATCAGGGTACCCGAGTACCTGTCACGGCCCATCAGGGTACCCGAGTACCTGTCACGGCCCATCAGGGTACCCGAGTACCTGTCACAGTCCATTAGAGTACCGAGTACCTGTCACAGTCCATCAGGGTACCCGAGTACCTGTCACAGCCCATCTGAGTACCCGAGTACCTGTTCCAGTCCATCTGTGTACCAGAGTACCTGTCACAGTCCATCTGAGTACCCGAGTACCTGTCACAGTCCATATGAGTACCTGTCACCGCCCTTCAGAGTACCCAAATACCAGTCACCAAACCATCAAAGTACCTGTCACCAGGCCATCAGAGTACCCGAGTACCTGTCACCAGGCCATCAGAGTACCCGAGTACCTGTCACCAGGCCAGAGTACCCGAGTACCTGTCACCAGGCCATCAGAGTACCCGAGTACCTGTCACCAGGCCATCAGAGTACCCGAGTACCTGTCACCAGGCCATCAGAGTACCCGAGTACCTGTCACCAGGCCATCAGAGTACCCGAGTACCTGCCACCAGGCCATCAGAGTACCCGAGTACCTGCCACCAGGCCATCAGAGTACCCGAGTACCTGCCACCAGGCCATCAGAGTACCCGAGTACCTGCCACCAGGCCATCAGAGTACCCGAGTACCTATCTCCAGCCCATGTCTCATAGAATATACGTTGGGGTGTTTGCTTTCCAAAATGGGGTCATTTTGTGGGTAATTTCACTGTCCTGGTGCTCCAGGACCTTCAAAAGTGTGATGGGTAGGAATGAAATGAGATGTGTCATTTATGCTCCTAGAACGCCTGAACGTACTACTTCAATGTTCGGCCTCTCTATGTGGCCAGGCTGTGTAAAAGTCCTACACATGTGGTATCGCCATACTCGGGAGGAGTAGCAGAATGTATTTTGGGGTGTAATTTTTGTTATATACATGCTATGTGTTAGAAATATCTTATAAATTGACAATTTTGTGTAAAAAAAAAATGCGTTTTAATTTTTTTCCACATATTCCAAAAACTTCTGGAAAAAAATGAACCGTTCAAAAGACTCATTATGCCTCACAGATTATACGTTGGGGTGTTTGCTTTCCAAAATGGGGTAATTTTATGGGAAATTCCATTGTCCTGGTACTCCAGGGCCTTCAAAAGTGTAATAGGTGGTTGAGAAATGAGATGCGTAATTTTTGCTCGTAGAACGTCTGAAGGTGCTACATCAATGTTAGTGCTCTGTATGTGGCCAGGCTGTGTAAAAGTCTCACACACGTGGTATCGCCGTACTCGGGAAGAGTAGCAGAATGTATTTTGGGGTGTAATTTGTTGTATGCATATGCTGTGTGTGAGAAATAACCTGATAATATGACAATTTAGCAATTTAGTAAAAAAAAAAAAAAAAAAAAAAAAAAAGAATCTTCATTTTGCAAAGAATTGTGGGAAAAAATGACAACTTAAAAAAACTCACCATGCTACTTACTTAATACCTTGGGATGTCTACTTTGTAAAAATGGGTCATTTGGGGGGTATTTGTACTTTCCTGACTTGTTAGTGTCTCAAGAAATGAGGTACACCTGATGTACTGAAGGCCTGATCAGAAGTGATCAATTTTCAGTGATTGGCACCATAGTTTGTAGACTCTATAACTTTCACAAAGACCAAATAATATATACTAATGTGGGTTATTTTTACCAAAGATATGTAGCAGTATAAATTTTGGCCAAAATTTATGAAGAAAAATGACTAATTAGCAAAAATTTATGACAGAAACGAAGAAAAAGGCATTTTTTTCACAAAATGTACGTTTTATTTTATTTATAGCACAAAAAATAAAAAACCCACTAGTGATTAAATACCACTAAAAGAAAGCTCTATTTGTGTGGAAAAAAGGACGCAAGTTTCATATGGATACAGTGTAGGATGACTGAGTAATTGTCATTCAAACTGTGAGAGCGCTGAAAGCTGAAAATTGGTCTGGTCAGGAAGGGGGTGTAACTGCACTGTATTGAGGTGGTTAAGCTAGTCATTAAAAAGTGAGACTGGCTTCCGGTATACCCAAATGACAAGAGAACCTGGGGAAAATCAGTGGGACCCATTCATTTGCTTGCCCTACATTGAAATAAGTGGAAAAAAATATAGCACCGGATGTGTTTTAATCATTTCAAGACTGCAACTTGAAGAGAGGTCATCTGTCTCACCCATGGCTGCCAATCTAATAAGTATATCCAAACTTGCAGTGGCAAATTTAGCACATGTAATGCCAAACTTTTTTTTATTTTTGGATTGAATGTGGAAGGGTTAAAGAACCTATAAGGTTTCAATTTATTAGTAAGACCTCATCTGGAATATGCAGTTCAGTTTTGGGCTCCAGTTCTCAAAAAGGATATCGGGGAACTGGAGAAAGGGCAGAGAAGGGCAACCAAACTGATAAGAGGCATGGAAGAGCTCAGCTATGAGGAAAGATTAGAGGAACTAAATGTATTCACTCTTGATAAGAGGAGATTAAGGGGGGATATGATCAACATGTACAAATATATAAGGGGTCCATATGGTGAACTTGGTGTTGAGTTATTCACTTTACAATCAACAAAGAGGACAAGGGGGCACTCTTTACATCTAGAGGAAAAGAGATTTCATCTCCAAATATGGAAAGGTTTCTTCACAGTAAGAGCTGTGAAAATGTGGAATAGACTCCCTGCAGAGGTGGTTCTGGCCAGCTCAGTGGATTGCTTTAAGAAAGGCCTGGATTATTTCCTAAGTGTACATAATATAACTGGGTACTGTCATTTATAGGTAAAGTTGATCCGGGGAAAATCCAATTGCCTCTCGGGGGGATCAGGAAGGAATTTTTTCCCCTGCTTTAGCATATTGGATCATGCTCTGCTGGGGTTTTTTGCCTTCCTCTGGATCAACTGTGGGTATAGAATTGGGTATATGGGCTGGTATGATATTATTATATATATATATTTTTTTTTTTTGTGGTTGAACTGGATGGACTTGTGTCTTTTTTCAACCTGACTAACTATGTAACTATGTTTATTTATTTATTTATTTTTTGCTCAATAATTTTTTCAGGTAGTGGGAGCATTGAATTACTGAATATGTATTGAAAAGGTATATTGGAGTTGACTGGCAGCTCTGCTTGTCCGAGGATTTCGTAGGATAGACTACCTTAGGGAAAGGTAGGATAAAAATTACAGGATAGGATAGGATAAAAATGACAAGCGCAGCTCCACATATAAAAGTCTAGAATTAAACTTTATTTAAATCCTCCAAGAAAAAACGAATGCGTTTAAATGTTTTAATGGTCCCCCTTCTTCAGGGCTCTAAATATATGTAACCGTGGATATAATCAATGTCTTATCTAAATGATATTAAAATATTATTACGAAAATTCACAAATAAAAATCAATACATAGAAAAATTATTATAAGGAATAATAGAATATAGTAATAAGCAATTATTGATTAAAAATTCAAAAAATTTAATTCTTTCTGGTCTATTCAATAAAATATTTATATTTGCATCCATATATATTCTTTTAAAGATCAGGTTAGTTAATTAATAGAATCTTAAATCGTCAAATCGCCAAATATAGTGATGGTATTCGATGATTTTCATTGGTGTCTGTGTCACGCTGGGGAGATTTATCCCCTCTATTTGGTCCTGCTGACCGTTGTCTCCAGTGTATAAAGAGATAAGAAATCCAACATTTTTAAGTTATCACAGGAAAGGGAGATGAGGGGGAAACCTGTACTGGTGACAGCTCTCAGTACATTGGGTATAGCTGGTCATACACTAGTAGAATTAAATTTAAAAATTTTCATTTAAAAAAAGTTTGTTCCATGTTGTAGTCCTTACTGGGGTCAAATCACTGTTGTTGACCACAGTGATGGAAAATGTCAGAGAAGCAGGATGGAATTATGTTCTCGAAAGAACAAATTTCAAAACATCAAATGTTGTTTTCAGTCAGGGGAGGAAGCCCATTCACTCCAAAATCTTATAATAAAAGTAAGCAAATTTTTTAAGCAACAACAGTCAACAGTCATCAAATGTACTGAGGATTTCCATATATACACGCTCATTCAAAAATCTATTTTATTTACTATTTGTGCACTGGTGTGCAGTCATGTTGGAACAGGAAGGGGCCATCCTCAAACTGTTCCCACAAAGTTGGAAGCATGAAATTGTCCAAAATGTCTTAAGAGTTCCCTTCACTGGAACTAAGGGACCATGCCAACCCCTGAAAAATAAACCCGCATCAAAATCCCACCTCCACCAAATGATTTGGACCAGTGCACTGGAGAGCTGGGGGGATATCTGGGGTGTAGGGAGGTCAGAGTGCTGGGAGGATATCCGGGGTGTAGAGGGGTTGGAGTGCTGGGGGGATATCTGGGGTGTAGGGAGGTCAGAGTGCTGGGAGGATATCTGGGGTGTAGAGGGGTTGGAGTGCTGGGGGGATATCTGGGGTGTAGAGGGGTTGGAGTGCTGGGGGGATATCTGGGGTGTAGGGGGGTCAGAGTGCTGGGAGGATATCTGGGGTGTAGAGGGGTTGGAGTGCTGGGGGGATATCTGGGGTGTAGAGGGGCCAACGTTCTGGGGAGGCATCAATCTAGCAGATATATTATATGCACAGGACAGCTTTGTTAATTTATTTTCCCATTGTTTCTTTGCTGTACAGAATGATTGTTCATGTAGTTAATGCGGAGCTACACCCAAAAGGGGAAGCTCTGCTTGCCTGCCTCCTACCTACTTGATGCCTGTTTACCTGAGCTGTCTCCATTGTAGGGGCCCCAGAGCATTACTTTGCCCAGGGGCCCATGATGCTATTAAGACAGCCCTGCGTAACTGTACGTCGGCTCGGAAACTTGCTATTGTGGGCTTCCATTGGCCAGCGGGGGAGCCAGTCAGCAGGTCCCACGGACTGGATGTCCACTGGCCACCTGCGATCTGTGTAAACAAGGCAAATCTCCGTTCTGACAGGGGAGATTACACAGAACCTGTCTTTCTGCTAAGCGGGGATAAATAACAATAAAAATGCCATAAATCTACCCCTATTTTGAAGACGTGATAACTTTTGCAAAATCCAATAAATATACACTTATTTCAATTGTTTTTACCAAAAATATGTAGCAGATATGATACATATCGGCCTAAACCGATGAATATCTTTGTTTGTTTTTTTTGTTTTTTTGTTTTTGGAAATGTTCTATAGCAGAAAGTAAAAAATTCAAATACCACCAAATGAAAGCTCCTTTTATGGGGAAAAAAGGACATCAATTGTGTTTGGGTGCAACGTCACACGATCAATTGTCAGTTAAAGCAACGCAGTGCTGTATCGCAAAAAATGGCCTGGTCACGAAGTGGGAAAATCCTTCCAGTCCTTAATTGGTTAAATAACAAAGATATTATATTTACCTGCTCTGTGCAGTGGTTTTGCACAGAGCAACCCCAATCCCCCGCTGGAGCCCCTGGCCCCTCCCTCCTAACGAGTGCCGTCAGAGCAAACAGCTTACAATGGGAGCATCCAAGCGGGCTTGTTCCCGAGCCGCTGCTCTACGTGTCCATTCAAACATAGAGCCGTGGCCCCGGCCTGCCCCCCTCTCTCTTCTCACTGACTCGCTGGCTGACAATAGCGTGAGCCTGCTGGTTGAAGGAAAAAAAATGAACTATGTAGGCCAGCTTTAGCTTTTAAAGCTGGCTTCCACTGTCTCCAATGTTTTTTTTTTTTTTTTTTGGTACAATGACAACGATTAATATATTTAAATGTATCACTGCTGCTGCCGGTTTTCTCCACATAAAAAAGTTATAAATTTGGATGCTGCTGGTTTTCATCTTGCCTGTGGGCATGTGAAGCCCACAGGCATCCTCTTCCGGGACACGGTGCTGCTGATAGCCCAGCATGCACCGCCCGTTCCACCGCCGATCTCGCGCATGCGCTGTAACTGCAAATTACAGCGCCAACAACAGCTCAGGTTGCCATCACAATGGGCGGCGTCGTAGGAAGTCCCGCCCGTTGTGATGGCAACTGAGATAATCAAAGCCTAAAAGAAGATAGATCGGAGACTCAGAAAGGAGAGAGCGCCGTTGTAGTTAGAGGAAAGGTAAGTATTAAAAGATCTTTTACCTTGCTGCCAAAACTTTAATATATGATATGGATTCTCTTGGGAAAAATATTTATAGCAATATTCAGCACATTCAAGCCACAGACTCATGGGAAATTATGACACTTATTTCCCATGAGGCAATGCAAGTAAGGAAGGGAGAAACAACACAGCGGGATAGGAACAAGGCAGATTAGGACTTCTGCATAGCAACAGGGTGTTCCAGGCAAGTGAATTTTTTTTTTTTTTTTACAGAATGATTTTTAGGACATTAAAAGGCAGAGAATAATGTGAAATGTGTTTTTAGGGTGGCCTTCCACTTTAAGCTCTAAGACTATTGACCGTTATAGTGTGGGATAGTGCCCTGGATGGATGACTGAGATCTTACCTAATTGTGGACACAGAAAGATAAGCATGCACTTTGCACTGCATTGTTTTTTTTTTAACATATATCTAGTTTTGTCATGTAGCTTTATGTGTGGCTGTGTTTACCTGAAATGTTTTTAACCTTTTCTTAATTTAAAAGGCAATTCTATCATATATATATATATATATATATATATATATATATATACACACACAGTATCTCACAAAAGTGATTACACCCCTCACATTTTTTGTAAATATTTTAATATGTTTCATCAATAACCCCTATCAGTGCCCATCAGTGCCACTTATCATTGCTCATCGATGCTCCCTATCAGTACCCATCAGTGCCATGTATCAGTGCTCATCAATGCCCATCAGTTCCACTTATCAGTGCTCATCAATACCACCTATAAGTGTCCATCAGCAGGACTCTGAGCTGAGAGCATCTCTCTCATGCAGCTCAGAGCCTGACAGTTCCCCTTCCCTCCTCCCTGGCACAGATCTGCTGCTTCTCGTTCCCGCCCCTCTCCTCCGGTGTGCACCACAGAAAGTGTTATGCCGCGTACACACAACGGGACTTTCTGGCAGACTAGATTCGAAGGACTTTCAGCGGAGTTCCGACTGACTTTCCGAATAAACGGACTTGCACACACAAGCACACCAAAGTCCGACGGATTTGAACGTGATGATGTACGACCGGACTTGAATAAGGAAGTTCATAGCCAGTAGCCACTAGCTGACCTAGCGTTGGTTTTCATCCGTCAGACTAGCATACAGACAAACTGATTTTTCTACCGGACTTGAGTCCGTCGGAAAGATTTGAAACATGTTTTAAATCTAAAGTCTGATTTTTAGACAGCAAAGATCCGATAAAGCCCACACACGATCAAATTGTCCGGCAGATTCGTTCCGTCTGACCTTTGCTGTCGAAGAGTTTGGTCGCGTGTATGCGGCATTAAGCTAAGCAACTGAATAATGAAACTCAGCTGCCTAGCTTCACAGTTCCCGCCGTGCACACCGGAGGGGAGGGAGGAGAAGGAGCAGATTGGCTCTCTCCTTTGAAGTCCATGCGAACGGAGGAGGGGGGACTGTCAGTGCAGGCTCTGAGCCATATGTGAGAGACGCTATCAGTTCAGAGCCCTGAAGCAAGCAACCCCACTGGGGCTGCAATATAATAAATCTATGCTTTTGGGTTTAAAGAGGAGTTCCACCTATATAAAAGTCAGCAGTTACAAAAAGTGTAGCTGCTGACTTTTATTAATCGGACACTCACATGTCCCACGGTCCAGCGATGTGCGCGTACAAAGCCCCGCTCCTCTCCACCTCCTCTCTACAGCGCCAGCATTGTCACTGTGGGCACGAAGCCACAGCCGGGTATGCACTGTGACTGGCCGGGCAATCATCTGGGACTTGTGACGTGTCCCAGATGATTGCTGAGAGGGAAGGGGGATAGGTGAACTTGCTTCTGCCACTGTGGTGCCCCGAGAGGAAGTGGAAGCTGGATCCCTCTAAAAAAGAAGGTAAAAAAATGACATGCCAAATGTGGCATGTCAGGGAGTCACCTTCACTCAAAGAGCAAGTTCCATTTTTGGGTGGAACTCCGCTTTAATATTGCTTTAAGAATACATACTTGGATTCATTTTGGTTCACTTAGCCCAATAAATAATCTTGGTACCTACCCTCTCTTCCCATCTTATTTTACTGCATTCTATTTGCTACAAAAAGTGTATTTTAATAAATAATTTCAGAACAAATTGTGAGGTTTCAGTAAACTAGAGACAAAGTTTAAATACGCCTACGTGGACAAGCCGCCCACACCCAGAACAATAAAGCCATTTCCTGTACAGTGGCTATAATAAAAATGATGCCAGTTTCTGAAGGTTCTGTATCATCTGTCATAAGAAGGGATGAAAAGGTATATTCTTCGCAGAGGGAAGATTTCCATGGATTGTGCAGAGAGATGTCGGGTGAGTAATGTACGTCAGGGCTCAAGAAACCTTGAGAATGGAATGATTATTTCTTCTAATAGACAGAAGGCTTAATTAATGGGAATGTAAAGAAATCCCACAGGTAGTCAGAAGTGATTTTTATGCTGTTTGCAGCCAAAGTCTATGAGGCTAAGAATGAACGTTCCTCTGTATGAGACAAGGGAAAAGACAATTATGCAAACAAGATATTATTATAGCATATTAATGAGGCTTCATATTAAAAAAAATCTCTTACAAGTTATATATATATATATTTTTTACCTGATGACAAATATTTCTTTTTACTAAATATATAGTAAACCTTTAAATACAGGATACATTCATGACTCAGGATTCCTGTAGTATTGTGGGTTTTCGGGTTTTCTAAAGAGCACAGCAGAAGCTGCTTGCCTTCAGACTTTCTTTCTCTGATTGAAGTCACCATAGGCCTTTTTTAACAGGAAGGCAGGGAGGGGGAGGGCACTGTAAACAACAAGATATTCTTTAACCGCATGTCGACTGCCTCACGTCGATATATGTCAGCAGAAGGGCTCGTACAGGCAAACTAACGTACCTGTACGTGACCCTTTAAGAGGCGGCCAGCGGGCGTGCGCCTGCGGCAAGCTCTGTGAGTCGAGTCGCGGGTCCCATGGACTCAATCGCCGCGACGACACCCACGATCGCCTTACAGAAGGAAGAAGGGGGAGATGCTAATTTAAACAATCATCTCCCCGTTCTGCCTAGTGACAGTGTCACTGATCTCTGCTCCCTGTGATCGGGAGAAGAGATCAGGGACATGTCACATGTAGCCATGCCCCCCACAATTAGAAACACTCCCTAGGGCACACTTAACCCATACACTACCCCCTAGTGGTTAACACCTTCACTGCCAGTGTCATTTACACAGGAATCAGTGCTTTTGTATAGCACTGATTGCTGTATAAATGACAACGGTCCCAAAATTGTCCAATGTGTCCGCCATAATGTCGCAGTCATGATAAAAATCGCTGATCGCCACAATTACTAGTAAAAAATAATTAATAAAATGAATAAAAATGCCATAAAACGATCCCCTATTTTGTAAACGCTATAACTTTTGCGCAAAACCAATCAATAAAAGCTTATTCCAATTTTTTTTTTACCAAAAATATGTAGAAGAATGCGTATCGGCCTAAACTGAGGAAAAAATTAATGTTTTTTTATATATTTTTGGGGGATATTTATTATAGCAAAATGTAAAGAATAACGTGTGTTTTTTTTCAAAATTGTTGCTTTTGTTTGTTCATAGCTCAAAAAATAAACACCGCAGTGATCAAATACCACCAAAAGAAAGCTCTATTTGTGGGAAAAAAAGAATGGCAATTTTGTTTAGGAGCCACGTCGCACGACCGCGCAATTGTCAGTTAAAGCAACGATATGACCGAATCGCAAAAAGTGCTCTGGTCAGGAAGGGGTAAATTCTTCCAGGGCTGAAGTGGTTAAGTATAACTAAAGGCAAACCTATTTTTGGTTTTGGATAGAGTGGAGAGAGATTAGAACACCTGTCAGTTTTTATTGCAGTTTCTGCCCCTGTTAAGGAGATCCCCCCCTCTCTATTTGACCTGTTTACCATTATCATTGAAAGTGAAAGTAGAAGAAAATTCTAAATTTTGGGTTATCCCTAGAAAAGTAATAGAAGGCAGTGGCGTAACTAGAACCTTCAGGGCCCCGATGCAAGAAACCATGAAGGGCCCCCCTGAACCCCAGCCAGGGCCCTTCCCTCCGGGTCCGGCAGTGGAACTCCAGGGTGTGGTCACAGGTATGACCTTTGTGAGCCCTGTAGTTCCACCACTGGCATCAGTAGTTTTTTTTAAATTATTTTCTTTTTAATTTTTAGGTACCCCTAGCTGCCTATGCTGCTGCCGGCCATATGTAGAGGGGGCTGCATGGGCCCCCTGCATCACAGGGCCCGGTTGCGGTCGCGACTGCTGCACCCCCTATAGTTACGCCCCTGATAGAAGGCAAATCTTCCAATGGGGACACTAATTCTGGTGACCTGGGGGTCCCCAAGTAATTCCCTTAATTTGCAGTGTTTATCTCTCACTTCCTGTTTGGCTATGGGACAGGAAGTGAAGGGAAATCTCTACAATGAGACACAAAAAAATCTGGCTTTCTTTATCCAAAATGAAAAAAAAAAAAAGATTTTGCCTATAGTTATACTTTAATGATGCACTTAAAGTGGACCATCATTTCAAAAAATAACTTTGCACTTTTAAAACACTCCCCATATCCTTTTATGTGTATTGTAGTGTTTTGTTAAATGTTTGTTTCCCTTTTTTCATTTTTCTCATGCTCTCTGCCTCTATTCTTGCCTAGTTGAAAATGACATTTATTCTACTACTGATGCCTCCTGGGATATACACATCAAATAATTCAGGAGCCCAAGAGGCATACGCTTCCACCCAGCAGCCAGAAAAGTGCAAACCCAGTGGCAGGTCATCGTGGGCTGCTGTTTGAACTAGGAGAGGAATCTGACTGACATATGAAAGAAAGCTGGCAGCACAGGACGCGGCTTGCTGAGAAGGATCACAACAGTTCAATGCTGGATTCAGTGGTACTGTGAGCATGTTTATACAGACTGGCAAACTTGTAAAAATGAGTTTACAGCGCCAGCTATTGGTTGGATATAAAAATACAAAATATAATTTTTTTCCAATTGTGATTTTTTTTTTGTAAGGTAACTTTATTGTATATAAAATATGCAAGTACAAAATAAAAAGGAGAATAGCGCAAACATTGCTTAGATATTAAAAGATGATGTAAACAAAATGTCCATGTGGTATACTGTTAGTGGATATTAAAAGAGTAGTTATATAACACAAACTCATCGAAAAACATAAGACACAGGAAGTCAACAAAACAATACATATAAGTATAGTAATCAAGAAAGTTAGCAAGTAAACCCTAGTTCCACGCAATGCCTTATGCCGTGTACACACGACCGGACATTCCGGCACAAAACGTCAGACGGTCTTCCCGACTGACTTTCGACAGAGTTACGCGGCAACTCCGAACGAACAGACTAAAGTCCGTTTGAAAGTCCGTTCGTTTTGAACGTGATGATGTACGACAGGACTAGAAAAGGAAGTTCAATAGCCAGTAGCCAATAGCTGCCCTGGCATCGTATTTGGTCCATCGGACCAGCATACAGACGAACGGTTTTCCCGATAGGAATTGAGTCCATCGGACAGATTTGAAACATGTTCTATTTCTAGGTCCATCAGAATTTTTAAAGAAAAACAATCGGATTATCCCACACACAATCGGAAAATATCCAAAGGAATTATTTTGTCGGACCGATTCTGCCGGAAAGTCCGGTCGTGTGTACGCGACTTTAAAGTGTTACTAAAGTCAAATTTTTTTTTTCAATTAAAATAACAAACATGTTATACTTACCTACTCTGTGCAGTGGCATTGCTCAGAATGCCCCCAATCCTCCTCTTCTCGGGTCCCCGGGGGCAATCTTGGCTCCTCCTCTTTTTTAGAGGGACCACCATAGCCAGCTGCTGGCTATGAGGAGAGATAGTCCCCATGGTCCCAAGCTGTGTGTCTATGGAGCCACGCTCCATAGACTTCCACAGCGGGACTTAGGCCTGCCCCACACTTCCTCTTCACTACATCTGATTGACAGCAGCAAGAGCCAATGGATCCTGCTGCTCCTCGAATGCTGTGCAAAGAGGCAAAGAAGGGAGAAGAGACGCTGCAATGCATAGTGCTAATCTCTTATTCCCTCTCTTCCCCTTCACACAGGGACACTGAAAATGTTTTTTCCCTAATGCAAATAATGCATTAAGGTAAAAAAATGTTTAGGTTTAGTAACACTTTAAGTATCAGGCCTTCCTCGATGTTGGAAGCCACTATAGTGGTTATCCCCAAGGAGGATAAAGACCCTACGGACCCGGCCTTGTACCGTCCGATTTCGCTCCTGGGCTCGGACGTAAAAATCTTTTGAAAAGAAGTGTCCATAAGCTTATCCACCCTGACCAGTCGGGTTTTATCCCGAATAGATCTACCAGTACTAACATCCGTAGACTTTTTTTGAATGCTCAAATTCCGGTGGACAATGGAGGCTCCAGGGCAGTTTTGGCCCCGGATGCAGCCAAAGCATTCGATAGCCTCGAGTGGGAATACTTGTTTAAAGTTCTTATTAGATTTGGGTTTGGACCAAACTTTATTAAATGGATAAAACTGCTTTACACAAACCCAAGAGCGAAAATTAAAATCAACAACGAGTTTTCTGAGACGTTCCTGTTGGAACGAGGTACGAGGCAGGGTTGCCCCCTCTCCCCCCTACTGTTTGTTTTGGCAGTGAAACTGTTGGCCATTGCCATTAGGGCTAACCCTGACATACAGGGATTTAGGAGAGGACAGTCGGAGGAAAAAATTGCATTGTTCGCCGATGATGTCTTGCTTTTTCTAGGGGATGTTCAAGCCTCATTGAAAGTGGTGATGAGAATGATTAGAGAATTTGGTCTTATGTCAGGATTAACTATTAACTGGGATAAATCCGCACTACTCCCACTGGAAATGGAGCTTACCTATGCTCCACAGGATATTGCGAATTTGAAGAAAGTGGAGAAGTTCAAGTATCTGGGGGTGTGGATTACAAGGGATATAAATTCCTATTTGGAAGATAACCTATCCCCACTCCTAGTAATGTTAAAACAAAAGTCTGATATTTGGAGTCGCCTCCCTCTTTCCATGGCGGGACGCTGCAATTTGGTTAAGATGGTATGGCTTCCTCAAATTTTGTATTTTCTCCACAACTCACCATTATGGATTGGGGAGAGGTGGTTTAAGAAAATAGAATCCCTATTTAGACTCTTTATATGGAGAAAGGGCCCGTCTAGGATTAGTTTACGGACGCTGCAGCTGCCGCCGGAAGAGGGGGGGCTGGCGATTCCACATCCCAGACTTTACTATTTAGCGGCTCAGTTGCAACACTTAGCAGGAGCAATAGTAACAAACGAAGCTAGTCCCTGTCATAGATTATTGATGTTAGGATGTCCACATAACACGCTCATGGAAGCGCTTGAGGCAAACTCGTTCAATATGCATTGCCCAACGATTACTCAGATCGCTAAACTTTGGAAAACAGTCAAGGTTCTATTGGGATATCAGAAGGTATCCATTCTGGCTCCCTTATGGGATAATAGAAATTTAGCTGAGCTATTTAAAGTTGAAAGATGCAGGGAATGGGTAAATCAAAGGATAGATAAATTGGCGCAAATGTTTCAGGGTTCAGATATTAAATCATTTGCGGATTTAAAGTTCGAGTTCTTCTTGTCGAACCGCTCGTTCTATAAATATCTCCAGGTCAGACATGCAATTCAGGCTCAATTTAGATTCCAAGAGGTGCAGCTGATTCAGATCCCGGTGCTATCACAAATTATGTCTCGAGACACACTTAAAGGCCTGATTTCATTCCTATACGCCACACTGGGGGATAAACTATTAGATCGAAACGGTATGATTAAAAGTAAAAGGAAATGGGAGAGGGACGTGGGCCCAGTGTCCATACCTGACTGGGATTGGATAATGGAACAGGGAACTAAGGTTTCTATCTCTCCGTCACAGAAAGCCTCTCAACTTTTTTTTTTCATCGAGTATATCATACACCCAGGAAAATGTTTAAACTGGGGTGGAGAGATAACGAGCAGTGTCCCAGATGGGTCACTGCCAGGTTGGAGATTTTATTCATATGTTCTGGAGGTGTCCGAAACGCTTTAGGTACTGGACACAGGTTATAGGTCATATAAATGGAATCTTCAGTTTAACATTGGTGGCAACAGCGAGGACTTGCCTGTTGGCTATAACGGAGGGATATAAAATCCCAAAAAACACGTTTACACCAGTTACTAGATGCCTTTTTCAGGCAAGAAAGTTAATCGCCCAAAACTGGCAGTCACATTCTAGCCCGCTACCTGAAACATGGCTAGCTAATACAATGAAAATAATTAGTAATGAAAGGGTTTTTTTTATTAAGCAGGGCAATAGCAAGAAGTTCGAAAGGATATGGGGCTCCGGACTGGTGAAACTGGGGATCCCTTCAACGGGTGGCGGGGTTTGATATTTTGGTTGTTTACTTGGTTTCGGATGTACTTTAAGGCCGCGTACACACGCGGGGACTGTTCGCTCAACTTTGTCCGCTGAACAGTGTTTCGGCGGACAGTCCGCTCGTGTGTGGGCTTTCAGTGGACAGTTTCAGCGGACAGTCTGACGAACAAAGTTTTTCGGAAATTCAGACTTTGTATGAACAACAGATCGTTCTCCTCACTTCTGACAGCACGGAGATCTGCTGTTTACATTGACAGATCTCTGTTCTGTCTCTGTGTGGAGCGATCGCGGCGAGCCAGGGGGGTCATGATGACTGCCGGGCACACGCATCAGCTCCGGCATCGTGCATGCGCCCCCTAGTGGCCAACAGGTGAACTGACGTAAGGTTTCCCCCACCCGTGCCATTCTGCCACAATAAAACTGCGGAGGCTGGTCAGGAATCAGTTAAAGGGTTACAAATAATAGGTATTTGACTAATTGAGTTAATGAAAGCGGTGACTTCAGACCAAACCATTCTAATAGGTGGGCATTCCCATACCATATGATAAAATGTGCCATCTGCTGAGCAGCATCTTGAACAAACAGCAGAGGGCAGCCTATTCAAACAGAAAAGAAGACTAGGAGTATAACAGAACCTGTAGAGAAACTTGGTCTGGATAACCTTGAGGAAATAACCACAGATATGCCTAAAGCAGATTTACCAAAACCATGTAGTACAAGGGCCTGCCTGATTGCATACAAATTGAAATTCCTAAGGTTTGACCTCATATTATATGGTTTTGGTAAATCTGAAGGAAAAACTCAGCAGAAAAACTGATAGTGTGTATGGGGCTTTAAGGTTATCTTGAGGAGATGACCATGGAGACTTGTAGTGGAAGAATTTCCTGCCAGACCTACTCAGTTCTGGAATGTCTAAGCACCATCTGGATCCAATCAGATTAAGTCTATCAGTTTTAGAATGAAGTAGGGAAGTGTAAGAATTAGAAACAAGTTTTGCATAAGAAGGGTCATATAATAGGTGTTCCAAAGGGGAGGGCTGTATAGAAATATTACACAGGCCAAATGGAGCCACAGCTGTATGTCGTAATTGCAGATAGTGCAAATAAGCTGTGGAGGAGAGATTAAAGGAGTTGTAAAGGCAGAAGATTGTGTTTGTTAACCCCCCCCCCCCAAAAAAAAATATGCAGATCCTGGTTCCCTTAAAGCAGATTAAACAATCTGTCCCCCTCTAAACTGTAAAAAAAAACTCCCTGAACCTGCCACTTCCTGTATCCCCCTCCCTGCGCTGACCACGATAACCAGGGCTGCTGAGCCCTGACCACCGTGGTCAGTGTACATCCCTTCGTCATCCGCAGTTGTCCTCTCTGCTCTGCTCTCTCCCCCTCACCCCCTCCTCCCTGCCTGTCAGCTTCATGTCTGTGGCTTTGTCTCTGCCCCACCTCCTGCCACTATTGTTAAAATTTAAAAAAATACAATGGTTACTGGCAGCCACTTTATTTTGGGCAGGCATACCACACTATGTAAGTTTTTTTCTAAAAATTAGGCTTGTAAATACCTATTTAGAGCTAGCTTCAGGTCGGTCACATGACTCACGGCCGCTTTACAGCTCCGATGGATGGCTTCTGCCTCTCTCAGAAGCCTTATCTCAGAGCTGTAAAGTGGCCACGAGTCACGTGACCGGCCTGAAGATAGCTCCAAATAGGTATTTACAAACTGCTTTTTTTTTTTTAAAACTTACACAGTGTGGTATGCCTGCCCATAATAGAGGGGCTGCCAGTGACCATTGTATTTTTATTTTATTTTAACAATAGCGGCAGGAGGTGGGGTGGAGACAAAGCCACAGACACGGAGCTGACAGGCAGGGAGGAGGGGGTGAGGGGGAGAGAGGAGAGCAGAGAGTGCAGCTGAGGATGACGAAGGGACGTACATGCTCAGCAGCCCTGGTTATCATGGTCAGCGCAGGGATCCTTGTTTTTAGAAATTACTTCCATAGTGTAGTATGCCTGCTTTTAATAAAGGGGCAGGCAGTGAATGTAGACTTAACAAACACTTTAATGCATTCTATGCATTAAGATAAAAAACCTTCTGTGTGCAGCAGCCCCCCTAATAGTTACCTGAGACCTATCTCTGTCAAGTGATGTGCACGGTTACCACAGCCGACCGGGACTCTGCCTCCTTATTGGCTGAGACACAACAGCAGCGCCATTGGCTCCCCTTGCTGTCAAAGTCAGTTAGCCAATCAGGAGAGAGAGAGGAGGCAGGGCTGGGTCACGGCTCCGTGTCTGAATGGACACACGGAGTTATGGCTCGGTTCGGGTGCCCCATAGCAAGCTGCTTGCTGTGGGAGCACTTAACTGGAGGGAGGGGCCTGGAGCACCAAAGAGGGACTGGGTTGCTCTGTGCAAAGCCACTGCACAGGGCAGGTAAGTATAACATGTTCATTATTTTTAAAGAAAGAAAAAAAACGAGTGGGAGACCAATTTTGATTTCTAGCCCTGGCCACAGGGGGGCAGGGTGGCAATTTCCCCCTAGGCTGCCCTAACAATATACGCATAATGGCCGGCGGCCACCGCTCACTATTTTTTTTTTCTTTTCGGGTCAGGGCAGGGGCTGCCAGCTGAGGCAGAGGGAGGGGCGCAGAAACTCAAAAGGCACTCACTTATGTAGTGGAGGCCGCTCTGTTCCCGCACCTCCCGTTGGTCGCGCTCACACTAATCCACTGACAGTGAAGTGAGAGCCAACCTATCAGCTTGTGGGGGGGATTTTCCCCCCTCCCCCCTCTCCTCCTCTCCTCCGAACACTACAGCATGTGTGAGCGGCCGCCCACTCTGTTCCCTCCCCTGCTTCCTCATTGGTAGAGGGAGGGAGCCTATCAGCCAAGCCTCCAGCAGCTGCAAAGCATCGTGGGACATGTAGTCCCTATTGCCGGTGGCCCAATAGCAATTCCTGGGCGCAAAAAATTCCCTAGCCTGCCCACAGGAAGAGGTCAAACGAGAGGCTGTGGGGGAGCAGAATGTCACCCCATGAGACTGATCCTGAGGACAGAGCAGAGATAATGTAAGTTTTTTGGTGAATGTGTTTTTTTTATTTTTTATTAAAAGGTCTTACACTATGAAGATTGCTCACTTCTTTCCCATTGTTTCAAGCTGGGAGCTGATATTATTAACCCCTTCATGCCTAAACCTTTTTTGACACTTGTTTACAAGTAACAAATCTTTTGTTAGAAAATTACTTAGAACCCCCAAACATAATATATATATATATATATATATAAATATATATATATATATATTTTTTTTTTAGCAGAGACCCTGGAGAATAAAATGGCAATTGTTGCAATATTTTATGTCACACTGTATTTATGTAGCTGTTTTTCAAATACAATTTTTTTGGAAGAAATACACTTTCATTAATTTTATCACTTCAATACCAGGCAGGCATTTTCATCCCTTCCTGCCCAGGTCAATTTTCATTGTGCGGTCATGCAACATTGTACCCAAATTAATTTTTTCCCACAAATAGAGCTTTCTTTTGGTGGTATTTGATCACCTTTGCGGTTTTTATTATTTGCACTTTAAACAAAAAAAGAGTGCCAACTTTAATCACTTCACCCCCGGACCATTTTGCTGGCCAAAGACCAGACCACTTTTTGCGTTTCTGCACTGCGTCGCTTAAACTGACAATTGGCTCCCAAACAAAATTGACGTCCTTTTTTTCCCATAAATAGAGCTTTCTTTTGGTGGTATTTGATCACCCCTGCGGTTTTTATTTTTTGCGATATAAACAAAGATAGAGCGACAATTTTGAAAAAAACGCATTATTTTTTTACTTTTTGTTATAATAAATATCCCCCAAAAATATATAAAAAAATTTTTTTTTCTCCCTCAGTTTAGGCCGATACGTATTCTTCTACATATTTTTGGTAAAAAAAATCGCAATAAGCGAATATTGATTGGTTTGCGCAAAAGTTATAGCGTTTACAAAATAGGGGATAGTTTTATGGCATTTTTATTAATAATTTTTTTTTTACTAGTAATGGCAGCGATCAGCAATTTTTATTGTGGCTGCGACATTATGGCGGACACATCGGATATTTTTGACACATTTTTGGAACCATTCTCATTTATACAGCAATCAGTGCTATACAAATGCAGTGATTCCTGTGTAAATGACACTGGCAGTGAAGGAGTTAACCAGTGGGTGGCAGTGTAGGGGTTAAGTGTTCCTAGGGGTGTGTTACTAACTGTGGGGGGGGGGCTGGGCTTTCATTTAGTGAACACTGATCTCTGCTCCAATCACATGGAGCAGAGATCAGCGTCACTTGTTGCTAGGCAGAACGGGGAGATGCTGTTTACAATGGCATCTCTCCATTCAGCCGCCCCGTGAGACGATCGCGGGTATGCCCAGGGCAATCAAGTCCGTGGGACCCGCGACCGGACTCACGGGGGTCCCGCTCGTGATGGCAGGAGGGCATTAAAGATTGGATGTACCTGTACGCCAATATGCCTGCCCATGCCATTCTGCCAACGTACATCGGCATGCGCTGGTCGGGAACTGGTTAAAAAAAACACAATATTTTTTACTTTTTGCTATAATATACCAAAAAAAAAAAAAAAAGAAGTTTACTCAGTTTAGGCCGATGTGTAATTTTCTACATATTTTTGGTAAAAAAAATTGCGATAAGCAGTAATAAGTTATAGCGTCTACAAAATAGGTTATTGATTTAAGGAATTTTTACTATTTTTTTCTTTTTACTAGTAATGCTGCAATTTTTATTGTGACTGTGACATTGCGGTGGACAGATCGGACACGTTTGACACTATTTTAGGACCAGTGACTTTTATACAGCGATCAGTGCTATAAAAATGCACTGATTGCTGTATAAATATCACTGGCAGGGAAGGGGTTAACACTAGGGGGCAATCAAGGGGTTAAATGTGTTACCTAGGGAATGATTCTAACTGTGGGGGAGATGGGACTGACTAGGGAGGAGACCGATCCTATATACTAGGAACACATGGTTTGTCTCCTCTCCCCTGACAGGACATGGATCTGTGTATTTACACACACAGATCCACATTCCTGCTCTGTCATGAGCGATTGCGGGTGCCCGGCAGACATCACAGCAACCGAGTACGTGCATAGGCTCCTCGGTGACGTGTACCTCAGTGTACCGCCAGGAAGCCAAGGATGTCCTATGATAAAGAACACACTGGTGACATCTATCATAGAACCTGGTCCAGGAGGCAGGACTTCGTATGACAGCAGCCGCACTGGGTAAGTGGGAGATCTCTGCTCTGTGTCATCCAGCGGCTTTTCTCTCTCTAATCCCCATGCACTGAACAGACTGCATTGATGGGCTATGGTGAGGCTGCATTGATGGGCACTGACAAGGCTGAGCTGATGGGCACTGGTGAGGCTGCATTGATGGGCACTGATGAGGCTGCATTGATGGGCACTGGTGATGGTGAGCTGATTCGTGGATTAATGGGCCACTTGACTAGACTTGCCCCCCCAGGCCTAAGGCTGCCAGCCCTCCCCTGGCTGGCCATGATAAATTAAATTCAGCTCTCTGCCTCCATTCTTGCTTAGGTGAAAATAACTTGTATTCTGCTACTGGTGCCTCCTAGGATATGTGCATCAGATAACTCAGGACTCCAAGGAGCATCACCATGAACCCAGTGGCCAGAAAAGTGCAAACCTGGGGGCATGTCATTGTGGGCTGCTGTCTAAACTAGAAAAGAAATGCAACTCTGTGGTACTGTGGGTATGTTTATATAGACTGCCAAACATGTGAAAATGTGTCTAGAGCTCCACTTATTGGTTGGATATAAAAATACAAAATATATATTTTTTCAAATGTGATTTCTAGCACTAGCCATAATAAATAAAATTTTCCGCCTTGTCTTTGTTTCTCCCTTGCCCCCGCAAGTATCAGCCGGTCAGATATGTTGAATATCTGTTTCCCCTGCTGTAAAGTAGAGGTCTTTCCTAATTATCTATTAGCAGGTATGATTTTAGGTACAAGGGATCTTGTAGTAACAGGGTCACTTTACCAAAAAAAAAAAGGTTGTAAATATGTGTCACATATTCAGGTTTTTCTAAAAAGGAGACACATTTTATTTATCCTAATGTGGGCTACTAGAAACTGCATTTGAAAAAATATATATACGTACATTATCTCACAAAAGTGAGTACAGCCCTCACATCTTTGTAAATATTTTATTATATCTTTCATGTGACAACACTGAAGAAATGACACTTTGCTACAAAGTAAAGTAGTGAGTGTACAGCTTGTATAACAGTGTAAATTTGCTGTCCCCTCAAAATAACTCAATACACAGCCACTAATGTCTAAACCGCTGGCAACAAAAGTGAGTACATCCCTAAGTGAAAATGTTCAAATTGGGACCAATTAGCCATTTTCCCTCCCCGGTGTCATGTGACTCGTTAGTGTTACAAGGTCTTAGGTGTGAATGGGGAGCAGGTGTATTAAATTTGTTGTTATCGCTCTCACTCGAGTCACTGAAAGTTCAACATGACACCTCATGGCAAAGAACTCTCTGAGGATCTGAAAAAAAGTTTATGTAGAATTGTTGTTCTACATAAAGATGGTCTAGGGTATAAGAAGATTGCCAAGACCTTGAAACTGAGCTGCAGCATGGTGGCCAAGACCATACAACGGTTTAACAGGACAGCATCCACTCAGAACAGGCCTCGCCATGGTCGACCAAAGAAGTTGAGTGCACGTGCTCAGCGTCATACCCAGAGGTTGTTTTTGGGAAATAGACATATGATAGCTGCCAGCATTTCTGCAGAGATTGAAGGGGTGGGGGGGTCAGCCTGTCAGTGCTCAGACCATATACCGCACACTGCATCAAATTGGTCTGCATGGCTGTCGTCCTAGAAGCAAGCCACTTCTAAAGATGATGCACGAGAAAGCCTGCAAACAGTTTGCTGAAGACAAGCAGACTAAGGACATGGATTACTGGAACCATGTCCTGTGGTCTGATGAGACCAAGATAAACGTATTTGGTTAAGATGGTGTCAAGTGTGTGTGGCGGCTACCAGGGGAGGAGTACAAAGACAAGTGTGCCTTACCTACAGTCAAGCGTGGTGGTGGGTGTGTCATGGTCTTGGTCTGGGGCTGCATGAATGCTGCCAGCACTGGGGAGCTACAGTTCACTGAGGGAACCATGAATGCCTACATGTACTGTAACATACTGAAGCCAAGCATGATCCCCTCCGTTCGGAGACTGGGCCGCAGGGCAGTATTCCAATATGATAACGACCCCAAACTCACCTCCAAGACAACCACTGCCTTGCTAAAGAAGCTGAGAGTAAAGTTGATGGACTGGCCAAGCATGTCTCCAGACCTAAACCCTATTGAGCATCTGTGGGGCATCATCAAACAGAAGGTGGAGGAGCGCAAGGTCTCTAACATCCACCAGCTCTGTGATGTCGTCATGGAGGAGTAGAAGAGGACTCCAGTGGCAACCTGTAAAGCTCTGGTGAACGCCATGCCCAAGAGGGTTAAGGCAGTGCTGGAAAATAATGGTGGCCACACAAAATATTGACACTTTTGGCCCAATCTGGACATTTTCACTTAGGGGTGTACTCACTTTTGTTGTCAGCAGTTTAGACATTAATGGCTGTGTGTTGAGTTATTTTGAGGGGACAGTAAATGTACACTGTTATACAAGCTGTACACTCACTACTTTACATTGTAGCAAAGTGTCATTTCTTCAGTGTTGTTATTTGAAAAGATAGAAGAAAATATTTACAAAAATGTGAGGGGTGTACTCATTTTTGTGAGATACTATATATATATATATATATATATATATATATATATACAGTGGGGATCAAAGTTTGGGCACCCCAGGTAAAAATGTGTATTAAAGTGCATAACGAAGCCAAGGAAATATGGAAAAATCTCCAAATGGCATCAAATTACAGATTAGACATTCTTATAATATTTCAAAAAAAGTTAGATTTTATTTCCATCATATACACCTTCAAAATTACAGAAAACCAAAAAATGGCGTCTGAAAAAGTTTGGGCACCCTGCAGAATTTATAACATGCACTGCCCCTTTGCAAAGCTGAGATCTGCCAGTGTCATGGATTGTTCTCAATCATCGTCTGGGAAGACCAGGTGATGTCAATCTCAAAGGTTTTAAATGACCAGACTCATCTGACCTTGCCCCAACAATCAGCACCATGGGTTCTTCTAAGCAGTTGCCTAGAAAACTGAAACTGAAAATAGTTGATGCTCACAAAGCTGGAGAAGGCTATAAGAAGATAGCAAAGCGTTTTCAGATGTCAAAATCCTCTGTTCGGAATGTAATTAAGAAATGACAGTCATCAGGAACAGTGAAAGTTAAAGCAAGATCTGGAAGACCAAGAAAAATATCAGACAGAACAGCTCGCAGGATTGTGAGAAAAGTAATTCAAAACCCACGTTTGACTGCACGATCCCTCCAGAAAGATCTGGCAGACACTGGAGTTGTGGTACACTATTCCACTATAAAGAGATACTTGTACAAATATGGTCTTCATGGAAGAGTCATCAGAAGAAAACCTCTTCTACGTCCTCACCACAAAAATCAGTGTTTGAACTTTGCAAATGAACATATAGATAAGCCTGAGGCATTTTGGAAACAAATTCTGTGGACCGATGAGGTTAAAATATAACTTTTTGACCGGAATGAGCAAAGGTACGTTTGGAGAAGAAAGGGTACAGAATTTAATGAAAAGAACCTCTGTCCAACTGTTAAGCATGGGGGTGGATCAATCATGCTTTGGGGTTGTATTGCAGCCAGTGGCACAGGTAACATTTCACGAGTAGAAGGAAAAATGGATTCAATAAAATTTCAGCAAATGTTGGATGGTAACTTGATGCCATCTGTGAAAAAGCTGAAGTTAAAGAGAGGATGGCTTCTACAAATGGATAATGATCCTAAACACACCTCAAAATCCATGGGGGATTACATCAAGAGGCAAAAACTGAAGGTTTTGCCATGGCCTTCACAATCTCCTGACCTCAACATTATTGAAAATCTATGGATACTTGGATAGACCTTAAAAGAGCAGTGCGTGACAGACAGCCCAGAAATCTCAAAGAACTGGAACACTTTTGTAAGGAAGAATGGGCAAAGATACCTCAAACAAGAATTGAAAGACTCTTGGCTGGCTACAAAAAGCATTTACAAGCTGTGATACTTGCCAAAGGGGGCAGTACAAGATATTAACTCTGCAGGGTGCCCAAACTTTTGCAGATGCCATTTTTTTGTTTTCTGTAATTTTGAAAGTGTAAATGATGGAAATAAAATCTAACTTTTTTTGACATATTATAAGAATGTCTAATCTGTAATTTGATGCCATTTGGAGATTTTTCCATCTTTCCTTGGTTTCGTTATGCACATTAATACACATTTTTACCTGGGGTGCCCAAACTTTCGATCTCCACTGTATATATATATATATATATATATATATATATATATATAGAGAGAGAGAGAGAGAGAGAGAGAGAGAGAGAGAGAGATATTCTGTATTTTTATTTATTCAGCCAACAGGTGGAGCTGTAGACTCATTTCCACATGTTTGCCAATGTGCTGTTAAAGAGGAATTTTACCTTACAGGGTTACAATATTAAGATTGTCTATAAGTTTGATTTTACCAGCTAAGCCAGTATAATAGTAAACCTACGCCAAAGGCATAATCCTGCCTATGATCTATATCAGGGGTTTCAAACTGGTGGCCCTCCAGCTGTTTCCGAAACTACAAGTCCCATCATGCCTCTGCCTGAGGGAGTCATGCTTGTAACTGTTCGCCTTGCAATGCTTCATGGGAGTTGTAGTTTTGCAACAGCTGGAGGGCCACCAGTTTGATATCCCTGATCTATATGAATGACCTACAGACAATCAGACACGTCTACAATTTATAGGTGTACATGTTTTCAGTGCAGGGCTGACACTTTAATATAATTAGCAAACTTGGGAGATAACTTTTTAATTAAATTCATAACAGAGATTAATAGCATTGTACAACACAATATAATAATATATGTTTTTAATTAAAGAGTATATTGGTATCATAAGTTAGGCCTAACAGTAGCTAATTAGTGTGATAATGGCGTTTGATAGCCATGACACAAACACCATTGTCACACTCCACAGCTGCTGCAGCAAGATGTGTCCTTTGGAGGTCTCAGGTGCACAGGCAGCGATATCCACTGATCCATCAAGAAGATTCATCCACGGCTTTAGCCTGCAATAAAAAAAAAAAGAGAAAACATATTAGAGTTATGCTGGGGTACATGTAAAGCCTGTAATTACCCATAGCAAGCAATTATATTACTCTATGCATTTCCATCTATTGGTCTGTCTATCTAGATCAAGGGTCTCCAAACTTTCTAAACAAAGGACCAATTTACCATCCTTCAGACTTTGCTGAAGGCAGACTGCCTCCAATAGGAGTAGAACATTTCTCAGGCTTGCTAGTCAGTGGGAGTAAAAAAATGAAATGCCACCTGTGGCCAACAGGATAAGAAATAGTGCCCCATCATTGGTATTACTGGAAGGAATATTACCCCATCATTGGTATTAATGCCCCATCATTGGTATTACTGGAAGGAATATTACCCCATCATTGGTATTAGTAGGAGGAATAGTGCCCCGTCATTGGTATTACGAAGAGGAATAGAACCCCATCATGGGTATTGGTGGGATGAATAGTGTCCCATCATTGGTATTAGTGGGAGAAATAGTACCCCTCATTGGAATTAGTGGAAGGAATGATGCCCCATCATTGGTATTAGTGGGAGGAAAGGTGCCCCGTCATTGGTATTAGTGGGAGGAATAGTGCCATATCATTGGTATTAGTGGGAGAAATAGTGCCCCAGTATAGGTAGTAGTGGGAGGAACAGTGCCCCATCATTGGCATTGGTATGAGGAATAGTGCTCTGTTGTTGGTATTAGTGAGACTAGAACCCTGCCATTGTTATTAGTGGAAGGAATAGTGCCCCGTTATTGATATTTGTTGGGGGAATAGAACCCTGTCATTGACATCAGTGGAAGGAATAGTGCCCCATCATTGGTATTAGTGGGAGGAATAGAACCCTGTCATTGGCATTAGTGGAAAGAATAGTGCTCCATCATTGGTATTAGTGGGAGGAATATTTCTCTATCATTGGTATTGGTGGGAGGAATAGTGTCCCATCATTGGTATTAGTGGGAGGAATAGTGCCCCATCATTGGTATTAGTGGGAGGAATAGTGCCCCATCATTGGTATTAGTGCAAGCAATATAACCCTGTCATTGGCATTAGTGGGAGGAATAGTGCCCCATCATTAGTATAAGTGGGAGGAATATTGCCCTATCATTGTATTAGCGGGAGGAATAGAGATCCATTGTTGGTATTAGTGGGAACAGAACCCTGCCATTGTTATTAATGAAAGGAATAGTGCCCCATCATTGGTATTAGTGGGGGGAATATTGCTCAATCATTGCTGTCAGTAGAAGGAATAATTCCCTATTGTCGGTGTCCGTGGGAGGAATAGTGCCATATTGTTGGTCTCAGTAGAAGGGATAATGCCCCATCACTGGTGTCACTTGGAGGAATTATGCTCCACGGTTGGCCTCGGTAGAAGGTATGGTGCCTCATCGATGGTGTCAGTGAAAGGAATAGAGCCTCATATTGGTTGGAGGAACAGTGCCCCAAGGGCCAGATAAAGGCAAGCAAATAACCATACCTGGCCTGAGGGCTCCAACATGGAGACCACTGATCTAGTCCATTAGCTATTAATCAATATACACCCCCAATAATTGAAGTTATATATGTAAAGATGATGTGTAATGTCATCACAGTGTGCACAGTGTGCATGCAGTAATGCTAAATATTCCATGTCCTAGGCTTACAGCCCAACTGCACTTGCAAACATTTAAGGTTTGTTTTCTCTATATAGCAGCCAAAACCTGTGTAGAAAAACTGTGTCACATTGTGTGTTAATGCATTATGTCACGTGTTGACCTGCATTGCATTAAGGTAACTTGTTGAAATCAATGGGCTTTCAAGGCACCAAAACTTACCAAAAATCAGACGTGTTACAAAATTTCCAATGCAATGCACCACAATGCACTATGGTGTGTTGTGGTGATCAGCAATCCATGTGTGTTGCATTAGTGTGTTGGGGTGCCATTCAAAACACATGGTGCGTCAAGACCTCTAATGCCCAAGAGTGTAAATGGGCCTTAAGATTCTGCAATGCTTTTGTTTGGAATGTGTTTGATGACTGCAAGTATAATTGTGCTGCAGGGTTTGTAGTTGTGGTCATTAAAAACATGTGATTGAGTTGCGTTTTAAGCACCTCTTAACCATTCGCCCCAAAGACGCAAAGGCAGCAGATGAGGGTGCTCACATGCCATGTCACTTCGCAGAATTCAACCCAGAACAAAAAATGAAGTTTGGATGGCAAAGCTTTCTAAGCCACTGACCTGGAACAAGTATGTACATTAGAAGTTTTTTTGTGCTTATTTCAGGTTAGTGACAAAAAGTACAGAAGCAAGAGACAGCCAGGCAACTAACATTGTTAGAAGAAGAACAGTGATGGAAGATTCCATATTTCTTTCCCTACAGAGCTCCGACTGGGGGATGGAGAAGCAGCACAAGGCACCATCAGATGTTCTGCTGTACAAGGAACATGCTGATATGAGGAGAGAGAGCAGAGTGACAGAGAGATGAGCTCACCACTGTGCCGCTTCTCCCTTCACTGTCCAGTCACAGGCTGGGGAGGGACAAGACCTGTAAATGTTACTGAACTGCATAAAAAAAAAGGAGGTCTCCTCCCTTGTCAGGCAGGGCTGTGTTGTGTGGCAGAGTTGTGTAAATCTCAGTACTGAAAGGATGGAAAAACAAGGACTGGAGTTGAGAAACAGTGGACTAGATCTCAACATTTTGGAGCTCAAACAGGATAAAATACTGATGCAATCCTGAGCTGATACTGATCAAAAACTAACATGAAACGCTGAACAACTGAGTTTTCTCTTCGCAGGGAGACCCGAGCTTCAATTCGCAGCGCACATGTTAGAACCCAGCCCAAAGAGATGGTTTGGCCCCACAGAGCCCCAATTTCAACATCATGGTGTCTGTCTGGGATTACCCGAAGGAGACAGAAGGATTTGAGGCAGCCTACATACACAGAAGATCTGTGGTTAGTTCTCCAAGATGTTTGGAACAACCTACCTGACGAGTTCCTTCAAAAACTGTGAACAAGTGTACCTAGAAGAAATGATACTGTTTTGAAGGCAAAGGGTGGTCACACCAAATATTAATTTGATATGGTTTACTCTTCTGTAATGGCTATTAAAGGTATTCATCCTCACCTGTGAGCTGTTTGCTTGTAATTAGTGTGTGTGTATAAAAGGTCAATGAGTTTCTGGACTCCTGACAGACCCTTGCATATTTCATCCAGTGCTGCACTGATGTTTCACGGGGAATGCAAAATAATAGTCAAAGGATCTGTGAGAAAAGATAGTTGAACTGTATAAAACAGGAAGGGGATATAAAAAGATATCCAAGGAATTGAGAATGCCAATCAGCAGTGTTCAAACTCTAATCAAGAAGTGGAAAATGAGGGGTTCTGTTGAAACCAAACCACGGTCAGGTAGACCAACTAAAATTTCAGCCACAACTGCCAGGAAAATTTTTGAAATGCAAAGAATAACAGAACACTTCTCCTTTTGGCCAATCTCAATATTCATTCGCTATTCTAACACACCTGGGTGGGCTCCGAGCGCAATGCTCTGCGTCCGGACCCACCTTATTTTGAAGTCTATTAGAGCCTCTGGCTCTAGTCAGGTGCTTAAAAAAATGGAAATGGGAGGAGGCGCCTGTGCGCCCTTAATGGACGGGCAGCCCCTTGCAGTGTTAGTGTTCTGCCACACATAGCGGTTTGCTTTTAGGCCAAAAAGTTCAATTTTGGTCTCCTCTGCCCAGAGCACCTTCTTCAGTATATTTGCTGTGTCCCCCACATGACTTCTCACAAACTGCAAACAGGACTTCTTATGGCTTTCTTTCAACAATGTCTTTCTTCTTGCCACTCTTCCATAAAGGCCCCATTTGTGGAGTGCACGACTAATAGTTGTCCTGTGGACAGATTCTCCCACCTGAGCTGTGGATCTCTGCAGCTCCTCCAGATTTACCATGGAGCCCCTTTGCTGCTTCGCTGATTAATGCTCTCCTTGCCTGGCCGGTCAGTTTAGGTGAACACCCATGTCTTGGTAGGTTTGCAGTTGTGCCATTCTCTTTCCATTTTCGGATGATGGACTGAACAGTGCTCTACGAGATGTTCAAAGCTTGGGATTTTTTTCATAATCTAACCATGCTATAAACTTTTCCACCACTTTCTTCGGTGATCTGTCTGGTGTGTTCTTTGGCCTTCATGATTTTGTTTGTTCACTAAAGCTACTTTCACACTGAGGCACTACAGCGCTAAAAACAGCACCTGTAAAGAGCCTAATGGCTTTCACACTGGAGCGGTATGCTTGCAGGATGGTAAAAAAAAGTCCTGCAAGCCGCATTTTTGCAGTGCTATAGGAGTGGTGTATACACCGCTCCTTAAGCGCCCCCGCCCATTGAAAACAATGGGGCAGCGCTGCAAACCCGCCACTGCAGTGGTGCTTTGCGGGCGGTTTTAACCTTTTTCTGCCCGCTAGCGGGGGCTAAAACCGCCCTGCTAGTGACTGAATAGCGCCGCCAATACCGCCAACGCCCGCCCACCCCAGTCTGAAAGTAGTCTAATGCCGCGTACACACGACCGGACTTTTCGAGGGACTAGGTCTGACGGTCTTTCCGACTGACTTTGGCGGATTTCCGACAGACTTTCCAAATGAACGGACTTGGCCACACACAATCACATCAAAGTCCGATGGATTTGAACGTGATGACGTACGACTGGACTAGAATAAGGAAGTTCATAGCCAGTAGCCAATAGCTGCCCTAGCATCGTTTTTTGTCCGTCGGACTAGCACACACACGAACGGATTTCTCAGTCCGGTGGAGTTCCAGTGGAAAAATTTAAAACATGTTCTATTTCTAAAGTCCGCCAGATTTTTGGCAAGTAAAGGTCCGTTGGAGCCCACACAAGATCGAATTGTCCGACGGACTCGTTCTGTCGGACCTTTGCTGTCAAAGTCCGGTCGTGTGTGCGCGGCATTAGGCTTATCATACGTGGTCGAATTTTGAAAGAATTTTCTATTGAAAATCAGAAAATTTGTCTGTTTTGTGATCCGAGGGTGCCATCATTGATTTTGAAACTTGGCCAATCAAGCCTTCAATTTCACCGCCTGTTGCTACAAAAAAGAATTTTTAGTGGCTGGGAATCTTCTTTTCTTTCCATGAATTTTCTTTTCTTGCACATGCGCATTTCTTTTTCATTTACATTTCTCGTACGATTCTCCCATTATTGATTAGAAAATTGTTTGTTTTTCAAAAAATGTCCAACATTTCCGATTACCCACGTGAAAATCGGCTGTTGCTACAGCCCACTAATGGTGCGAAATATGAATGAAAATTCTTAGATAATATTTTCGAAAGAAAATTCTTTTGAAATTCGACCCATGTATGGCCTGCCTAAGGTTTTCTAAAGCCCCATATACACGGTCAGAAATTCCAATGGAAAAAGTCAGATCGGATTATGTTGTCGGAAAATCCGATCATGTGTGGGCTCTATGAGTTTGAGAGCTGGATCTAAAATTTTCCGACAACAAAATCCAATCGGACTTTTTCCGATCCTGTGTAGAGAATTCGCATGCACAAAGTGCCTTGCATGCTCAGAAAAAATTTGGAGATGAAAGCTATTGGCTACTGGCCTCTACGTAGTCCCGTTGTACGCTTTGTATGTCACCTCATTCCGAACTTTGTGCGACTGTGTGTATGCTACACAAGTTTCGGCTAAAATTCGTCAGAAAAAATCTGATGGATTTTGTGGTCGGAATGTCTGACCGTGTATATGGGGCATTAGAAACCTTTAAAGCCCTGTACACACGGTTGTACTTTCTGATGGAAAATGTGCGATCGCATCGTGTTGTCGGAAAATGCGATCGTGAGTGGGCTCCATCTGGCTTTTTCCGTCGGAATTTCTGACACACAAAATCAAATTGCGTAAATTGGATCGCGTGTAGACAATTCCGATGGACAAAGTGCCACGCATACTCAGACTAAATTACGTAACAAAAGCTATTGGCTACTGCCCTCTTTATAGTCCCGTCTTACGTGATTTACGTCACCGTGTTCTGAACGATCGGATTTTCCAACAACATTGGACTGTGTGTATGCAAGAGAAGTTTGGGCCAAAATCCATCTGAAAAAATCCAACGGATTTTGTCGTCGGAATGTCTGACCGTGTGTACAGGGCATAAGGGCTTCACAGAACAGCTGTATTAATACTGAGATTAAATAACACACAGGGGGACTCTATTTACTAATTAGGTGTCTTCTAAAGGTAATTTGTTCCATTCAATTTTAGTTAGGGGTATCAGAGTAAAGGGGGCTGAATATAAATACACAGCAAATTTTTCACATATTTATTTGTGTAAAATATTTCCTTCCAATTCACAATTATGTGCCACTTTGTGTTGGTCTACCACATAAAATACATTTACATTTTTGGTTGTAACATGACAAAATGTGGAAAATTTCAAGGGGTGTGAATACTTTTTCAAGGCACTAATCCCCAAAGGAGCTGCTGGTTAGATTTGGGTTTACTGTTACCTTCTGTTTTCTTCGTTGCACGTCTAGGGGTGTCCTGTGGTAAGTGGCACAGTAACTTGAGAGACAGACAACAGATCAACTTGAATGGATTTTATTTACAAAACTTAGATAATGAACAGTCTCTTAAATTGGCATCAGAGGGTTGGAAAGGAAATTCAGGTACTCTAAAGCCCCATACACACTATCAGATTATCTGCTGAGTTTTTCCTTCAGATTTACCAAAACCATGTAGTAGAAGGGCCTGCCTGATTCCATACACATTGAAACTCCTAAGGTTTGTCCTCATATTATATGGTTTTGGTAAATCTGAAGGAAAAACTCAGCAGTTAATCTGATAGTGTGTATGGGGCTTTAGTGTCAAAGTCAAAATGTTAAAGAACTTGCTTACTTTGATTGCATCCAGAGAATAGCCATTAGCAACTGGATGATCACTCAAGTTGGACAGTCCCTCTCTCACAAGGCCTAGCAGCAACAAGGTGCTTACTCAGGAACAAGTCTCTGCCACAGACGTTGTTGTAGAACGTACAAGATAATGTCTCTGCCACAGACGTTGTTGTAGAACACTTGTAGGATACCTGGCTCTTTCAGCCTGCTTGGCGATATCCACAAGACCGGATTCTCTTGGTTACTTCAGCCCTTCCAGGCTCTTACTAAGAAACCAACCCGTATTTGGTCTTCTTCTGAAGAGTCCTCCCCTGGAATGCTTGAAGTTACTGGATCTCTCCCAAACCGGAGACGGCACCCAACCACCTCAGAATCCTTCTCTAGTTTCCTTGCCTCGGGCTAGCCAGCCCCGAGACACCAAAATCGGGTGGATCCGCACCCCAGGCCATAGCCTTCCAGGAGGACCAGGACCATGAAGTCAGTACATCATTCTGGACCGGAACCCCGAACCACATGACGTCCACATCTTAAATATCCTCTCCCAGAAAGCACAGCGAGAGCGCCACTCCCACTGAGTGGGCTCCGAGAGAGTAAGCACCCAACCAGACCATAGTTCCATGCCTGCCAGAAGAGACAGCGCCCCCTGTGGCCAGGCTGAACATCTCACAGTCCAGTCAGACTGATACTGAAGTCTAAATTTAGACAATTATACCCAAACCAAATTGCAGTTCAGGCATAACTTAAACTTTGAAAAACGCATAGCGCGTGCTCTTCAGGAGCCGCCGCTATATATACATATATATATATATACACTAAACCAAAACTATTTTTTTAATATTAATAGTTATTGTTATTGTTAGTTAAATTGTGGTATAAACAATTACAGATTCTCTCCAACTCACATGATAAAATTGTGGCAAGAAGCTCATGAAAAATAAATGCTATGACAATGGTAATCCCCATGTGATGCATTTCTGAATGGCTTGTCAGATACAGAAACAAGGTTTCAGCTTTGATGAAGACACAACAAGCCTGGTATCCCAGCAGGTACAGGCTGTTACTGACAGAAAGCGCAGATGTCAACAGCAGCTCTGTGATTGGCAGCTCTGCTCTGCCGCAGAGGAGCAAACTGCGAGCGCTATGTAAAGAAAATAAGAGTCTTTCTATCTAACGCCCTACATCAGGCATAAGAGTTTAAAGAATTGCAGACTGGATAAAATATATAGCTGTATTTGCCTAATCCATGGCACATCCATTAGTAATTGTGTGTTTTAAAGTGTATTTAAACGCAAGCATTAAAGCTTAAAGTATTTGCAAAAGTAATTTTAAATCTGCAACATTCATTCAAATAATACCTGATGATCCTGCCATGAAGACCCTTGTGCAGGCATTTCCTGTTATAGGGTGACAACACTCTGCCCCATCTCTCAACTCTGTTCCTCCATTTGTCATCCTGTCATACGCTCTCCCAATGGAGACTACAAATGGTTGATTCCATAAACATTACACAAGCCTGGTCCACTGTTTATAATACAGAGTGCTTTAGGGTTTACGTCTACTTTAATAAATGCAAATCATTTGCCGAATATGCCTCAAATGTTTAAGTCTGATTTAAAGAATAAAACTTAATTATGAAGAAAATGCTCTTAAAGACACGTAAAACTGTTTAGCTTGTGCATGCAATTTATTAATATATATATATATATATATATATATATATATATATAGAGAGAGAGAGAGAGAGAGAGAGATAGAGAGATATATTAGAGCCAATCACCAGGCAAACATTGTTTTAGGTAACTATTTGAGACATTTAGCGTATATTTATATATTTTTAGGACAATAACAAAATTCTGACTTTTTGTGCAATATGGGGACTTGACCACAATATTTTGAAAATATAATATATATTACTTTATTCTTAACTCAGCTTAAAACCACAAATTGGCATATGCTATTCATAAAAACTCCCCATATACAAGATACATCCAGTATATCATAACCGTTCACATATTAAAAAACTACCAAGTCTCCATATCACCCTGAATATTCCGTGAATATTCCTGGCTCCTGACGAGCAGGCGCTATGTTTTTTTCAAAAGTTAATTTGCCTGAAACCACAGTTGGGTTTCAGGACTATTTCTCAAAATTTCTGGTTTCAGTACCAGTCCAGCTGGGTTGCACTGGGTTCTCCTCGACCGCAGGTGTCACTGTCACCGCCGGCAAGAGTAGAAACGCAGTTTAGCTGGGTGTATTAAATGCCACTGTTCTCTCGGGAACCAGCCCAGTGGGAGTGTTCTCCTGCTGTGCATTCTGGGAGGTGGTATTTAAGGTACCGACATCCCGTGGTTCAGGGTTCCATCTTTGATTTTCTGTCTGTTCAGTTCTGGTGGTCCTCCTGACCCAGCCCCATGGCCCTCCTGGCCTGGGGTGAGGAACCATGCATTCCGAGTCTCGGGGCCTATTGATCCGAGGGTGGTCCGGTGCCATCTCATCTGAAGGGAGAGGCCCAGCAACTGAGGAACCGCAGGGGAGGACTCTTCAGGAGAAGGCCGTGCGCCAGGCTGGCTTCTCTGAAGGAGCCTGGAGGTTTAGTTGAAGGTTTAGTTGAAGGACGCAACCTGGATCCACACTCGGATCGGCTGAGAGAACCTGGTATCGTATGTTAGCAATTTAAATGTATCCACGTCCCTCAGTAATGCTCAAGTGTACATCACAAGTCTGTGGCAGAGACTTTGTCAAACACCCTACTGGCTGCTAGGCCTAGTGAGAGGAGGGCTATCCGGGGGTTGTAAAATCCAGTTGTGAAACGCTATTTATTCTCTGGATTTTCTATAAGGACTGCCTTTAATTTCTGCAGTCTAAAGTACCTGAACTTACTCCTAACCCTCTACCCTTTATTGAAAGACTCTGTTTCTGGTCCAAATAAATAACCCAAAAGAAGATTCAGTTTCAGTTTCCACTTTCTTTGGGCCATCTACCATGGGAAACCCTAGACGGAGAAACAAGCAAGGAGGTAACGGTAAGCCCAATAAAACCAGCAGCTCCTTCGGGGGTCAGTGCTACATATAGCAACCCAATTTCTTCCTTTTTTATTTTTGAAGACTTTTGCATGAGTGATTTATTATATTTATCCCTTATATTGTCCTAAACAGGGCTGATTTACTAAAACTGGAGAGTGTAAAATCTGGTGCAGCTCTGTATAGAAACCAATCAACTTCCAGCTTCTTTTTTGTCAAAGGTTAATTGAACAATCTGAAGCTGATTGGCTACCATGCGCAGCTGTACCAGATTTTTCATTCTCCACTTTAATGAATCTGCATTTATCTGAATTTTCAGTGATAGGGAAATCCATAAAATGTAAGTAGTCACCAGAAAAGGAATGGAGGGGAATCATTTGTTCTGGTGACAACTGTCTAAGATGGCATTACCCTCATGGTAGGATTTCCTCTTACTTCCTTTTGTGCCTAAGGCTGGGTTCACACCGCTGCGGGGGGAGAACCGGATGTGATT
Organism: Lithobates pipiens; assembly: GCF_037356315.1. Taxonomy (NCBI): domain Eukaryota; kingdom Metazoa; phylum Chordata; class Amphibia; order Anura; family Ranidae; genus Lithobates; species Lithobates pipiens. The sequence goes on from NW_027507790.1 coordinate 238,551,814, forward strand.
CGCACAGCAAATCACATCCGATCTCCGTAGCGCTGCGAGTTCAGCCATACAGATAGTATGGCTGAACTCGCAGCGGTCCCGCAGCAAACTCGCACGGGACCCTTTTTTGGGTCCGCAACGGAATCGGATCGCATGGGGGTTCACACCATGCGATCCGATTCCTGTGCGAGTCGGCAGATCGCACTGCGATATGCCGACGGATCTGGGGGTGTCATTAACATAACATTGACACCCCCAGCCGTCCGCATAGGGCAGTGTGAACTGCCGGCGGGAGGTGTGCGATGCGGGAAAACGCCGCGGATTCGCGGCGTTCCCGCATCGCAGCAATGTGAACCTAGCCTTAAGGACAATTCCCAATTGGACTCAAATGGTAAAAAAAAAGACAGGGATTTTGCTTCCTTATCCTAGCCACAATGAAAATAGAATGACGACACATGAAAAACGTTAAGAAAATTGTAGTTTGCTGCTGTTATGGATTATGCTATTGTCCATAAGGGATGGACAGTATAAAGTTACAAATGTTCATTATAAGGCTTGATCAACATACAGGCACAATGCGCCCACCATTGGGCTTTGTTGTCTGCACCGACTTCATTAATCATTATACTGCGACCAGTGATCGGGAACAGTGATCTCTGTTATGTCCCAGGAAGCCCACCCCCCCTACAGTTAGAACACACCCAGGGAACACAGTTAACCTCTTGATCCCCCCTAGTGTTAACCCCTTCCCTGCCAGTGTAATTTTTACATTGCTCAGTGTATTTTTATAGAACTGATCAATGTAATAATGTCACTGGTCCCCAAAAAGTGTAGTTTGGGGACAGATTTGTCTGCCACAATGTCGCAGTCCTGCTAAAAATCACAGATCCAGTAAAAACAATAAAAAAAAGTCTCTAAATCTATCCTATAGTTTGTAGACATGATAACTTTTGAGCAAACCAATTAATATATGCCTATTGCGATTTTTTTTTTTTTTAACCAAAAATATGTAGAAGTGTATATATTGGCCTAAACTGATGAATACATTTGTTTTTGTTTTTTATATGTTTTTTTTTGGATATGTATTATAGCAAAAAGTTAAAAATAATTGAGTTTTTTTCAAAATTGTTGCGCTTTGGTTTTTTTTTATAGCGCAAAAAATTTCAACCGCAGAGGTGATCAAATATCACCAAAAGATATCTCTATTTGTGGGGAAAAAAGGACATCAATTTTGTTTGGGTACAGCTTTTCACGACCGTGCAATTTTCAGTTAAAGTGACGCAGTGCCAAAAAATGGCATGGTCATTAAGGAGGCAAATCCTTCTGCTCCTTAAAACATGCATACCTGGGTTGGCTGAGAATATGCAGTTATAAATAAAGAGGCAGATGGGAGAGTCACTGGTGGAAATCTCTGGTGGCAACTTATTAAGGGTAAAACAATAGTGGTCATTCCTTTGTGGTCTGTTGGTGGGCAGTTCCAGGAATCATTTGAGGGCACGACCTTGTAACTCCAGTTAGCGGCTCGCATCTTGCGATGTGGTTAACCCTTAGAAAAGCCTTGCCAAAGACTGCATATAAGCTGTAATGTACCAAAACCCTTAACAGGACCCCACCTCCAAAGTGCATATAATTATCCCACATGACTGGAACTGAAGTGACTTTTATAGACTGTATATTACGGAACAAGGATCATATATAAGAAACTTATAATGCAGCCTTTTTCAACCCTTTGAGCATGGAGAAACCCTTGAAATACATTTCTGGTCTCAAGGAACCCCTTCTAATAATTATTATCTATAACTCACTGTACATTAGTGTGATGATAAGAGGGAAGAAAGGCTTCTTGCATTTGTGGTCATTGGGAAGACACCCCCTCTTACAGACAGCTAAAATATGGTATGGGTTGAGAAAGGCTGTTATAATGTATTAAATACAAGCCAGACATTTGTGTCCATCAGGCTAAAAGCTTAAAACGGTATTGATCATGTTCTGGTTTCCAAAGTGAACCCCATACTTAATGGCAGTACAAAATACAGATTTAAGATTATTATTAGAAGATCATGTTAAATTCATTTGAAAAATAATACATTTACATGTGCTGTAACTCAAAAGGTAATTCTATGATGTTCACTCCCCATCAAGTTTACAAATAGGTGAATAGGGAAACACACATAGGGGATAGTAAGACTTGGTAGAGAGCACCAATTCTCTATGGAAAGATGGACCAGTTGACCGCAATGTGCCTCCAACCGCACCACACAGTCCACACTTTGGTAAGGATAGAATGCAGTAGAAAAAATGGGTTTAAGATTTGAGAGCTTAGTTAAAGAGTGTAGTGTAGCACAAACATTACACAAGCACAGCAGTAAGCAAAAAGTAAGCAGGGCACAGAAAAGGCATAGCAATTAATAGAATGGAAGCTACCATGGCAAACATAGTCCTAGGTAAGACTTACCAAGAAGGTCTGAAACACAGGCAATATGCAAGGGTCCAAACTGGGATAATGACATCACAGCTTGAAGAAACTGACATTTAGGCATAGGGAATCCAGAGAACAAGAACTCAGTCTGATGGCTGCCAGAGAAAACCACACAAAGGCAGAAGCAACCTAAAATCAGACACTGAGGCAGGTGGTACCTAGACCAGAACCCAGCAAACCCATAGATAGGGAATGTAATTGGGTATGCCCATACTGGCTGCTACCAGTGCACACACATTTATACCCCCAGGAACTGCTGGAATGTGAGACAGGTGGGAATGGGGCGGAGCAGGTCAGAGATACAGATAGGGCTGACAGACAGGAGGCAAACAGTCAGCAGAAGGAAAACCAGGGGAGGCACAGACAAATAAGAAGTGCAGTATATAGGAAACACCTGAAGAGCCATAGACAACATGATTGAATCCAGATGGATCTGTAAGATCCTTAAACATCAATGAATCATTCAATAGCAAGACATTTGATCTTTGGGAATTCTACCTGCCTATGTCTCCTACAAAATTGTCAATTATTTCTTTCTGCAGGATTTTCCTCCAGTTTTTCAAATATGTCTATGCTTGCCTTGTCATGTGAAATGTCCTAATAGCTAAAGGACAGTGCACCAGGTTCCACAGCATTCAGCACATGTGATGTCTTTTCTTGGGAAAGTAGATTCCTAACTTGGAACACCAAACCGTGCAAAAAAGTTGGTGTTCCAAAAATATTAAATAGGTGGACTGTGCAAAAATGACACATTAAGGACAAACTACTATTCCTTACCACAAAATTAGAGGAATCAGATTATGGGACACATAGGGAACATATCCCCACACTGACTCTGTATTTCTGCACAGTTTGCAGCCATTGCATAAATGAAACCCAAGAACGAGTTGAAGGTTTAGCATCAGCTGAGAGAGGATTACATGCAGGCCTACCCCATATTGGGACCAACATGGAAATAAGACCAACCTAACTTTGTAAAGTACGAGTACAGGAATTGTTTGTTTAAACATGATACATAACAGCCAAATCCTCATCGAGATTCTAGGGAAATAAGTTCTCGAATTGCTTGCCACCTATGAATCAATTTCAGTGCTCAAAAAAAGTCACTGTTTTCAAACAACAAGCTTCTACTTTTGCATTCCCCACACAAGTAGTATCTCACCATGGGTCACCTCTGCACATATATTCATTTTGGTGGTTATCATCCCAGGGGTGATATCCTGTCTTTACATTGTTTCAAAAGCACAAAAGGGAGAAATGATGGCACTGATAGCCAGGTGAACTGTTAGGCCTACAATATCAAATCTACTGCTAAATCTTAAAAATGAGAGACCTTTTTACATTTGATATAATGAGCCGGGAAATTCAACAACTTTGTAAAAAGTGTAAAACAAATATTATTAATTAATAATTATTATTAATATTATTATTTTTTGTGTTGTTATCCTCAGTCCGTTACTATTAGTACTGGTCAAGGTAAAAGTAAAAACAGTATTGTAAATTTGTGTATAAAAGACAATTAGCGCCACCTACTTAAAGTGTTATGTGATAGAAATAAACTATAAAGTATACTAATTAGTACTCCACAGCTTCTGTACACTTCCAGTGAATTCACCTCACCATACAACATATAAAATAAAATGAAAAATATAAATGCAGCGCTATTAATCTATCGTGTGAAATATCTAGTGATATTAAATTATAGTCAAATAAATAAATCTATATAATAATGCGTTCAATTAAAGTTCATATGCTGAAACTTTTCTGTGTTGAATTATTGTGACTTCTAAATTCATATATCATCCACCACTGTGCAAATCGTGTTTTCAGCAGATTATGTGCACACCTTCACCAGCCGTTATACCTGCTCACCTCATACATGATTGGAAAGTGGATACAAAGTAGCTGGTCGGATGTAGAAGAGAGCAGAGGCCATAGCTGAAAGGAAGAAAGGAACTGTTTTGAGTCTTTCTAACTCATGTAGGAGGTGAGCAGGTAAACCAAAGACACGATTTGCACGATTGAGAAGTCACAACAATTCAACACAGAAAAGTTTCAGCATATTAACTTTAATTGAACACATTATTATATAGATTTATTTATTTATTTGTTTGAATATAATTTGATATCACTGGATATTTCACATGATAGATTAATAGTGCTGCACTTATATGTTTCATTTTATTTTATAAGTATTGTCAATTATTTTATTTATTTTAGGTTGATGAATTCTTTAAACTTGAACAATCCTATTGCAAGTAATAGGAGACGTCAATAGAATGTCCAATCTCAATACCTTTTTAATTATAATTTTAGTACAGGAGACAATTTCAGGTACCACGAGGGATTAGCAAATTGGAGAGTTTCCATTTTCCAGAAATTTTGGCTAAAATCTGATTACAGCTAAATTTTGCTACATTGATAAAATCCATTGGAGTCAATAAGCAAGGCAACTTTATAGTGACTTTTAAGAGAAGTCCTTTAAGGCTCCTAAAGGTTATCAAAGCTTCTTTCTATTCATAACCTTTTCTTGCGCCAATGAATCACATTAGCCCCATTTTTTTTTTCACAGAGAAATAAATGTAAATAAAACTTTAAATGATCAGGGCCCAAATAATCAAATACACAAAAAAATTGAGTAACAATAATAACATGAATACTAAGTGAAAATAACGTTACCCATTTTAGATATGCCAAATTATCACACGCTCTGAACAACAAATAAAAACTGAAAAAACCCTATCAAATACTTACTGTCATTTCCTTTCCTGATGGGCTCCATGGCAGCATACGTTTGGATAGCCCCGCCCTCGCTCCTACCCCATAGGACAAATGCTCCTATAATTTTTCAGACTGAGCCAGAGGGTGCGTTCTGTAAATAGCCTACTCATGAAACTGGGAGGGAACTCTTGCTACCATGGAGCCCATCAGTAAAGGAAAATTGCGGTAAGTATTTGATAGGAAATGTCCAGTTTTCCTGAAAGGTTCCATGGCAGCATATGTTTGGGAACTAACTAGCCCAAAAAACAAGGGTGGAAAGCCAAAAAAAGTAAGGTTTCCAAAATAGCACTTAGCCAACAGAAACCTTATGGATAGATACTAACAGGATAAGGAAGCTAGCTACACCACAATGAGCCAAAACAACCTTAATGGAAGACATGTCATCCCCCTACAAATATTCCTGGCACCCTTTCACAGGGAGCCCATGAAGACTACACACTGGTTGAGTGTGTTGTCACTGCTTCCATAGGAATCAAGCCCTAGGCTATATAAGCCTATTGACTAGCTACAATTACCCATCCAGCGATGATTCTGGATGATATCTCTGTCCCGTTAAGCCTAAAGAACCTGGTTTACCCAGACGGTACTAACCAGACCCAACCCTGCTTAGCCTCCGAGATCAGACGAGATGGGGCACGTACAGGGTAATGTAATGGGGCACGTAAGGTAATGGCACGTACTGCTCATGAGACCCAGCCGCCTCGTCTTTGTCCTATGAGTGAGGAGGACAAAAAAGGAATGTGGTCTCTGGCTCATTCTTAAAATTTATGGGAATGGGGTCCTATGGGGTAGGAGCGAGGGTGGGGCTGCCCAAATGTACAGTATGCTGTCATGGAGCCTTTCAGGAAAAACTGATTTTTTAAAGCCAATTACACGCAAGGAACTCAGTGAGCTCCTGCTCTATTAACCCTTTACAAACAGTGAAATTGGTAATTATACCATAAAAACAATTTTCACTGAAATCACTTTGCTCATTCTTGGACAACACATTACAAATGTAATGTGTTTAGTTGTAGAAATAGGGTTGATTAACTAAAACTTTTGAGTGCGAAATCTGGTGTAGCCCTGCAAAGAAACCAATCCGCTTTAATTTTTTTTTTTGTCAAAGTTTAATTGAACAAACTGAAGTTATAAGCTGTTTGGCTTCCATTCACAGCTGCACCAGATTCTGTGTTCTTCAGTTTTAGTAAATCAAAGCCCATGGCTAAGGTTTGAGATGCATTCAATAGGCCAAACTTGTGTCCAGTTTTGGAGTCTCTTAAATGGAAGACTTGTGCAACACATGGTTTCCGGGGTCTGTGGAATGGGGGGAAATTCATTACAATATGTTGTTTCAGTAGATCATTCACATGTCTGGTACCTGCAGTAGTTTATTCTGTGATTTGCCAGACATCAAACAATTAGAACACTGAATTATCCACTTTAGCAGTGTTAGAATCTTTAATGCACCATTCTATAGTAACTGTAAAAGCTGCCAGTCCTTTTATGATAGACCTACATACAAAGCATTATGCTATTTCATTTGGAAGGCTAGAATATGAGTTAATCTTGTTAGGTATTTGGATAAATACAGTGCTTAATTTTTACTATGCCCCTTGAGTGAAGAAAGGATAATTAAGCATTGCTGTCTAAATGTCAAATATCCAAACATCATCCCAAGCAGATCACATAGCTTTTTGGTATTTGCACTATTGCAACCAATAGCCGTGAGAAAGGTTGCAGTTTTATCTCACTTTTGTTAAATGTGTTCGCCAAAAACAAAGCTTTAGGCCTCATGCACACGAGACGCAGTTAAACGCGTGTTCAGATGCAGTTGGACACTTTTTTCAACTGCCCCTGAACTCATTCAATGTTATCCTATGTGTCCATGCACACAGTCTCGTTGTTTGCCGTTTTTATGCAGTTGCGTTTAACCTCGTTTTTCCAGAAGCAAAAAAATGGGTTCAGACTCAAAAATTTCCACGTTTCAGATGCAAAATGTGGCAAAACACGGCTAAACGCGGCACCCACGTTTAGCCGCGTTTGCGTTTATATGCGTTTTTAAAGGAACCCAATTTTTTGGACCTGAAAACTCAGAAATATGATCTGAGAATTACATTTTATGACCCGACTTTGGGGGCCCATATCTCCCCAATGTCATGTCATGTACTTTTCTGCATCAGAGATACATGGCCTCAAAGTCAACTGTGACCATCTGCGGAATGTAATTTGGTCATTAGGGTTGGGTGTTATGGTAAGTGGTTATCCGTTAGGGTTAGGGTTATTGTTTAGGATTAAGGGTTGGATTAGGGTTAGGGTTGTTTAGGGTTAGTGTAAGGGATAGGGTTAGCTGTTAGGGGTAGAGTTAGTGTTAGGGGTTAGGGTTAGGGTTAGGGTTAGGGGTTAGTGGTTAGTGTTAGGATAAATGGTTAGGGTTAGGATTCTGGATATTTTAATAAGGCATTAAAAAATATTATACTACCATATACAGCAGCAAAGAATTAAAATATATTAATCAATACATATTTCACGATAAAAATATAAAACATGTATGTGCAGCTGCGTACCTACCCCGACAAGTTTTTTAATTTTAGCCGGATGTCCATTGTCACATTTGATCTGCTCTTAGAAAAAGTACGACCTGGTCTGACACTTTCGTGGACACCAATATGAGAAACAGTGTGTCACCAGAGGAACTGCTGTTGGCAACGATCAGGTATGTGTATATATTTATAAAATATATTTATCTATAGATGTACAGATGAATTTTTTTCTCTGTCCTTTATTTAAAAAAAAATAATGTCTATTTATAGCAAATTATCCAATTTTTTTAAATATCTAAAATTTTCTTGTGGCAATTTTTAACATGTTAAAAATATATAAAAAAATTGGCCAAATAAATTTAAAACAATTATAAAAAATCTAATTAACATAGATTTGCTTTTAAATAAAACAATTTGAAACTAGAAAAAATGAATAAAAACATATATTAAGATTAAAAAATAAATAATTAACTATTTTAATATTGTTTTATATTAGAAATAATGAAAACATGTTAAAAATTGCCACAAGAAAATTTTAGATATTTTAAAAAATTGGATAATTTGCTATAAATAGAGATTTTTTTTTTTAAATAAAGAACAGAGAAAAAAAATCATCTGTACATCTATAGATAAATATATTTTATAAATATATACACATACCTGATTGTTACCAACAGACGTTCCTCTGGTGACACACTGTTTCTCATATTGGTGTCCACGAATGTCAGACCAGGTCGTACTTTTTCTAAGAGTAGATCAAATGTGACAATGGACATCCGGCTAAAATTTAAAAACTTGTCGGGGTAGGTACGCAGCTGCACATACATGTTTGTGAAATATCCAACGGACATTCGCTGTCCCATCAACGGATGGGTCCAATATCGATGAGCTCTGACTCTGGACCTCTCACAAAATTTGCGACGACGTTGCTGTCTCATTAAGAGCAACATCAGGAGCATTTCCTGACATGTATTCAATATGGGATCCATTTCAAAATATATACCACAGAAAGAGAGGCAAATGCAAGTGTACAACTGCTCTCTATGCTGCTGCTGCTCACTCTGATCAAAATAGCAGAAATAGTTAAAAAAACATGCTTTGAGAGCTTGGGGAGGGTCTACATGATGTTATCTTTATAAACGCTTATAAACGCAAACGCGGCTAAACGCGTCTAAACGCAGCATGCAAACGCGGCAAAACGCGCGTTTCAGCTTTTTTTTAACAGAGTTTTCACCTGCGTCTCGTGTGCATGAGGCCTTAGCCTCTCAGAGTTCAGCTACAACTAAAAAAAATATCTAATCTACCAATTTACCTAACAAGTATTTTTTTTTTTTTTTTTGATGAGTAGCAAGGCTGGACTGCTTTTTATGTTGCAGTATAAATAGTTTTTATATATTTTAAAGAATATATATATATTTTTTACCAGATAATATATATATATATATATATATATATATATATATATATATATATATATATATATATATATATATATCTTGGTTATGCTAGTCAAGTAATTTATCAGTTAAAAACTAGACATTTTAAATAACAAAGCTACATTTTGTGATATATAGTCCAATGAAAATATATTGAGCAAAATTATTTCACTTTTATATGTTTGCTTTAAGTATATTTGCATTTCCTTATGACAAAATAGATATACAAAAATATATAGCATTTTATTATTATTATTTACTTAATAATATCTGTATTTATCTTCAACCTACCTACATTTATAAAATATATTATTAGGTTTAAACAAGAGGAAAAATTCTTACCTTAAAAAGTATGTGTTGTGAATATGATTTATATAAAAAATAAATTCTGACAGATCATGACATGGACCCGTTGCTTTTTTTGGTTCAGTTCTTGAAAGTTTAGCTTTACAGGAAATGCTCACTCTGCCTTTATGCAAAGCTGAACTTTTAAGTAAACAAGCCCTGTTCTCTCTGATAAGTCACATTAAAATATTGATTAACAGACTTAGTCTAGCAGTCTGTTGGAGTTACCCACCGCTGGTCAAATAGTGACATTTTATCTAACCCATATATCAGGAGGTCACTTCTGTAGTTTATCCAACTCTATACGTGAATACATTTAAAAAAAAAAATAGTGATGTCTAATGTATTGATTCCCTAGGTTTAGAATTCTAGGCAAAGCATATTTTATGCAGGTATATTTTTTTATTATATATTATTATTATTTCCATCAGTCTGGGTTTGCCTACCTTATGACATTTGCAGATTTGATGCCAGCTTACCAAATTATATTTTTTGGAGATTTATTAAATTTTTAAGAAATATTCTAAAACTACCTGGATTGAATAAAACCATCTGTGAATGTAAGTCATTAACCACTTGCCGCCCGCCCTATAGGCAAATGACGGCTTCAAAGTGGTTTCAAAATCCTGACTGGGCATCATATGACGGGGGCGCGCATCGCGGCGATCGTTGTTGCGGGGTGTCAGTCTGACACCCCGCAACTACGATCTCGGTAAAGAGTCTCCAACAGAGACTCTTTACCACATGATCAGCCGTGTCCAATCACTGTAAATAGGAAGAGCCGTTGATCGGCTTTTCCTCACTCGCATCTGTCAGACGGGAGTAGAGGAGAGCCGATCGGCTGCTCCTCTGACAGGGGGGGTCTATGCTGATAGATTATCAGCGCACCCCCCCCCCCCCCCGAGGATGCCCACACTGGACCACCAGGGACGCCACCTGATCACCAGGGATGCCCAGCACCAGGTATGCCACCGAAGACTACCCGGGGTGGCCAGTAAGTGCCCACAATTGATGCCAATCAGTGCCCACAATGGATGCCAATCAGTGCCCTCAATGGGCATAACTGATTGGCATGCATTTTTGTTTAGCACTGATTGGCATCCGTGAGTACAAAACAATACAATGCCGCCTATCAGTGCCCATCCGTGTTGCCTATCAGTGCCCATCCGTGCCATCTATCAGTGCCCATCTGTGCCACCTATCAGTGCCCATCCGTGCCACCTATCAGTGCCCATCCATGCCATTTAGCAGTGCCCATTCATGCCGCCTATCAGTGCCCATCCATGCCTATCTGTGCTGCCTATCCATGCCCATCTGTGCTGCCTATCCATGCCCATTCATGCCGCCTTTCCATGCCAATTTGTGCCACCTATCAGTGTCCATCCGTTTCGCCCATCAGTGCCACATATCAGTGCCACTTCATTGGTGCCACCTCATCAGTGCCCATCAGTGCTGTCTTATCAGTGCCTGTCAGTGTAGCCCCATCAGTGCCCATCAGTGAAGGAGAAAATGTACTTATTTACAAAGTTTTGAAACTGAAAATTTGGGTACAGTGTAGGATGACCGCGCATTCAAATTGCGACAGCGCTGAAAGCTCAAGATTGGTCTGGGCAGTAAGGTGTTTAAGTGCCCGGTATTGAGGTGGTTAAATTGTGAAAGTAGAAAAGCACAGAGTGTAATGCCCTGTACACACTGTCAGAAATTCTGACGGAAAAGGTCCGCTCGGATTATATTGTCGGAAAATCCGATCATGTGAAAATCCGATCATGTGTGAGCACAATCTGACTTTTTCCATCGGAAATTCAGACGGAAAAAATTTGAGAGCAGGATCTAAAATTTTCCGACAAAAAAATCCCATCGGACTTTTTCCGATTGTTTGTAGAGAATTCCAACGGACAGATGCTCAGATCAAATTACGAGACCAAATCTATTGGCTACTAACCTCTACGTAGTCCCGTCGTACCGAACGAACGTCACCACACTCCAAGCGATCGGATTTTCCAACAACTTTGTCCGAACGTGTGTATGCAACACCAGTTTCGGACAAAATCCGTCGGAAAAAATCCGACGGATTTTGTGTTCGACCATGTGTACAAGGCATAACACTCAAAGCATCCAATAAGAATCCATTTTGTTCAGATTAATACCAGATACATCCATATAGTTTTCAATGTTCTTTGATTGGTTATTATAACATTCAATTCTTTTAGTTAAAGATTTGCTATATTCTAATGCTACATCACTAGCTTAGTCTCTAAATACCAACCTACTCGTCCTCTTCGTTCCTCTCAAGACCTCCTGCTCTCTAGCTCCCTCATCACCTCCTCCCATACTCGCCTCCAGGACTTTTCCAAAGCCTCCCCAATCCTATGGAATGCCCTACCCCAATCTGTCCGCTTATCTCCTACTTTATTAGCTTTTAGACGATCCCTGAAAACCCTTCTTTTCAGAGAAGCCCACCCTACCCACACCTAACAACTGTATTTTCATTTTCTCCATCAGCTCATCCCCCACAGTTATTACCTTTTGTTTCAACTTGACCCTCCCTTCTAGATTGTAAGCTCCAAGGAGCAGGGCCCTCTGTTCCCTCCTGTATTGATTTGTATTGCAAGTGTACTGTCTGCCCTCATATTGTAAAGCGCTGCGCAAACTGTTGGCGCTATATAAATCCTGAATAATAATAATAATAATAATAATAATAATAATAATGAGAATTGAAAAATATTCTCATTAGAATACCTAAGTAGTGCCCTGAAAATGTTGCCCTTTGTCTTCAATTCCTCCTGAACTATAGCAGTACATTTCTTGATGTTACTCAGTACCTAGTAGGAATAAAGTTTGGATTTGCTTTTACCATGGGTTTACAAATCTTGCAAATTAGGAACATTTGTTTAAAAAGTTTTTAGGTTTAATATGAACAATTGAGTACTGGCCGTGATACTTTTTTTTATTTGCACATCTTTAACATCTATATTTTCAGGAAAAGTTTTCGGGGTGTGTCTCCTTCTTCAAGGTCCAAGCGGTACTAATACACAAAGTTTTAGCAGAATGTTAGAGAAGTACTGTATGGACTTTTTAAATTTATTTTAGAATTATTCTTACCTAGGTGGATACATCATCGGTCTGTGCCATCCAATACCTCCAATCGCTCAGTTCTCAGGGCTACCTGAGCAGAGAGCTTGTGACTGTAAATCACTGTCTCTCTACTCTGCCTCTCCAGCGCTCACTGGAGTGCTGGGCTGTGGAGGGGGCGGCAGCTGCTGGCTCAGGCTCTCAGCAGGAAAATGGGTCATAGGAGTTCAGAACAAACTGAACTCCTGTGATCCACAGGAGAAGTGCAGCCAAATGAACTTTGGCTGTACTTCTCCTTTAAGTAGGACAATCTCTGAGAGAAAAGTGCAAAAACAGGAAAAATTAAAACACAAACAAACATACGTGGCAATGGTAATTAAACTAATAAATACGTTTTATAAATTTTAATGAATAGAAATTACAGTAATGTATACAATTTATACAATAATAACATTTTAAAGTATATAGGAATAAATTAACAATTTAAAAAAAAAAGAGAAAAAAGGAGGGAGGGTGATGGGAGGAAAAAAATTTAATTAACTACTTCAATACCGGGCACTTATACACCTGCCCAGACCAATTTTTAGCTTTCAGCGCTGTTGCACTTTGAATGACAATTGCGCGGTCATTCTACACTGTACCCAAACTAAATTTTTATTATTTTGTTCCCACAAATATTATTTTCTGCTAAACAAATAAAAAAAGATTGAACATTTTGAAAAAAAAATGTTTTCTTTTGTTTCAGTTACAAAACGTTGTAAATAAGTAAGTTTTCTCCTTCACTGATGGGGCTGCACTGATACGGCAGCACTGATGGGCACCGATGAGGTGGGACCAATGAAGTGGCACTGATGAGGTGGCATTGATGGGCACTGATATGTGTCACTGATAGGCAGCACAGATGGGTATGGATAGGCGGCACGGATGAGCATGGATAGGCGGCATGGATGGGCAATGATAGGCGGCACGGATGGGCACTGATAGGTGGGATTGTAGTGTAAAGTTTTGTACTGATGGATGCCAATCAGTGCCAAACAATAATGCATGCCAATAAGTGATGCCCATTGTGGGAACTGATTGGCATCCATTGTGGGCACTGACTGGCATCCCTGGTGGTCTAGGGTGGCATACCTGGTGCTGGGCATCTCTGGTGGTCTGGTGGCATCCCTGGTGGTTCAGTGTGGGCATCCTCGGGGGGTCTGCGCTTATAAACGATCAGCACAGACCCCCCCTGTCAGAGGAGCAGCCAATCGGCTCTCCTCACTCGCGTCTGACAGACGCAAGTGAGGAAAAGCACATTAACGGCTCTTCTTATTTACACTGTGATCAGCCGTGATTGGACACGGCTGATCACGTGGTAAAGAGTCTCAGTCGGAGACTCTTTACCGAGATCGTAGTTGCAGTGTGTCAGCCTGACACACCGTACCACCGGGGGGAGCGCAGCGGCTTAATATCCTGAGGACATCATATGACACTCAGTCAGGATATTGAAACCACTTTGCCACCGTCATTCTGCTATATGGAGGGCGGCAAGTGGTTAGATGATTATTTTTAATTAAACTTTTTAAATAGTTCTCAGAGATTGTTCATCTGAACATTCTGCTAAAACTTTTGTATATTAGTACCGCTTGGACCTTGAGGAAGAGGACACACCCCGAAAGCTTGTGCTGAAAATTTGGATGTTAGTGCAAATAAAAAAGTATCACAGACAGTACTCAATTGTTCTTGTTGCAAGTGCACTAATATGGCTACAATCAACTCAAGCAGGTTCAACAGCAGACATAAGGAACAATCTGTTAGACATGTGCGATTAGGTTCGTAACGAATGGGCTTTCATATGAATTTGTTAGTATTCGTACATTCAGATCAATTCGAACATCGGAATAGCTAAAAGAACCAAAATATGAAAATTACGAAATTACGAATAAGTAAAATAACAAACACTCGAAAATACGAACTTATGAACGGACAAACCTACGAAAATACAAAACTCTGAAAAAGTAAAAGAACGAAAATGATATCTATAACGAATGGTTTACATTTCATATTTTCAATCCTTTGTTCATAATTGTATATGTTCGTATTTTCATTCGTGTGTTCATAATTTAGTTTCTTCGTCTGTTCGTAATTTTGTTTCTTCGTGTTCTCGAATCGTTCTTTTGAATGGACAGTGTAAGTGTATCTTAATATGTATGTTCGTAATTTCGTATGTTCGTCATTTCGTATGTTCCTAATTTCGTGTTCTCGATTCGTTCTTTCGAATGGGCAGTGTATTAGTGAGTGATGTATTTTACTTAATATCTTTAGCCAATCAGCTTATCCCTTTTGTGTCTGAGTCGCACTGCATCCTGAACCTTTTTAGATTCATTTTAGGAGGAGACTGAGACCAAGGGAGTGGACTGGAGTAAGTACAGGACTTATTAGAAAAGCAAGCATAGGATTATTATTCTTTATTTCCTGCAAAAGTATGAATCAACGAAAAAGGCAATCTCACAAAAGTAACAATGCCTAAATTACGAGTAGTGTACCGAATAAACGAAAATGATTATCTAACAAAATTACAAAGAAACGGAATTACGAATCATTTTATATCAACGAAAATATAACTGCTACGAAAATACAAACGAATCCGAATATGAAAACTCGCGTATTACGAAATTACGAATCAACGGAAACGTAACGTAAAGAAACTAAACCAAACTAAACAACATTTTTTGTTGTACACAAGTCTACAATCTATAATAAAATGTATAGCCTTTGTGCTTGGTTAGCGGAGTCACTTCTGTACAACTTCCCTGTCAGGTAATAGCCACTCAATTAGCCAATCACTTCCCTGTGAGTTCTGACAGTGAGGGAGTTTCCCCACGTTCAAAATACAATAGCATATCGTGGGAGGATTCTCCGTCCACCTCAAAGGTGTGGATGGGGGAATCTGTTGTTCAGCTTGCTGGCCGAATGAAAAATACAAACCATATATGGTCAGCTTTAGTATTTGGCTATGCATGCAAAGTGCATATGCCATGCCAACCATGAGCAGGGGGGAGAGAATGAGAATGGGCAAAGGGCAGTAAGCGGATCCACCATCCATAGTTATTTGGATCCTGGAGACACATATTATATACAAGCACAACTAGACCTGTGGGGGTCTTTATCTGAGGTGAGTGGCTGGGGCAAACCACAGGCGCACTACGGATGGTGGAAGTTGTTTATGAACTGGATTCATTTTATTCTATTTTTCTTCGCACAAGGACCTCTATTTATGAACTTTTTTTGTTTGAGCACCTTTATTACATATTGCTTTGTCACTTTTAATACTGCGGCACCTTGCGGTGCGTGAAGATCAAGTTATTGGACATTTGATGCACTAAGATATTTGATTTGTCATGTATAATCCCTGACTTTACATATACATTATGCCAAGCCTGCCATTTTGAGACATAATTATCCAGCAAGTCCCTTTCACGGTCTACATACCATACTAGAAAAAAATTCTTGGCAAACGTAGTCAGCCTTGATCTGTTGTTGCAGGGGAACCTCTGGCACCACTGTGGAGGAATTCAGTTGCACAACCTAACTTTGCTGGGATATTGCAGATTCATAACCTGGACATTTGGCTGTGCATATAGTCCACCTTAAAGCCAATCTTTGCTTATGCCAGGAAAAGCACACATTGGGAGTTATTTACGAAAAGCAAATCCAGTTTGCACTGCAAGTGCACTTGGAAGTGCAGTAGTTCTCAATCTAAGGGGTAGATCTGAAACGAGTGGAAGCTCTGCTGATTTTATCATCCAATCATGTGCAAGCTAAAATGCTGTTTTTTATTATCCTTGCATGTCCCCCTCGGATCTACAGCGATTGCACTTCCTGAGTGCACTTTCAGTGCAAAGTGGATTTTCCTTTAGTAAATAACGCCCATTGACTTTAAGCCCTTTACACCACTTCTCTCAGCGGCCCTTTAAGTGAGTTCTAATGCCTAGGATGTGGCAAGGCTTCTCTATCATGGGACCACTGTTGTTGGCTCTCACAATCTTTAAGCGATCAGGAGCCTGTCCCACTAGCTTCAAATCAGAACTCATGACCCAGAGCTATCCATGACAGTTTGGTCAGTCTTTTGGAAGTGAACAGTGACCATGCTCTCAGCACAAAACCTCAGTCTTCCATAGATGTATACAGTATGTGCGGTGGCTGGGCAATAAAACCCACTTCTCTTGCTACAGCATATATGCATTTCATGGTCACCAAGAGGATAAAGTCAATCTAGAGCCATTTTTTTTATTTTAGATAAATGAGAGAAGGGTGGAAACCTCCATCAGGTTTTCATTATTGGCTGTGTCCCTATTGAGAAGATTCATCTTCATTATTATAGTGACTACAGCCACTGAGGATTGAAAGCGAGGAAATATTTTACATTTTGAGTTGTTACTTAAATGAAATTGAGAGAATATCTTCCAAAGGGGACAAAAGTTCCAGTGACAAATGTCCATAAGAGGTTTTCCTCTACTTTGGAGAAATCTCTCGCATTCCATGTTGTCTTGAGACACGAAGTGCAGAAAAATGTCCCACATGGGATACAGACAGCAAAAAAAAACTTGTTAGGTATTTTATCTATCCTTTACTCTAAACCTTATACAACATTTTAAATATACAGTTGTGCTCATAAGTTTACCCTGTCAGAATTTATGATTTTTTGGCCATTTTTCAGAGAATATGAATGATAACACAGGGAGGCACAGTGGTGTAGTGGTTAGCACTCACCTAGCCGTAAGAAGGGTCGCTGGTTCAAATCCCAACCACGACACTACCTGCCTGGAGTTTGTATGTTCTCCCTGTGCCTGCGTGGGTTTCCTCTGGGTACTCTGGTTTCCTCCCACACTCCAAAGACATGCAGGCAGGTTAATTAGCTTCTGTCAAAAATTGGCCCTGGTATATAAATGGGGACCTTGGATTGTGGGCTCCTTGAGGGTAGGGACTGATGTGAGTGTGCAATGTACAGTGATGGGGACAATTGTAGACACACAGGTTGAACTGGATGGACTGGTGCCTTTATTCAACCTTACTATGTAACGCAAAAACTTTTCTTTCACTCATGGTTAGTGTTTGGCTGAAGTAATTTATTATCGGTCAACGATGTTTACTCTTTTTATATCATAATCACAACAGAAACTACCCAAATGACCCTGATCAAAGGTTTACAATACAGTTCTTAATACCGTGTATTGCCCCCTTTAACGTCAATGACAGCTTGAAGTCTTTTGTGGTATTTGTGGGTGAGGCTCTTTATCTTCTCAGATGGTAAAGATGCCCACTCCTCTTGGCAAAAAGCCTGCAGTTCCTGTAAATTCATGGGCTGTCTTGCATGAACTGCATGTTTGAGATCTCCTCAGAGTGGCTCAATGATATTGAGGTCAGGAGACTGAGATGGCCACTCCAGAACCTTTACTTTATTCTGCTGTAGCCAATGACAGATTGACTTGTCCTTGTGATTTGGATGATTGTCATGTTGGAATGTTCAAGTACACCCCATGCGCAGCTTCCTGGCTGATGAATGCAAATATGAATGCAGTATTTTTTGATAACATACTGCATTCATCTTGCCATCAATTTTGACCAAATTTCCTGTGCCTTTGTAGCTCACATATCCTCAAAACATCAGCGATCCACCTCCGTGTTTCACAGTATGAATGGTGTACCTTTCATCAAAGGCCTTATTGACTCCTCTCCAAATGAAGTGTTTATGGTTGTGGCCAAAAAGCTCAATTTTGGTTTCATCACTCCTAATGACTTTGTGCCAGAAGGTTGGAGGCTTGTCTCTGTGCTGTTTGGTATATTGTAAGCGGGATACTTTGTGGCATTTGCATAGTAATGGCTTTCTTCTGGCTACTCGACCATGCAGCCCATCTTTTTTAAAGTGCCTGCTTATTTTGCATCTTGAAACAGTTACACCACATGTTTTCAGAGAGTCCTGTATTTCACCTGAAGTTATTTGTGGGTTTTTGTTTGCAACCCGAACAATTGTCCTGGCAGTTGTGGCTGAAATTTTAGTTGGTCTACCTGACTGTGGTTTGGTTTCAACAGAACCCCTCATTTTCCACTTCTTGATTAGAGTTTGAACACTGCTGATTGGCAGTCTCAATTCCTTGGATATCTTTTTATATTCCTTTCCTGTTTTATACAGTTAAACTACCTTTTTTTTGCAGATCCTTTGACAATTCTTTTGCTTTCCCCATGACTCAGAATCCGAAAATGTCGGTGTAGCACTGGATTAAAGATGCAAGGGTCTGTCAGGAGTCCAGAAACTCATTGACCTTTTATACACATGTAGCACTTAGCCCTGAAGGAGCGGCTGAATTTTATTCGGGCCTGCACTCTGCTAATGAACCCCCCCTGAATTGAATCAGCCCCCTTGACACAGCTGTGGAGCAACACAATACAGTACAATATAATGTAATGCAATATATCTGTATTGTAACCTCAGGATTCACTGGCTCCACCTGCTGGGAGAAAACAACGCTCCACACAACTGGATACTTAACCAGATATATTTTACTGTAAATATATTTCAAGGTGATTACAGTAATTGTACTGTCACCCCAACATAGGACGACAGTACAATGAATTTCAACATAAACAATTACAAACAATAGGTATATATATATATATATATATATATATATATATAGTATATATATTTTTTTATACCTGGGAGCTCCCCCTACTTTTAAAGCTATGCGTGAGATCTCACTTAAAGTACTTAGTCTTTGATCTCCTTGTCATCACTAGCTAAAGTAACTCTTTGTAATCCACAGATTAAAGTAAGTTAAGTTGAGGTAAAGGTGCTCCTAGTGTGCTTCATTAACTATGTTACAACACTTATAAACGTCAGAGTAGATAGGCCTCAAACCTGCTCAGTGTCAGTTACTCGGCTCCTCCTTTGTGGAACTATAAATCCCAGATGAGGCCAGTGTATGAGTCTATCTGCGTGTAAAAGTTAACAAACTGTGGGTTGTGACCCGCTCATCAACTGGATAGGAACTCCATGTAGTAGCTTCGGTCCGGTGACTGTAGATTGCTCTTCCGTCAACTGGCTCCGTCACTCCGCTCCACTATGCTGGGTGAACCTGATGCTCCGATGCTCAAACGAGTGTCTCTGGATTTCCCCAATCTGGTCACTGTGTTTCCTGCACCGTCAGTTTACATAAGCTGTCGAGGTTGCGATCTGTGATGGCTGTAGGCCCCTTCTAATGGGAGGCCTCTGAACAGATCCTTGCAGGCTGGCCACGTGATCCCCAGAGACCTAAAATGGCTGCTCGGGTTCCTTTTATGTCCTACCCAGCATGCACTGCTAGAGAAAGTGTTCATGGGTAGGTCATCAAGCCTCCTGGGTAAAAAGAGTCAACCTTCTGAACAAAACAGTTACTTCCTGTATTATGTTCAACACTTAAGAAAAACCAAAGTTATCACAGGTCACTTCCTGTATTTGACCGCTAGATGGTGCCAAATACTAAGCCATAGAATTGTCCATAGGCTTGCATTGTAGAATATTTACATCACATTAATAGGCGAAAATGTGTCAGCGCTACACAGACACACACTAATTACAAGCAAGCAGATCACAGGTGAGGATGGTTAACTTTAATAGCCATTCAAAACCCCTTTATGTCAACTTGTGTGCATGTTATCAGGCCAAAATCACCAGGGTATGTCAACTTTTGATCAGGGTCATTTGGGTAGGTTCTGTTGTGATTATGATTTAAAACGAGTAAACACAGTTGATTGTTAATAAACGGCTTCAGCCAAACACTAACTATGAGTGAAAGAAAAATGTTTGTGTTATCATTCATATTCTCTGAAAAATGGCCAAGCAGAAATCATAAATTCTACCAGGGTATGTAAACTTATGAGCACAACTGTACATTAATGGTGGGACCAACCAGCAGCACACACTTGTCTACCTTTGCTACCTCAGTATGCCATCCACTGCTGAGAGAAAATACAAATGCCCAGTACCTACAAGCATTGGGAAGCATGTGGTGGACTTCCTATCCTTCTAATTGACAGGGCTGGTTCTGGCTATTGGTTGCACAGGCTGTATACATTCAAAATCAGAACTTGCAGCTTATACAGGCTTCCTCTCCTTGGTGGGTGGCAAGGCAGCCTTTAAATTCAACCATAAAGAAGTCCACAAGTTCACTGAAGGAAATGTCATATTTATTCAATAAGACACATACAGCAATATTTAGGATACCGTGTATGCATAAGAGGCACAGGTCCTCCTATTTTTGCCATCCAGTGTTGTGAATAACTGTTTTTATTATGTAGCACCTTCTAGCCTAGTGTGCTAGTTGCACTATATATAGTTAGTTATAGCGCAGGCAAATTGGTTTGACTAAGAGCCAGGCCTGGGTTGAATCTCGCTCAGGGTTAAGTAGCTCAGGGAGGCTGGATGACTCAGCAGGTAACTATTCTGGTGCCTTCCCCCTCCAGTGGGCTGGGGCTGGGTTGCTGGAAGGATCCTCCACAAGACAAGGAGGAACCCCTTTCTAGACACACGGGAGCAAAGAGGACAGAGGGAGCAGCTCAGCACGTAGGGAGATCTCCTGATAAGTCTGCTGGGAGGGCTGGTTAGTGTTCAGTCTCGGAGGACTGTGGAGAAGTTAGCCAGGAGGTCTAAAGAAAGTGGCTGCTGCAGCCAGGCAGGTTGTCAGTGCTTAAAGTGGTTGAAACCCTTACAACACACTTTGACCTACAGGTAAGCCTAGATTAAGGCTTACCTGTAGGTCAAAGAAATATCTCCTAAACCTATACGGTTTAGGAGATATTTGCCCGAAGACAGCGGCGTGCAGGCGCACTGAGCGCGACATTTCCAACAACGGAGCTGCCGCGCATACGCGGGAGTGACGTCATCACGGCTTCGCCAAATGACAGCGGCGCAGCTGCGAGACCCCACCGAGAAGATGGATGCGCCGGACTACAGGGGACAGCGGTGACTTCGCTGGCTCCTGTGTCAGGTAAGTGACACATAATGGACTACTATGCGATGCATAATAGTCCATTATGCTTTGCCTTTGCAGGGAATGAAAGAGGAAGTAAACTCATCAGGGTTTACTTCCTCTTTAAAGTGATGGTGCTGGACACTTTTTGCTACACACCTTGGGTTCCTGCCTATAACAGGCTTTTGCTCTAAATCTGACTGTGATGTATCAGATTCTCTATCAATGTGCCAGCCAGAGTTCTGCAAGCAAGCAATTGTTGGACGAAGCAGAGGAGTGTAAATAGACTGTACAGTATATTGACTGTATATAGGAAGAGTTGTTCCTGAATTTGTTCTGAAGTCAAGTGGGAATACCAGAATTACTTGTAGCACTAACCCCCGAAGGAACTGCTGATTATTTTTGGGCTTACCGTTACCTTCCATTCTCCTTGTGACATGTCTAGGGGATGTCCCGTGGTAGAGACACAGTAACTTGAGACTGACAATAGATCCACTTGAATGGATTTTATTTGCAAAACTCAGACCATTGAACAGTCTTTCAACTTGGGATCAGAGGGTTGGAAAAGAAGGTTCAGGTACTCTCAATGTCAAAGTCCAAAAATGTTAAAGAACTTGCTTACTTTGACTGCATCCAGAGAATAACCATTCACAGCTGGATGAACACTCAGGCTGGACAGTCCCACGCTCACAAGGCCTAGCAGCCAACAAGGTGCTTACTCAGGAACAAAGTCTTTGTCACAGACGTTGTTGCAGAACACGTAGGGAAACTAAGCTGTAGAACACTTGTAGGATACCTGGACCCCTCAGCCTTCTTGGTGACATCCACAAGACCGGATTCTTTCGGCTACTTCAGCCCTTCCAGGATCTTGTTAAGAAAACCAACCCATATGTGGTGTTCTTCTAAAGAGTCCTCCCCTGGAATGCTTGAAGTACAATGGGTTTCTCCCGAACCGGAGATGGCACCCAACCACCTCGGAATCCTCCCCCAGTTTCCCTGCCCCGGGCTAGCCAGCCCGAGGCATTAAAGTTGGGTAGATCCGCACCCCAGGCCACAGCTCCCCCAGGGGCCAGTCAGGAGGACCAGGACCATGTAATCAGCACATCATACTGGACCGGAACCCCAAACCACGTGACGTCTGCATCTTAAATAACCTCTCCCATAGGGCACAGCGAGAGGGCCACTCCCACTGACCTGGCTCAGAAAGAGAGTAAAGTGCCTGACTAGTCCATAGTTCCATGCCTGCCACAAGAGACAGTGCCCCTGTGGCCAGACTAAACATCTCACAGTCCAGTCAGACTAATACAGAAGTAAAATTTAGACAAATAATACACAAACCTAACTGCAGTTTAGGCTAAGTTTAATTTTGAAAAACACATAGCGCGTGCTCTTCAGGAGCCCGCCGCTACATACTCAATCTCTATCTAAGTTCTAATCACACAATAAAACAAAGCATAGGACTGTTCTTTGACTCTGGAGTCTGAAACAAAGAAGCAGCACTCTATGGGTCCAGCATAACAACTTGCAAACATATAGCCAAGTAAAAAATGTATAGATTTATTTGATGCACTCTTGAGAAGATAAAAACAACTGTCAATGATTAAAAATGTCTTAGGGATTTGCAGAGGCAATCATAAAAACAAATAGTCATTGCTGATATAATGTGAAAAAAATAAACATGGTACCACTATGGGCGGGGAGTCCAAATCACAGCTGTCAGCATGGTACCTGGACACGGGTGTCAAACCTGCAGTGCTGTGGGAGGTGTGTTATAGTATACACCGCTGGGGGATAGAGCCAGAGAAGCCATCCACGCTGGCTGATGCCGGGCGCCCGAGATGCCATGGATGCCACACCGGAAGATGAAGTGACCAGGATGTCGATTGTTGGGGTAGACCGCAAGCTCTAGGTTGCTATGACGACCATGGCTTACATGTTTCATGCACCTGCGCCTTATCAAAGGATATTGCCCATGGTAACCTGCACAGTGGCTGCTCCTAAAAAACGCAAATTAATCGAGCCGCTGAACTGTGCGTTTTTCCAGGACCACTGAAGGTTGAAACCAGGGAGACACACTTGTGTGCTCTACCTATTTGTGACTGTGTGCTTAAGTCAAGTGTCATTGCCCATAGCAACCAGCAGGGGCTGCTAGAAGTCAGTGAAGTAAGTGGCGAACCGCATACCCATTTGCCCCAACTATGGCTGGGACATATACACTTGTTTTCAAAACCTGCTGTTCAGTAAAGATCTGTGCTATCAGCTGTGACCTGTGGCAACCACAGCTGTCGATCGCGCCTTTGGATTAAAAGGATGTGCTATGTGCTGTCACTCATGGCAACCACTGCGGTTGTGCCCATGGATTCCAAAATGGGTCTATCAGTTGCCCAACCAGGGCTGATGTTAAGGGCTGTCCTAACCCTGCTAAAAACAGTGAAATGTGCGTTACATACTTTTCTGTTGCTCATGGCAACCACAGTAAAAGCCTCCTATTATCTGCTTCCAGTTGCTTGGGCACAGTTGGTGCTGTTCCGCATGTCTTGACAAGTCCTGCAAGTGTCAGTATGTACATAACAACCAACAGTGTACTGACTGTACCTGCAAAGTTCAGTCCAGTCAACAAGGAATTACAGCAGAGCGCACTGGAAAAGGCCTGCTCATCAGAGCTAGGGGCGCCAGCCAGTTTGGAAGCTTGGGGCCGGAGCCATGCCCCAGAAGAGACCCACCGTGCCCTGCTTGCAGAGAGAAAGAGAGGAGCAAGACAGCAGCTGGTGCACGTGCAGTGCTGACCTGATTGCCTGACATGCAGGAGGTGACACTGGTGAACACCCGTGTCTGGTTGTAGCATCAAGGGTATTTGCCCTTTGGATGATTGAGGGGACGGAAAGGCTGGGTCTACTGTGTCCTGGCTGCAGGAGACCAACCATTGTGGTCAGTGCCTGGATCTGGTGTTGGCACTGTGATGAGCCACTCACCTGGCTAACTCCGAGTGAGCAGGGGCCACTCAGCTACAGTGTGGATCTGCAGTCAGGTCTATGAACAGAACAGCCACAGAAGTCCCAGAAGGCCAGTGCGGGCCTTGAAGCATCTACTAAAGGCGGGGCTGGTGACTCCCTTGCTAAGACAAGCGACATTGGAGAAGGAAGCTTGAAAGTCTGCCTCGGCCTGCAGCCTGGTCAGGGGGCTGGTAACTGTAAGTACTGACCAGCAGGAACCAGACAATATCCCTGTAATGCCAGCTGTGCCCATGCATTCTGCCGACCCCACCTGGAAGGAGCCAGTGCAGGAAGATGATTTGTCCTCAGGTGAGCCAGAGGGGAATGGCAGTGATATGGTCATTGATTGGGGGACACCCAGAATGCAGGTTGAATTTGGGCCTGTGGATGAGGAGTTTGCAGACTTGTTGTCCCATAGCAGCTCGGAGGAGGAGTGGGAGTGGGGACCCACTCAGGAGAAGGTGGAAGTACTGTCCGAGGTGATGGATGTGCCAGGGTCAGCTGAAGAGACCAAAGAATGCATGCAGATCCCAGTCAATGTGAGGTATAAATTCTTCAATAGACCCTCTACCACCCAGACCAGAGCAGCTGAGTACAGGCAGTGGGTTGTGAAGTCGCCAAAAGCCTGTGTTCTCCATGAAAATGGCAAGCCTGAAGAAATGCCCAGTTTTCAAGGTTCCAGCAGGTGGTGCAGAGGAGAACAGTTCAACCTCCCAATATTATGGACATCATAAAGGACTCCTGGGGAGAGTGAGAGGAAACATGGTGTGGGAATATATGCATGTCCCCAAACCCTGTGGGACCCCATTGTAACCAAGCTTGGACCCGGTTTCAGGACGTTCAGCGGGAATGATGGCTGGAGAGAGCTATTTACAAAGAATGGGTGTTATTAAAGCAGAACAGCCCAACAAGAGCCACTTTGTCGCTGTCAGAGAAGAGACTGACCACAAAGGTAGGGGCTCCTCCTAATAGAGACTTTTGGGGGGAAAATTTTGTTTGATTGTTCCTGCCAGCAGGTTAATAACCCCCTGCTGACAGACTGTACATATAGATAGTAAAGTTAGTGATAGGAATGTATTTTTTTTCTTTGTTCTGTTCTGCAGGTATTGTTGTGGATGGCTGTTCAACCTGCTTCGTGATAGACTCTGCATCTTCTAGTTTGCTGGGAGGGCTTCCCTTTAGGGGGAGGTGCTCCAGCAAAAAAAATAAAAAATGTGTATGTGCCTTATACTGTGGTTTGAGTTAGCTGCACCTGTAGCTAGGCTGTGTAAATACTGTGTCCATGTGATGTACATACTGTATGTGGTTTGGAAAAGAAAATATTTTTATACTTATTAATTTATTTGTACATAGCCCCATCCAAGTTTTCTCCCTTTTACCCTCTTCTGTATTTTTATGGGATGCCCTTGCTCCTGGGTGCAGGAGCCATTTTTGTATTTTTTCTCAGCCATGGGGACAGGCTGTTTTGAAGGGGGGGGGGGGGTGAGTGTAGCACCCTCTAGCTGGTGTCGTAGTTGTATATAGTTAGTTGTAGTGTAAAAAAATTGGTTTGGCTGAGAGCCAGACCTGGGTTGAATCTGGGTCAGGGTTGAGTGACTGAAGAAGGCTGGATGACTCCGCAAGTAGCTCTTCTGGTACCCCCCCATTTCTGAATCCTTGGAGAAGCTTCCAGATGTAGTGGGTGTAAGCCAGGAGGAGCTGCATAGTATATATATGAGGTCCTTGACCAATCCCCAGCAGAAAGGGACTGGAAGAAGGCATGTTTACCTCATAAATAAGCATGAGTCATGCCAATCAGGGCATTCGAGTGGAAGATAGATATAGAGTGCTGAAGAGGCTGTTGGGGGTCCTTGCAGTATGCCCTCTAGTCTGGTGGGGGTGACCTTGGGCCTGACATCACCAAATCGAACTCCATATTTTGCATGTTTCTTGAGCTCGTGGCATGTGAACAGCCTCATCCGGCTGTTATTTAACCGTTCAGTTTAGCTAAAAAAAAAAACTGCAGTGCAACCCCCCAATTTTATATCCATTTTTTTTTAGGCCGGGTTCACACCGCTGCGATGCGGGAACGCCGCAAATCCGCGGCGTTTTCCCGCATCGCACACCTCCCGCCGGCAGTTCACACTGCCCTATGCGGACGGCTGGGAGTGTCAATGTTATGTTAATGACACCCCCAGATCCGTCGGCATATCGCAGTGCGATCTGCCGACTCGCACAGGAATCGGATCGCATGGTGTGAACCCCCATGCGATCCGATTCTGTTGCGGACCCAAAAAAGGGTCCCGTGCGAGTTTGCTGCGGGAGCGCTGCGAATTCAGCCATACTATCTGTATGGCTGAACTCGCATTGCTACGGAGATCGGATGTGATTTGCTGTGCGAATCACATCCGGATCTCCCCCCGCAGCAGTGTGAACCCAGCCTTAAAGAGAACTAAGGCTGTAGGCACATGGGTTTCTAGACACTTACCTACCAGAAAGGGTACTGATGTTTTTCAGGAGGAATTGAAGACAAAAGGCAGATGATTCTCAGTGTGCTGTTTGGACACAATTAACATTTCCAGATTTTCCCTATACAATGGCAAATTTAAAGTATAAATAAAGGTACCCCCCATACTCACTGATTCTGATCCAGTGATGTGCACGAGAGCAGAAACTCTCCCGGGTCTCTGCCTCCTTATTGGCAGAGGGACAGCAGCTGGAGCCATTGGCAATCAAAGCCAGTGAGGAGGGAATGGGGGGAAGGGCTGAGCCAAACGGTTGCTTGGGACATTGACATACAGAGGCGGTTCTGAAGCAAGCACCCAGAAGTGCCCCTATAGCAAGCAGTTTGTTATGAGGGCGGGCAGTCAGCGGGGGGGGGGGGGGATCGGGGGTGGTGGTAGTGCTGGTGGTGACACTAGGAGAGGAGGATCGGGGCTGCTCTGTGCAAAACCATTTAAGTCCAAGCCCACTTTTGCAAAAGGGAAGCAGGGAATATGCTGTAGGACCCAAATGCAGCACTGAGCAAATGCACAGTTTTGTGAACCACTTTTCACTGACTTGGGACTTGGAGATGTAGGAGAGAGAGGCTTTAGTGCTGACACTGGTTACCATAGTGATATTTATCATCCTCACATTTTCGCAGTCCTCAGTGGAGGTGGAAATATGTAGATAGAGTATCTGTAACCACCTTAATGCAGGCTGATCACCATAACAGGCCTTGACAATCATTTTTCAGATGCCTGCCTCCTAAATATCTCAAATTGGATAATATTAAAGGGTGCACTGTTCTTTTCACTGACCACAGGCCACTACTTTGAAGAGGCAAAAAACACCACATTAAAACTTACATCAACTGGCACAATCCCACATCTCTTTCAAACATCCAGTGCTTTGATGAGGCAATTTAGGGGACGGTCAAGCTTGGAAGCCCTTGTTTGTTTGTTTTTGGCACAAAACTATCTCATATTTTACTCAAAAATCTCTGTGTGACATTAACCACTTGCCGACCGCCGCACGACGATGTACGTCCTATTTTTGAAGAGGGATATCTCGGTAACGGCAGCAGCTGCTGCCACAACCGAGATATCCATCTCTTCAGGCGGCGGTCGGCTGTACGATAACGGTGGTCTCCGCGGTGGATTTGCCGCGAGATCACCGCTATCGGCGGCGGGAGAGGTGCCACCCCCCCTCCCACCGCCCTCCCGCACCTTCCGCCGCTTACCGGAGCCGTCGGTAGCGGCGGAGGCGATCGGGTCCTTTCATCTGCTGGGCATAGAGACAAGTGAGGCTAAGATGGCCCCCACTCGTCTCTATACCATAGGAGGGCGGAAGCGACGTCAAAACGTCACTTCCGCCCATACCTCTTAAAGGTATATTTTTTTTAAATGTCAGATTTTCTTTTTTTTTTTTTTTTGCATTTTAGCCCAAATATGAGATCTGAGGACTTTTTGACCCCAGATCTCATATTTAAGAGGACCTGTCATGCTTTTTTCTATTACAAGGGATGTTTACATTCCTTGTAATAGGAATAACAGTGATCCATTTTTTTTTTTAAAACAGTGTAAAAATAAATAAAATCAATTAAAATAAATAAGAAAAAAAAAAAATTTTTTTAAAAACACCCCGTCACGACGAGCTTGCGCACAGAAGCGAGCGCATACGTGAATGGCGTCCGCATATGAAAACGGTAGTCAAACCACACATGTGAGGTATCACCGCAATCGGTAGAGCGAGTGCAATAATTCTAGCCCTAGAGCTCCTCTGTAACGCAAAAAATGCAACCTGTAGAATTTTTTAAATGTCGCTTATGGAGATTTTTGAGGCTAAAAGTTTGACGCCATTCTACGAGCGGGCGCAATTTTGAAGCGTGACATGTTGGGTATCAATTTAATCAGCGTACCATTATCTTTGACAATATAAAAAAAAATTGGGCTAATTTTACTGTTGTCTTATTTTTTTATTCAAAAAAGTGAATTTTTTCCAAAAAAAGTGCGCTTGTAAGACCGCTGCGCAAATACGGTGTGAAAAAAAGTATTTCAATGACCGCCATTTTATTCTCTAGGGTGTTAGAAAAAAAACAATATAAAATGTTTGGGGGTTCTAAGTAATTTTCTAGCAAAAAAACTGTTTTAAACATGTAAACACCAAGTCTGAAAAAGAGGCCTGGTCCTTAACCGCTTCCCGCCCGCCCTATAGCCGAATGACGGCCTTAGGGCGGGCGGCTTCCTACGCCTGGCCGTCCCTGGACGGCCTGGTGTTTACTTCCGCGATGCGCGCCGCCGCGGGCGCGCATCGCGGAAGTTCTGTGTTTGCCGTGTCCCCCGGGGACAGGCAAACACAGATCGCTGTAAATGGCCAATCACAGCGGCCGTTTACAGCGTGATCGGCGTGTCCAATGGGAGATGATCTCATATGTAAACATATGAGATCATCTCTCAGCGCCGCTCTCCCTCCTCACACAGACAGCGTGTGAGAGGGGAGAGAAGAACGGCTGCAGCAGCCGTTAGTGTACAAAAGAAAAAAAAAAAAAATAAGTGTAAAAAAAAGTTAAAAAAAAGTGCCATCCTCCCCCAGATCCATCCTCCCCCAGAGCCATCCTCCCCCAGTGCCATGCCCCCCCCCCAGTGCCATGCCCCCCCCCAGTGCCATGCCCCCCCCCCAGTGCCATCCTGCCCCAGTGCCATCCGCCTTAGTGCCATCCTGCCCCAGTGCCATCCGCCCCAGTGCAATCCACCCCACCCCAGTGCCACCTGCCCGCAGTGCTATCTGTCCCCAGTGCCACCTGTTGTCAGTGCCATTTGTCCCCAGTGCCACGTATAAGTGGCATCTGTCAGTGCCACGTGTTATTAGTGCCACATAGTGCCATCTGTCATCAGTGCCACGTATTAGTGCCATCTGTCATCAGTGCCACATATTAGTGCCACGTGTCATCAGTGCCACATATTAGTGTCATCTGTCATCAGTGCCACATATTAGTGCCATCTGTCATCAGTGCCACGTATAAGTGTCATCATTGCCATGTATCAGTGCCATCTGTCATCAGTGTCACGTGTCATTGTCCTGGTATTTCAAAAGTGTAATAAGTAGTCAACAAGTTAGATGTGTAATTTATGCTTCTAGAACACGTGATGGCGCTACCTGCATGTTGGGCCTCTCTATGTGGCCAGGCTGTCAAAAAGTCCCACACATGTGGTATTGTAATACTCAGGAGGAGTAGCAGAATTTTTGGGGGGGTGTCATTTGTGGTATACACATGCCACGTGAGAGAAATAACCTATTACAATGACAATTTTGTGGAGAAAAATAAAAAAAATGAAAAATCTTCATTTTGCAAAGAATTGTGGGAAAAAAATGACAACATCAAAAAGCTCACCATGCCTCTTACTAAATACCTTGGAATGTCTACTTTCCAAAAAGGGTTCATTTGGGGGGTATTTGTACTTTCCTGACTTGTTCGGGTCACAAGAAGCGAGATAGGCCACCAGTACATCAGATGTGATCAATTTTGTGCGATTCGCACCACAGCTTGTAGACTCTATAACTTTCACAAAGACCAAATAATATCCACTAATTTGGGTTATTTTTACCAAAGACATGTAGCAGTATAAATTGTGGCCAAAATGTATGAAGAAAAATTAATAATTTGCATAATTCTGTCACAGAAACAAAGAAATATGCGTTTTTTTTCAAAATTTTCGGTCTTTTTTCATTTATAGCGCAAAAAATAAAAACCCCAGAGGTGATCAAATACCACCAAAAGAAAGCTCTATTTGTGGGAAAAAAAGGACACAAAATTCATTTGGGTACAGTGTTGCATGACTGAGTAATTGTCATTCAAAGTGTGAGAGCACCGAAAGCTGAAAATTGGTCTGGGCAGGAAGGGTGTTTAAGTGCCCAGTAAGCAAGTGGTTAAGTGGTTAAAGAGGGAAGCAACTACTGCACAGCTCAGGCATTGTCAGCGGAGTCAAAAATACTGCCTTGTTGGTCCCAACACTTGGATGTCTTTTTACTATCATGTCTGTCTTTGATCCTTCTTAGGTTTCATATTCCATATATACTTGAGGTCCACGTCTGTTAAATTCAGCCTTCCCTAGTCTCAGAACTGTACATTGCTATGGACTTGAATTGACTCCCTCCTGCAGGAAATAAAATTATGTCTATGGAGTGCTGTCAACCGTATAGCTGGGGAAAAAAATCATGAAACAGCTTAGCAAACTTTGCTGAACTGCTATTGTTTATCAGGGGTCTCCAATCTTTCTAAAGAAAGGGACAATTTACTGTCCTTCAGACTTTGTGGGACAGACTGTGGCCAGTGGGAGTAAACAATGCCCAATCTCTGGTATTAGGAGGTATTTGGAGTGGGAGGAATAGTGCCCATTGTAGGTGTCAGTGGCAGGAATTATGATCCATTGTTGGTGTCAGTGACAGGAATAATGCCTTAAGGGCTGGATAAAGGCAAGCAAAGGACCCCACCCAGCCCCACAGTTTGGACACTACTGGTTCATAGTAATAAGCCAATGTTAGAACAGTCTGTAGCATATGTGTTGTGCTTTCTAATATCCCTTCA
The DNA here is from genome assembly GCF_037356315.1 of Lithobates pipiens. Lineage (NCBI taxonomy): Eukaryota > Metazoa > Chordata > Amphibia > Anura > Ranidae > Lithobates > Lithobates pipiens. The sequence goes on from NW_027507790.1 coordinate 238,583,459, forward strand.
TCTGACAGTGGTGTTCCTATATAGAAATGGGCCTGAGCCAGAAGATAATACAAACATGCTTTAAAGTTTGATCAGTTCCTGTTTATGGCTTGCTTAACTGGGTGGGAACTATAGGACATTAGTGAAGAAATGCCCTATTCAGCCAATGAATTTATGACAGCAGTGATTGGACAGCATGCTCTTAGGTCTGCTGTGCCCCATACAAATGGCTGTCACAACACTACATCAGTGACACTCTGTCGTCACCCTTGATGCAATTTTGCACATCTGCACATGCTCCATGAACTCGTGAGAACTGTGGTATCCATCTTGTGTAAGGCACGCTGAGTATATATTCTGCTATAGAGACCAGACAGGACGAGTGGCTATCGCTCCAGACCCAGAGCAAGACCAGAGATACTATCCCTGATTTTGACTGGCTCCCAGTTTATTGCCTGGATGAGTGAACAGGTCATCTTCTGTAATCATGGACACAAGTCTATATTGCCAAAGGCTGGGTGAGCGGACCTGCCAGTCCACAATCTACTTTACTTGTGCCATTTTTACATTCATAGTGAACTCTTGATGGCCATGCATTTTTCAGGAGCATTGATTTTAATAATGCTTAAAGAGAAACAATAAAAACAAAATATTCCTTTAAATGACATGCCTGGAGGGTCCCCATCATCTGCCTGTAAAGTGTTTTTTTACAATGCTACAGCAAAATGACATTTTTAAGGGAAATAATGTCATTTAAAATTGCTTGTGGCTGTAATGTATTGCCGGATCCCGGCAATTTAGATAAAAAAAATTGAGGGAAAAAATTGGCGTCGGTTTCCCCCCACTCCATAGTAGATCCTTCGGTTCCCCCCAAAGCACCTTGTCACCATGTTGATGGGGCAAGGGCCTCGTCCCCACAACTGTGGCCATTGGTTTTGCGGGTCTGCGGGCAGGGGGCTTATTTTTTTCGTATCCATTGGCACCGTGATTGAAGATGGATGAACATCAAGGGTAACCTTTTTTTAAAAATTAATAAAGCAATTGTCAAAAAGTGTGTATTGTGGTTTTTACTTTTTGACACTTTTTTGGCGAATGGGTAGGGGTGCAATGTACCCCATACCCATTTACATAGGGGGCAGGATTTGGGGGCCCCCTTTTAAAGGGGGCTTCCAGATTTAGATGAGCCCCTTGCCCGCATACCCCCACAACCACGGGGCAAGGGTTGGTTCAGGAAAGGGGGGGGGCGCTCGCTTGTTCCCACATTCTGGCCTGACAGGCCAGAATGTGGGATGTGGGTGCCAATGGATACGAAAAAAATAAGCCCCCTGCCCGCAGACCCGCAAAACCAATGGCCACAGTTGTGGGGACGAGGCCCTTGCCCCATCAACATGGAGACAAGGTGCTTTGGGGGGAACCGAAGGATCTACTATGGAGTGGGGGGAAACCGACGCCAATTTTTTCCCTCAATTTTTTTATCTAAATTGCCGGGATCCGGCAATACATTACAGCCACAAAGATTTGTCAAACGATCTGTGGGAAAAGGTAGTTGAACTGTATAAAACAAGAAAGGGATATAAAAAGTTATCCATGGAATTGAGAATGCCAATCAGCAGTGTTCAAACTTTAATCAAGAAGTGGAAAATGAGGGGTTCTGTTGAAACCAAACCACGGTGAGGTAGACCAACTAAAATTTCGGCCACAACTGCCAGGAAAATTGTTCGGGATGCAAAGAAAAACCCACAAATAACTTCAAGCGAAACACAAGACTCTCTGAAAACATGTGGTGCGGCTGCTTCAAGATGCACAATAAATAGGCGCTTGAAGAAAGATGGGAAGCATGGTCGAGTCGCCAGAAGCAAGCCATTGCTACATAAATACCATAAAGTATCCTGCTTATAATATGCCAAACAGCACAGAGACAAGCCTCAAACATTCTGGGACAAAGTAATTTGGAGTGATAATAGCAAAACTGAGCTTTTCGGTCACAACCATAAATGCTACATTTAGAGTGGAGTCAACAAGGCCTATGATGAAAGCTACACCATTCCTACTGTGAAACACAGAGGTGGATTGCTAATGTTCTGGGGATATGTGAGCTACAAAAGCAGAGGAAATTTGGTCAAAATTGATGGCAAGGTGAATGCAGTGTGTTATCAAAAAATACTGGAGGAACATTTGCATTCATCAGCCAGGAAGCCGCGCATGGGGTGTACTTGGACATTCCAACATGACAATTATCAAAAACACAAGGCCAAGTCGACCCGTCATCGGCTACAGCAGAATAAAGTGAAGGTTCTGGAGTGGCCATCTCAGTCTCCTGACCTCAATATCATTGAGCCACTCTGGGGAGATCTCAAACATGCAGTTCATACAAGACAGCCCAAGAATTTACAGGAACTGGAGGCTTTTTGCCAAGAGGAATGGGCAGCTTTACCATCTGAGAAGATAAAGAGCCTCATCCACAAATATCACAAAAGACTTCAAGCTGTCATTGATGTTAAAGGGGGCAATACCCAAACTTTTGATCAGAGTCATTTGGGTAGTTTCTGTTGCCATTATGATATAAACAAAGGAAACACAGTCGGTTGATAATAAATGGCTTTGGCCAAATACTAACCATGAGTAAAAGAAAAGTTTTTGTGTTATTAATATTCTCTGAAAAATGGCCAAGAAAACAAACTTATGAGCACAACTGTGTATATATATATATATATATATATATATATATATATATATATATACACTAACCTGCCTCTAGCTAACTTCTCTTATTCATAAATACTATATACGGCCGCCGTATAAGCAGCCTTATATAGTGTGGGGCATGGCCAATCATGGCTCTCACAGCTGTGATTGGCCAAAGCATGCAGGTCAGGTGCATGCTTTGGCCAATCATCAGACTTCAGGGGCGTTCTGTGGCACTCAAATTTGCCATGAACTCCCGATAATGTTTGGGATTTGCCGAATGGGCGAACACCTGATGTTCGACTCGAACATTGGGCTCATCCCTACTGAAGACACATAGAACAGCATACTGTGATTAAGTTCTTTCTGAATCTGTGACCCAAGGATCCTTTTTTTCACTGATATACTCTTGGAGTCACACATCCACACATTTGCTTATATGACTTTTAAACCTGGGCAGTAATTTCAACAATTGATCAGACATCCTGTGGATCTTTATTTCACTATACAAAGCCTGTGCTACTCTATGGGCTACGATTGTGATATATGTTTGTGAGCGGTTCTAAATGTTGCAGCTGCATTTTGATTGGACAACGTTGTCTTTTTTAACTCTTTTGCCTGAGGTGCTGGCGGTGGGAATTTTTTCCCCAGTTTTTTGTATTACTATTTGTAATTTTGTATTAAAGTTCCCTTATCTTAAGCTTCATGGTCCTTGGTAAGCTCTTTTAGGTGATGTACTTCCCCACCTTGTTCTTTTGTGCCACTTACAATCACGACTGCCAAAATAACCAATTTTGAATGACAGTTAACTACAAGCCCATGGGCACAATTTTTCTTTTCTGGAGGACAGGTTCTCTTTAAATAAATTTCATAAAAAAATGCGTTGGCCTTAGAAAACTTAGGACAATGTCATGACACCACTGTATGCAATCCTGCTGATTCCTTATTTTAGCAGATAAAAAGTCTTTATTTGTTTTATGATTGGACCTCCACCTCAAATGAAGGTCAATGCTGCATCCGCAATGCTTTGAGTGAAAAAAGTGGCCAGGAGTTCATCAGATTATAACCTAACGTTCTTTGGATGCCCTTCCATAAACAAACTATTTAAACAGGCAGCAAAGCACAGATAACAGGACATCAGAGATAGCTGTGCAGTGCACCTTACCCCGGCCACTCACAGATAGCGGCTTGAGCAAAAATTTCCAGCAAAGTCTAAAAAACAAAATACCTATTTCCTATCTGTAACATTTAAGTAATATAATTCGCTTTAACTGTAGTATGTTTTCAATGATGAGTACCTATATTGAAATATTATCAAAAAAGTTGATATTAAGATATATTTTTATGTAACTCTCATATTTGAACGGTTTGCTGTTCTGTAATTTTTAAACAGCGTATCCAAAATACTGGAAGAAAATTCAACTTTTCAACAACAGAGAAGTTCCCAGTTTATTGGAAGATGCCAAATCAACAGTATTAGAGCGTCAGCCTTAACATGTCAATCAATGTGCAATATTTGGTTCTAATGGATTTTATAACTATAAAAATATTGATATATAGCAAAATGCATAAAAAAATTAATATGAATACTTTATGACAATTTGAACCAATTAAAAGCTATTTTTGATTCAATTTACTCTATTGCTCCCTTGTGCTTCATGGAAAGTCCCATCATTTGCTCTCTCTATTTAATATATTGAACGTGGATGGAGGAGGGCCCCGTTATTCTTCATTTAAAGTCCCAATAAATCCTTTTTTTTTTCCTTTGTCATGTCAAAAAGAAAGTCGCAAGGCTTATTCCAATAGTCTTCAAGGACAGCTACTATATCTTGTTCAAAAAAGCTTAAGCTGAAGCGTGACAACTTTCAGTTGCAGTTGGGCTGTGCCGGTACTTCAAGGGTTACTTGCTTAGGTCTAGGAAGCATAGAAGAGAATATTTAGGTACTTGATCCTCTGCGGGGCAAGACTGACCCTTGCAGCATCTTCTCCCTCATGCGTCAGCGGTCCTAACATCAAGAGTCCATAATCCTGTTTAGGTATGATGATGCAAAGGGGCAGTTTATTGCTGGGTATAGGGGAGCGCCATCTGCCAGGAGAGTGGAGGATCAGGTAAATAAAAGTGCTTTAGGCTCTCTTAGAATGAATGAGTAGTTAACCCTAATGGCATGGGAGCAGTCCCTCCACAAAGGACAAAAGAAATAAAACCGCGCTGAGACCCAAAAAATTTTTTTCTTACTTATCAAATAAGAAAACATTTTTTTTAAATGAATAAATATAAAATCAATCAAAAAACAAATACAAATAAAGAATAATTGAAAGAATTGACAAATGAATGTTCAGATAATACGAATGTTCAGATAATATAAGGCTGCTGCTCCACTGTGGGATACACACACATGAAAATAGACAAAAAAATAGAAAAAAAGAGCTGCGCCAAACAAAAAACGACACCAATAAAAAACAAATCAGTAAACCAATACTATAAGTAAAAGTCCATGAAGAGTTTGTGTTATTGAAGAAAAAAGCCGATCGCACCACAGTGATTCCACACTTCCTTATCACTACTGTGCCCAGCCACCGACAAATAAATGCGCTTACCAGACGGTAAAGCATAAGGAGCATTTATGATCTCAAGCTACTGACGGCTCCTCGCCTCCACTGAACACTTTGCCAATCAGGAACAACCGGTCCATGTATTAGGATTCTTATGACGCTCCGCATTTTTATTAGTACCCAATATACACGTTCAGAATATAGAAAGAAAGAAGCTTCCCATAGTGTAAAAAACGTCAGTACTCGTTTAATTATAATAGTCATACACTTACATAAAACCAAGAATGATCGCACATAAAAAACAAACCGGCTGGCAAAACGAGAGCCCGTCCTCCTCTCGTAGCACGCTGTGACGTCACCACGTGTTTTCCCCCACGAAAATGCGGAGCGTCATAAGAATCCTTAATACATGGATCGGTTGTTCCTGATTGGCAAAGTGTTCGGTGGAGGCGAGGAGCCATCAGTAGCTTGAGATCATAAACCCTCCACAAAGGAGAATGTTCAGAAATTCCTAGAGTTGTGCTTTAGGGCAGCTATAAACCAGTTGTCATTATACTTTGATGTACGCATTTACGTGGTAATATAATTATAGTGTTAATCCCCAAAAGGTTTGTCCCAAGTTCTCTATCTCTTATGCCTCGTACACACAATAGGATTTTCCAACAACAAATGTTGGATGTGAGCTTGTTGGACCACCTCCCCCTAGCTAAGCACAGCTGGGATCTTGATGGGACAGGAAAAACCTTCAGTAGGAAGGCCTGGCAGCCCTTTTGGCTGGGAACCTCTTCTACTGGAAAAGAACCTTTGGTATTTTAGTATAGTGAGTGAAGCCATCTAAGTCTTTTTTTTTCTTTTTTACCTTCTCTGGTTTTATATATAAATACAGCTGAAGAATACACCAGTCATACCATTAAGACCACTGACAGGTAAAGTAGCAAGTGAACATGTTATCCATGAAGTTGAAGCGGTAAGAACAGAAAATAATGGGCATCACAGTTTGTTGTGTATGGGGCTGTGAAGCCCATGGTGACCCGAGTCTACAGCCAAAATCTTTTACAATGGTCACATGAACATCAGAACTGGGCTACGGAACATGGAAGAATGTGGTCTGGTCTGATGAATCACATTTTTTTTTTACATCATGTGGATGGCCGTGTGTGTGTGCGTCACTTACCAGGGGAAGAGATGGCACCAGGACGCAATATAAGAAGGCAAGTCAGCAAAGGCAATGTGATGCTTGGAAACTTTGGTTCCTGCCATTCATGTGGATGTTACATTGGTGTCCATGCCTCAATAGGTCAGGGCTGTTTTAGCAAAAGGGGGTCATACTCACTATTAGGTGGGTGGTCATAATGTTATGGCTGATCAGTGTATATACAGTATATCACAAAAGTGAATACAACCCTCAGATTTTTGTAAATATTTTATTATACCTTTTCATGTGACAACACTGAAGAAATGACACTTTGCTACAATGTAAAGTAGTGAGTGTAGTGTACAGCTTGTAAACAGTGTAAATTTGTTGTCCCCTCAAAATAACTCACACAGCCATTGATGTCTAATCTCTAATGCGCTGGCAACAAAAGTGAGTACACCCCTAAGTGAAAATGCCCAAATTGGGCCCAAAGTGTTAATATTTTGTGTGGCCACCATTATTTTCCAGCACTGCCTTAACCCTCTTGGACACGGAGTTCATCAGAGCTTCGCAGGTTCCCAATGGAGTCTTCTTCCACTCCTCCATGATTTAAACTGAAATTTATTTATTTTTCTCCTAAAGGGATACTTTAACATAGGGTGACACTATGAAAGTACTAGTAGTAGAGTGCCATCGTCCCGGAAATAATTTGATTAAAGATTGGAATATTACATGAAGTGGACTGTATAGGCACACAAGTAAAAAATCTAAAAGATTAGTAATATTTACCATATTTTATTAAAACATTAGTATAAAAAAAAGACTGAGACAGTTATTACAACAATATGTATCATGCAAATAGAATTAATTATTAATATACCCTACACATATAGAGAATGACATCACATAATAGCTAATGTAACCACTCATGACAATGAACCAAATAGGTTCTTGGATCGTTGCCTGATGTAAATATCCAATAAGTTGTGTGTCTAAATCTAGATCCGGGTATATCAATATTTTCAGAAGCTCGACATGTTGCACGTGGATTACGCTTCCTCAGGAGAAGCAATTTTCATAACAATAGGAGGCTAATAGTGCACAATAAGTGCCACGCAGCCTGAGCAATTGCACAGGATTTTCCGCATGAAAGTAGGTAACAATATAATCTCAAAAACAAAAAATCTGGACTTCAAAAAAACTTCAGTGATAAAGATGTCCGCCAGAATAAGTAGTTTGTTCTGTCAATATGTTAAAAGCAGGCTAGGAAAAGTACAAAACCATTCCAAAGATGAAATGCCTTATAAATAAGTGTCAGCGTCATGGCACGGTGTTAAGCCATAATAGTCCAGGTGGAAATGGCAGTTCAAGTTCAAGCTAGCCAACTCCATCAATGTTATCTCTCTCTGGTCAGTCCCCACTCTACTTTGCAAAATACTTACTTGCTCATAGTATACTTTACTGGAGATATAGTAAACCAGCACAGTTAGAGGGAGGCTACAAACCCTGGTCTGGTGATTAAATTAACACATATCTTCAAATTATCCCTCTGAACACTGCTATAGACCCCTCCATATCTCTAGAAAACATTTGCATAAGCCACGAACTGTTGGTTTGTACATATTGCAATACATGTTCAAACTTGACAACTGCTTGAGTAGGCAAGCTATTGACAAAAAAAAGGGCATGGCAAGTCGGACACTATAACAGTAACAGGGTTCCAAAAAAACCTTCAATGTGGCTTTAAAAGTGACCCTTGTTTGGCGGCAGCGCCGCACGAGTGCGCACTTGTCAGTTAAAGCGACGCAGTGCCGAATCGCAAAAAATGGCCTGGTCATTCAGCAGCCAAATCTTCAGGGGCTGAAGCGGTTAAATGAAAGGCTTTGAGGGATGCCTTAAAGAAGTATAATTTTCATACACTGCCAGCAACAGCGTATTCTGGCAGCATATGTGTACTTGTTTTTTTTTTTTCTTTTACAACTAGCCCGGCTTACATAAACCCCAATTTGATTTAAATTTTAACTAAATCTTATTTTTAAGTAGTTTTATTAGCAACGCAAGCTACCAGTTGATAGACATTTATTGCAACAAAAAATAGGTAGAAGGATTTTAAATACCCCTGCAGTAATCACACAAGTACAACCACAAAATGACAGGATTATTTTATCCTTTTATTAGGTCCCCGATATGACTTTTTTTTTTTTAATTGCAATCAATAACCTTCTTTTAGGTGTAGCGCTGATATTCTTGTCTTCTGATGTGTATTAGCATTATAATGAAAGTCTATGGATGGATCTATAGCTTAGTGCTTGGCGCCATCTAGCGGCCAAATACTGAAAGTGAACTTAAATGATATTTGGCTTTCAAGCATTGAACTATTTACAGGAAGTGACTGGTATTTACATTCGAGAGTTGACCCCTTTACCCAGGATGCTGGACACCCTCTGTTGCATTGCATGCTGGGTAGGAGATAAAAGGACCCTGAGCAGCCATTTTAGGTCTCTTGGAAATGCATGGCCTGCCTGTGAGGACTTACACAGAGGCCTCCTGGAGGAATCGATCTATTGCCTGTGCAGAGCGCAACCCTGCTCGGTTGTGTGAGTGACCTGAAGTGCCAGCAGCTCAGAGATCGGATTGGGAAGATCCAGACACACTTGTTTGAGTATTGGAAGCCAGGTCCACCTGTCGGGATGGGGCGGAGTGATGGAGCCGGCTGACGCAGAAGCGAGCTGCAACTACCAGACCAAAGTTACCATACCAAGGTTCCGATCCAGTTGGTGACCAGGTTGCTATCCACTGTTTTCTAAACCATTGCACCTAGTCAGACTTATATACAGGCCTCATTGGGATACTTAGTCCCACCGAGGAGCAGTATAGCAACTGACGTTAGGCAGGCATAAGGCCTACTTACTATCACACTTCAAACACTGTATTATATTTGTGGAAGCAACACTAGGGTCATCCTTAATTCAACTTTAACCTTGGATTACAAATTTATATGGAGTTATCGTTGCTAGTGAAGATCAGAAGATAAAGAGCACTTTAAGTGAGATCTCACGCATAGCTACAAAAGTAGGGGGAGCTCCCATATATATATCTATATATTGTTTTGTAACTGTTTTACCAAAGTTCATTGTCCTGTCAATCTATGTTGGATGACAGTACAATTGCTGTAATTACCTATTTACAAATATATATAGAAAAATATACTTTGGTTAAGTACCTCGTTGTGTGGAGTATTGTTTTCTCCCAGCAGGTGAAGCCAGTGGATCCTGGAGGACAATACAGGTATATTGTGATATATTATATTGTACTCATTGTATTGCACCACAGCTGTGTCAAGGGGACTGAGGCAAGTTAGTGGGGTTTTGTTAATAGGGTGCAGGCCCAAATCAAATCAGCCACTCCTTCGAGAGTCAGTGCTACATAGATATTTTTTAATGTTAATATTTATGTGTTTTTTCAATTTGGCCCAGTCTTTTATGTTTAATCCCGTTTCAGGAAGCGAGATAGTGAGATCTATATTATTTCCCCTTCTGGTCTCCATTAATATGACCGCCGCTGTTTAGATGTCTTGGCTGTGCTGTTTGTATCCAGCTATGACATCACTTCCACTTCCGGGGGGTGAAACTGAGGTTTGGGAGACAATGGATAGGAGGACGTTTTTAGTCCACCTCCTCCCTATATATAGAGGAAGTGACAAGTAGCAGACCACGCCCCTGACGACATTCATCATTGAACATAACGCATAGGGCAGAGCCTGGGATCTGACATCACGACCCTATACACACTGACTTTGGGCCATCTTGTTGGTTTTTACTTCATGACATGCTAATTTTTAACACATGGAATATGAATATTTTGGAATTCTTATTGGAAAAAATTAATTATCTTGATATACTACACCATGAGGCGTAGTTTTCTCTCATTTAATGTATGAGCCTGCAGATCTATCATATGTGAGGGTTGCACAAGTCCCAGGTGCTTGTTACCTTTGGTGGAGAGGTGACCATCTTGTGGTTATACCATGCTTGTTTGACCACCTACTTGCGGCTAGAGGCACAATGTGTTGATGCTCGGTGGAGGAAATCTTTATTCACTTTAGTTGTCCAATTACACCCTGGCTGATTCCAGAAAAGAAAGATGGACTTTTTGTGCCAGCGTTAGTGGACTTTTTTGATTATAATTTGTTTTTATAACCATTTTCATCTGTGTTATTATTACCAACACTTCTATGCTAGCTGTTCCATAGGATCCAAGTGCAGTGAATATTCCTATTTCTCTAATCACACAAGTAAAAATATGTACAAAATCTTTACTGGCATCAGTATGCAAGCCATGACAATTTGGTACACGTTTTAAAATATTTTATGGTTTAAAATAAAGATTTTGAACATATTTTCGAGAGACCCTGCAAGACCCCAAAATGTTGGTTTCCTATGCCTTACATGAAACTGTCCTCACAATAAACATGTTTATTTGGAGTGCTAGTGGCTTCACCTCTACCCAGAGACACAATTCAGAACAAGGCATGGTAAGTCAGTAGTAGGGAAAAGTTCAACTGCAGGGAGCCCAGAGGCAATACTGTTGACGGGTCTAGACCGTAGGAGGTGGGGCTAGGCTATTGACCTGGAAAACTGGATCTTATTTTGGCACAGCAAGGCACCCCAGGATTCACAGGACCCAGGGTCCTCTATAGCACATCTGACCATAAGTGCAGGCAGTTGGAGTTGGACATGTTTATGATGGTCACAATGGGAAAACGACATTACAGGTTTAGGCTGGTGGATTCTGAAGAGTGGGTGCAGCACAGATGTCAAAGACAGAGGTCATTAGCAGATTGAAGGTTGTGGCAGGGAAAGGAAGAGAACAATGCATGATGCTTGAGTATTAAAAAATACTTTCTAATGAGGAATCAGAATTGTGAATTTAATAATAAAAATAAAAGAATGATACTAGTGTTTTTTTTTTTAAATACTATTACTAATAATAAGTTTTACCAAATACTGGCCATTTTTATGATTCAAATAGCAGCTTTCATTGTCGGGTTATTGATCTGTGTCGTGGCTACTGATTAACTTTAGTACACAGTTTAAAGTTCTATCTTTTGTTTAGAAATAGATTTCCCTTTCAGGGTATGTTCTACTTCTAATCTACCAGTGATAGCAGGCTGGCCAGAGTACTGCCAATTCTAATCTGACCTGGGGACAGAGAGAGACATCATATGATATTAGTTGCAGACAACTATATCCAAACCCATACCTGTGTATGTACAGTATGTTACAAAACAATAGCTAAAAAGTCAATGATAAAAGCTCAGTTTAAGACAAGTGTACTACTATGTGTAAACTAGCCCCAATTAACTAATTCAAACTGTTATTGGGAATGCACACACATACACTTTCTGGGATCAGTGAATGTGTATATTAGAAGCGTCACCAGAGAGGTATGTTTCTACAGTTATCCTTCTTGCAGTGGAATTGGCAATCTACTAAAATACCCAAGTACTGTGTATAAAATAAACGTCTGCACAAAAATATTTTCTAAATATCATATATACAGTGGCTTGAAAAAGTATTCATACCCCTTGAATTGTTCCACATTTTGTCATGTTACAACCAAAAACTTAAATGTATTTTATTGTGATTTTTTTCTGGTAGATCAACACAAAGTGGCACATAATTGTGAAGTAGAAGAAAAATGATAAATGGTTTTCAACATTTTTTACAAATAAATATGTGAAAAGCGTGGCTCGCATTTGTATTCAGCCCCCCTAAGTCAATACTTTGTAGAACCATTATTCTCTGCAATTACAGCTGCAAGTCTTTTTGGGGATGTCTCTACCAGCTTTGCACATCTAGAGAGTGACATGTTTGCCCATTCGTCTTTGCAAAATAGCTCAAGCTCTGAGTGTCAGATTGGATGGCGCACATCTGTGAACAGCAATTTTCAAGTCTTGTCATAGATTCTCAGTTGGATTTAGTATACTAAAAATGGGGTTATTGGCGCTACCTGGTATATGAACCTGTATCTTATTACTATACCCTAAGTATTTCCAATAAAAGGCAGTGGAGCTAAGAACTTACCTAACTACCGCTTACTGCACTATATAAGCACGTATATGGTACATCATTTTTTCTTAGAATAAGCACTTATTGCACTTTATTGTGGAGTAGTAACTATATATAATTGGGTATTATACATTTTTGGAGAAAATATATGCAAACGGTATCACACTGTACAGTATTGGAGATACAGAGCTGGTGTTGTATGGGCCAGTATGTGTATATAAAGGTATCACACTATACAATATTGAATAGATAGAGGTAGTTGTGTATGGCATAGGATGTGCAGTTCCCTGCTAGGCTGGATAATTTGGTACCCACAGAAGGTTCAATTGTAATCCTTTGTGAATTTAATTTTTGTTATACTTCTGGAAATATATAGTTTGGCCTTTAGAGGTATACATATATTATAAAATATGGTCCTTTATACTGTCAGTCAAACATCCTCTATATATATATATATATATATATATATATATATATATATATATATATATATATATATATATATATATATATATATAAAAAATCTTAGCTCCACTGCCTTTTATTGGAAATACTTAGGGTATAGTAATAAGATACAAGCTCATAAACCAGGTAGCACCAATAACCCCATTTTTAGTATACAAAATATTCTCTTGTAAAGACTCCTGGTAGGGAACTTTTATTTTTAGGGGAGACTGCAACTGACTCTGTGCGACCTAAGCGCGGCTTTTGATAAAAAAAAAAAAAAAAAAGTCAATTGGATTTAGGTCTGGACTTTGACTAGGCCATTCTAACACATGTACAGTGGATATAAAAAGTCTACACACCCCTGTTAAAAATGTCAGATTTCTGTGAAGTTCAAAAAATTAGATGAGGATAAATTAAATCATTTCAGAACTTTTCCCACATTTGATGTGACCTATAAATGGTACAACTCAGTTGAACAACAAACTGAAATCTTTAAGTTGTAGGGAAGTAAAAATAAAATAATATGGTTGCATAAGTGTCACACCCTTAAACTAATACTTTGTTGAAGCACCTTTTGATTTTATTACAGCACTCGATCTTTTTGGGTATGAGTCTATCAGCATGGCACATCTTGACTTGGCAATATTTGCCCACATTTCTTTGCAAAAAGACTCCAAATCTGCCAGATTGTGAGGAAACCTCCTGCGCCCAGCCCTCTTCAGATCACCCCACAGATTTCCAATCGGATACAGATCTGGGCTCTGGCTGGGCCATTTCAAAACTTTAATTTTCTGGTTAACCATTGCTTTGCTGATTTGCTGACTGTACAACTTATTAAAAAAGTAAGAGAGGGCAACATAAAACTAGTGCGATATTTGACACGGTTGGTGATAAATTAACACATCAATGTCTGGTTGGATGGATGTAGTAGCATTTCTCTTGGTGCTCATCAGATATTGTGCTTCATCCTTTAAAAAATAGTTGCTCACAAATAAAGGTGCTGCCAAAAACTGATGACATGAAAGGTGTGATTGTGCAGAGTGGGATAGTTTTCTTTGGGAAGATAAAATGTATAAAAGTCCAGTAAAGAGACACTGTTAACTTTTTCTTCAGTCACGTGTTCGAGAAGTGTAAACGCATTTTTGCAAAAAAATGAAAAAACAAAAATGAACATTTTTAATTAAGTTCATGATTTTGTGTTGGACCACATTTGTAGCCATCATGGGCTGCAGAGTGGAGAATCATGATTTAGGCCTCAGGCACACAGGACATTTTTATTTTTAACTCTTCTAGAAGCCTTCCTCCTGCCAGCAGTGTTTTTGCAGAAAAAACTTCTAACGCTTTTACAAGCACTTAGGCACGTTTACAAGTGTCAAACACTTGGGCATTAATACATTTAATTGGCCAGAATACATTTATTCTGGCGATTGAATTTAATTATCAATGAAGCACTAAAACATGCCAAGTGTTAACATACGTTTACACGCATTTAGACATGTTTACAGGCCTCTTTTTCTACCCAAACTTTGCTGCTCCTGGACACACTGGCAGAGAACATAGAAACCAATCAGCTTCCAGTTTTTTTTATCAAAGCTTAATTGAACAAGCTGAATTTCAAAGCTGACTGTCTACCATGCACAACTACACCGGATTTTGCACTCAATTTTAGAAAAACAACCGCATAGGCCAGCCTTTCTCAACCTTTTCAACACAGAGGAAACCTTGAAATTGTTCTCTAGTCTTGGGGAACCCCTGCTAAAAAATAGACATCTACAACTCATTAGTGTGATGGTCAGTGGGAAGAATGGTCCTTACACTTGTGGTCATTGGGAAGAATTACCTCCTTAAAAGATAGCTAAAAAGATCAATGGTGTCAGTGGAAACTTATCCGAGAGGTAGAAATGGCCCAATGCTGAAGCAACCTCTGGAGGAACCCTGGTTGAGAATCACAGCCATAGGCTAACATGCAGGGGAGTTTAGAGGTAGGAGAAAAAAACAAAACAAAAAAAACATCCGATGTCCCTCGGAGCAGCTGTAAAAATGCCCAGAGTGCATGAGGCCTAGAAATGTAACTCCACTTTTGTTGAGAAAAAAAAAAACATTCCCCTCTGGATTTAACAAACCTTTTTTTACAGATTCCTACCTTTTGTTATTCTGAAGAATTCCGTTTGTTCCTCTGTGCCCCTGTGCTTAGTGAGTTTAATGGGAGTGGTTTCAGAATTATCAACCAGCTGCTGCAGAATCAGGGCTGCATCCCTTTAGATGTTATTTCCTATTGAGAGTACCTCACAAAAAATGAAATTTTTGCTGCAGGGGATGCCAAAAACTTGCTTCTAGTGCAGATTTCTGGGAAAATCAGTGAGCCAATCACACAAGTAGAAAATTATGTTTCTGGGGGCCATTCTGTGTACATAACACCTCCAGGTAGCCATATTGCATTGCACTTTACAGAAAATTACAGAGCTGCAGATTGAAAAGGAAAGGTCATTTTTAATAACATTCAATTACAATACATGTGTTGCAATTGTAAATGCTATACATATATTTTTTTATTTGCCATTTTCTTTTCATTAAAGTGGAGTTACCCTTTATTTTGCCAAATAGCAACTGGAGTTGGCAGCAGTTAGTACCCCTGACAGTTTTTTTTGTCCCAATGGGGAGATTTCCCTTCAGTTCCTTTTCTGGTATCAGCATTGTCACCGTGGCTGGAAATGAGGTGAAGTCTCCATTGGGGACACAGACAGCAATAAAAGGCCATAAGAGGTCCTAGCATTCCCTCAGTACTAAGGAATGATTTTATAACAGATGCCAATTCTCTTAGCATAGTGATGTTAATTTCATAGATGAAGGGGGGACATATTATAAGGATGTTAAATCTTCAACGTTTTTGGCGTGGGGACACATTCTTGCTGGGCTTCTAATGTGTCTCCTATTAGAAGGAACTGGCTGCCTCCAGGCAAACTACACAAAGGCAATGTGGCTTCGAAATAGATTTTCAAAATTGTGTAATAAAAGCTCTGGTTTTAGCGCAAATTGTTAGACAGTGCTATTTTGTTTTATTGAAGACTAGGTGTTAAGTGTGCTGGAAAACCATTTGTTTGTGTTGTGCAAAACCCTTCTATGTGCACCTTATTTAAAAAGCCAGTTATAAAGTGGGGTGATTATCATTTCTCTATAGCCCACTATAGACTGCTGCACCCAGGTAGGCATCCAAGGATGGCTGTGCTGTACTGTACTGTGGAGGGGGCCAGGAGGTGCCGGTACTGGTCGTATGGAGCACACCAAGAGAAAGAAAAGAAAATGGAGCCCAGTAACTCAGCCAGACAAATATGAGGCAACAGACTTTCAAAATAACTAGGAAAAATGGTGCTACTTTTAAATAGCTAAGGGCTCCCATTCATGGCTGTGACGCACTCCATTTTGACTTTGCCCTCCATTATAGGCATATTCCAGACCATAGCCGTGGACCTGTGTACCACCCTCTGGCTAACTCAACACAATGTACCACATGCCAATGTGAGCCCCTAAAAGGATCCAGCACCTAAAGCAACATTACAGACCACCCCTATGTCTTCATCAAGCAGGGTCTGGATACAGTCCCCCAAGGCTTAGCGAAGGATCAACCGATTCAGAGGCTACAGTGCAGCCAAGTATCTTGATAAGAGAATCATCTCTGAGAAAAAAAACTCTATAGGAAGGGGTAAGAATTTCTTAGCAGATAGTCCATCACCTTAGAACAAATAGCTGGAAGTGGGAGTGGTTATATAGGGCAGCGGTAACCCAGAGGTCTGTGGACCATGAGAAAATTTAGGAGGTCCCCAGGAGTTCTGCCGCAAATAAACATTGTGGCGGATGTATGCAGCCCAATGTTGTTTCCAGTGTTGTTCTCAATGCACGCTGAAAGTCAATAGTGTCAGTGCGCATTGATACCGGATGTCTCCTCTGTAGTTCTGGCTCCCGTGAACTCAGAGGGAGGTATGGGAGTAGTGCAAAGAGCAGGAAGTGAAGGAGGAGACTTCCAATGGCAGCGCTGGTCACAGACTGTGGGAGGGAGCACAGAGCTTGAGCATATGACTGGATAGAGAGGTGAGATCCAGTGATGAGTCTGGGTAAGGCAGCAGTGTCATGCAAAGTGCAAGGGGGGGGGTGGTGAGAGAGCTGGAGCATTGTGTGTATAAGGCAGCAGTGTTATCCAGGGGGAGAGGGGCAGAGAGCCAGAGCACTGTGTGTATAAGGCAGTGTGGTCCAGGGGTAGGGGGGCAGAGAGCCAGAGCATTGTGTGTATATGGCAGCAGTGGCAGCGTTGATTGCAGACTGTGGGAGGGAGAACAGAGCTTGAGCACATTACTGGATAGAGAAGTGAGATCCAATGATGAGTCTGTGTAAGGCAGCAGTGTGATGCAGTGTGTGGGGGTCAGAGAGCCAGAGCTTTGTGTGTATAAGGCAGCAGTGTGATCCGGGGGAGGGGGGCAGAGAACCAGAGCATTGTGTGTATAAGGCAGAAGTGTGGTCCAGGGGTAGGGGGTCAGAGAACCAGAGCATTGTGTGTATAAAGCAGCAGTGTGATCAAGGGGTAGGGGGGCAGAGAACCAAAGCATTGTGTGTATAAGGCAGCAGTGTGGTCCAGGGGGAGAGGGGCAGAGAGCCGGAGCATTGTTTATATAAGGCAGCAGTGTGATCCAGGGAGAGAGGGGCAGAGAGAGTCAGAGCACTGTGTGTATAAGGCAGCAGTGTGGTCCAGGGGTAGGGGAGCAGAGAACCGGAGCATTGTGAGTATAAGGTATCAGTGTGGTCCAAAGGGAGGGGGCAGAGTGCCAGAGCATTGTGTATAAGGCATGTAAAATTAATGTTAGTGGTCCGCGGGATTCAAAATTGTGTGTTTAGTGGTCCGTGATGTTCAAAAGGTTGGCAACCACAGATTATAGGGGATGCCTTCAGCAGCTTCGTTTTTTTGGGCAGTGTTCAATCACCTGAAGATAGCTGCATATTGCCCATGATCTATGACTAAAGACCCTTTGACCTGTACGAATAAAAAAAATCATTTTTACATCTATGTTTCTGTTGAAGAGTTACACTCCACAGTTTCAGAAGACTATTGGAACCACTGATGAAGAGGGTGTCCCAGACAGTAACGGGAAATCTCTGCAGCAGAAAAAAATTTCCCCAATCTATCTGAATTTTTTTTTTTAAATGGCTAAAGATGGGCTTTAATTATTTTTTAAATTAACACATACCTGAATTAGTGGGGGCTTTTTATGCCCGCAATTTAGCTGTAAATGTTAACATTTTAGGTACTAATGCAGTTTCTGTTTAAAGAAAGGATTTCCTCAATGGTAATACCAGACTGCAATTTCTTCACCGTCACGCTGCATGTTACCATGGATACACATACCTCCAGGAGAGATGGATTCAGGGATAAATCATTTTTTATCATTATTATTTAATGTACTCTGTATACTCAGCCCCATACACTCGTGTCTGAGACTTAAGAACATAACCGTGGGACGTGTTTCAGAATTATTTTATTAAATATTCAGCAATAGGCATATCATTACAACACCTTCATTGTTTTGTCACATAAGTCTCTTTCCATGCGGAAAGCATCTAAAGTCCTCATTCTCGGTTATTTATATCCATTTATAAAGCTATTATGACTGTTAAACAAGCATTGTACATAAGCAATACATTTTATATGCTATACAATCGTAAGGTACTGAGCGTCTCTCAGACACACAATTCAGCTTTGCTATAAGATTGTTTTTCGTTGTAATAAATAGTTATGAAACAGTATAGAATTGGAGAAACGTTGCGGTTCCATTAAAGGCATCGTCTTGTATTTGGAATGTCTGAAAACCAATACATTTGGAAGGAATACGCTAAGGATTTAAGCTTCAGGAGGCTGAAAATTACATTTGGCAATATACATTCCATCTTAAAGGGCCATAAAACAGATCACAAGCTGGTTTACATTAAAGAGGCTTTAATAGCATTCATTGATAAATATCTAATAGTTTCAGAAGACTATTGGAACTGAAAAAAATATAAGTTGAAGGTACTGTAATGGGGGATGATATTTCCCAACACAGCTGACGGATGCTCCTGTCCAACATAGAACAAACTACCAAATGTCCTTCTGCCCAAAAATGGCAGCTAATACTGAGCAATTGGCTTTCTAGTCACATAAATGTTGGTAATGCCAATTTTTTGTTTTACTTTTTCTACATGCTTTGTTTTACATGTTACCCTTTCATATAATATAGTGTCTCATTTTAAGTTTTATGCACCTTTAATGGATTTGTGAAAACAGCAAAAAGAAGAGATCTACTGGGGATCTACACGATATGGTCAGAAGTATGTGGACACCCCCCCCAAAATATGGAGTTCAGCTGTTTCCAGTAAAGGGTACTGCTAATACTACAGAATGAAAATACAGTTTTAACAATTGTGCACTTCCAACCTTGTGACAAGTTTGGGGAGGCCCTTCCAACATGTTCCAACATGACTGGGCCCTTTTGCACAAAGCATTAACAAAATAATTTGACGATTATGGTGTGGGGGAATTCAAGTGGTCTGCAAAGAGGCCTGACATTAACCCTATTGCATACTTTTGGCATAATTTGGAATGCAGATTGCGAGCCAGGTCTTTTTATCCACCCCGACCTCACAAATGCTATTTTGGCTTAATGGGCACAAATTCTCCAAAAAATCTTGTGGAAAGCCTTCCTAGAAAAATGGATGCTGTTAAAGCAGCAAATGGGGGGCTAACTCTATTTTCACGCCCATGGTTTCAGAATGGAATGTCCAGCAAACTCATATAACTGTGCTGGGCAGGTGTCCACAGGCTATATAGTGTATTACCAATTATCATAATATTGAATAATTTAAAAACCATACCTCCTAGCTTGGTAAAAGTGCAAACCTACAAACTGTGTGGGTGCTTATAAGCCCTCCTGGTGCATCATGATATTCTTCCATATTCTGGGAGACACCCCCATTAAATAGGCCCCACCCTTTCTAACTTCTCACCATAGGGATTCAGGAATAGTAGTAGGACAGGTAGTCACTTATATAGAAAGCTGTAGGTTTTATGACCTACCATAAAAAATGCCCCACCCTACCTGATGGGTACTATATTAATACATTTTGTCATTTTTACAAGATTCTTAATATAAAAAGAATACAAAAATACAGAGAAAATGAGGACAGAGAGAAAAACAATTGTTAAATACTACAGTCTGTGATATTTAAAAAGTATATATAAATTGTACAGATTTATTGTCCTGTAAAGCTGTATAGGTAACACAAGATGTATCCAGTGTTTGTATGAAATATTTTACAGTTTAAACCCTTTTGATTTTTAGTACATACTTTGTACATTTTGTGGCACCCCAAAAAACCTAAAAGGGGAAAAAGTCATCAATATATCTACATTATTGATAATGAAAGCTAAAAGACATATCTAAAAACAACAGGGCTTTGGTGCAAAAAAACTGGGGGTTGCTTATTGTATACAAAAATATCAGACCATTATAATATTAATACAATTGGTAAAAATTACCATCAACAAACTGTTTCAGCCTACTAGAGGTCCAAACAGCAGAGGAAATGTGGTGCGAAGGAAAGATAAATGTTGAGTTATTAAAGTGGAAGTAAACCTTCCTATCATTTTCAGCCAAGGAAGCTGCCATCTTGGCCTCTGTTTAATCTTCAAAGCTATGATGTTGCACATGTGATCAGTTATGACACTAGTCAGTGGATGTCTTCACAGTTTGGTTAAGATAAGTTACATTCTCGGCATGTGCTGGATATGTAACTGTTTTTTGAATCTGTTAAATCTATAAGTTTACTTTCGCTTTAAGCGTAACTTGTACTGAGTGAAATATGTAGGCTGTCATAGCTGACCTGGAGATGTTAATTGACTGGCCGTTTATATTGATCGTCTGGCTTCATTTTTTTTTTAAAGCTACTGATCTGCAAAAGGTATTCCTTTTCAACATTCTCATTGGACAGAAGTAAATTATTAGGTCAACTTCTGCTGAGCGGGAAACAGCCATACATGGATCGGCCACTAACTGTTGTCATCTGCACAACATAGAGACTAATTATTCTTTAGTCTAAGATAAGAACTATGAGGACTCCCTAAGATAAAATAGGAAGTAAATACACAACACAAGCAGGGTCCTCATAACCCTCTTGTATTTTATTTTATTGTATTGTAACTGTACTGTCTCCCTTTAATAATATAAAGTGCTGCGTAATCTGTAGGCGCTATATAAATCCTGTATAATAATTTCTGACTTGAGAAACAGGTTCCAACTTATCGAACAGATGGAACAAAATGCTTTCAACGGTATATTTGACAGTCCGAAAGGCAGAAAATAAGAATTTAATTGTTTTAGGTCAGGGACTCAAAATATTGAAGCCACTGGTAACTGAATTCTTCAGAATAAGCATAGATGTGCATAGGGGGTGTGACAAGTGTGCCTGGGCACACCCTAAATACTCTAAGGATTTACTAAGGATGAGCTCAGGCGTGTTCGCAACCCGCACGTATAGAGCCCACCAGGAAGTCTGCAATGCACAGCGCTAACCACAGGCAATGAGTCAGCAATGAATCAGCACCACACAGAGTGTATAGGGTGTGCCCAGACATCCGTGCGCACATCTGTGCTCCTCCCTCCTGCTGGGTGCCCCCAGAGGAAGCAGTTTGTTCCGGGGGGCACCCAATCGGGGGCGATTCCGCCCCATTGCTCTGTGTGTCCCTTTCACACACGGAGTCATGGCTCAGCCCTGCCCCTTCTGTCTCCTGATTAGCTTACTGGCTGTGATTGACAACATTTGCTCCAGCTGCTGCCAAAAGCCAATAAGGAGTGCGAGTCCCTGGAGAAGCAAGGCTCTTGTGGACATTGCTGGATCAAGATGGAGCTCAGGTAAGTATTGGGGGGGGGGGGGTGCTGCTGAACACATACGTTTTTTACCTTCATGCATGGAATGCATGAAGGTAAAATACCTTGTGCCTTTACAACCACTTTCAGTTTGTGAATGAACAGGAAACCGCACAGCATAGAGCACTTCCCATTAATTTACGGCTGCAGAGAAAGGCATGTGTGTTTGAGCTTTGGGGTGCACATCCTAATGCAATAGGCTGCGCACACCTATGAGACTAAGGTTACCTCTGTATATTCAGTGTACTTTGAGTGCAGAACTAGCTGGCATTCGTTAAGGAGTTATCTTGTGATCAATTACACCTTCTACAACCCCTACAAAACACTAATCAGGTTACTGGACATGGCACAACCTCCTACTAAAATAATACAATATATATATTTTTTAAAAGTCTCTGGTGCAGATTGGATGTTCTTACATGTTGACAACAGCTCTGGGTGACTTTAATCTAAAGGAGGGCATTATGTCACCCGTGGACAAGGACCATGGCTTGTGAAGGATGATGCCACGTGGAAGTTCCTCATTAATCATTAACTCTAATCAAAACTGATAAGCAGATGGAAACTTGCCACAGCTTGTTAAAAACGCCACAGACCAAATAACTTACAAAGCATCAACCAGGATAAGCTGCCACTAAGAGAGACAAGTAAATCTTTCCTAAAGGAAAAAACAGAGGCCGCCATTCTCAGAAGTCTATATCACCATCACTGTCCCCAGTTAGTTACCCTCCTGGAAGCAGTGGCGGCTGGTGCAAATGCGTGTGGGAGATGAACGGCGGATGGGAAGGTGGCAAGACTAACTTTAACATAGGAGGCAGAGGTAATGATGACCCAGGCCGTTCTCCAGGCTGAACAGGAAGTGTGTCCTGAGACAAGATTGGCCAGTGTGTTCTAAGACAAGATTAGGAATCCTAAGACTCCCTGACCAATCTTCCCGATTGGCTGGGAGGAGAATCAGGAAGACAATATCGAATATTGCGGGCTCTGCGCCCAAAGTCCACCTTTTTTTAAGCCAATTAGAGGCTCAGGCTCTAATTGTGTGCTTTAAAAAAAAAAAAAAAACCCCATTGCAATCCATACGTCCCACGCTCTGCATGTAGAGTAGGGGCTGGGTGCATGGATTAGGGGGTGGCGCCCCTGCACCCTGTGTGGATGGGACACCACTGGCAGGAAGGACAATATGACAGTCAGACAACCACCATTTGAACAATGTAAAGTCACCAATAGCAGCCTCCATGCCTCTCTCAAGAAAGGCTTCCTTTAAGTCCTTCCCTGTTTTAATATACTGTGGAAAATCACATTATTCCTCGCAGCTCAGGTAGGCAGAGGCAGTGGAAAGCCTAAACAAGCTTTTTTGTTTTATAAAATCATTTAAAAAAAAAGGTCAATAGAAAGGCAGAACATGCATGATACATGTCAGGATGTACAGAAGCACCATTAACTTTTAGATAAGATATGATGTGAAGAACAGTTTTGTTGGGCTTCTCTTCACAGCAATGGCATACAGACAACCATAAAAGTGAATTAGAATGGTGAGGTACAGGGAGTGTACAAGGTCAATAAACTATTATGGCAACTCAGGATGCAAAACAGGGTACACGATCAAGATAAAGTGACATTTAATACATATACTACAAAAAGAGGTTCTGACCCTTCCCTAGTATCCAATACTAGAAAGAAAAGTTTGCCCAAAGTATTTTTTTTTAAATCTTGTGTAATAAGAACAATAATCTCTATGTGTGAACAAATCATGATCCACAGTTGTTAATTATGAAAAAAAAAATTTTCTTCCTCTAGTTTTGCTTCCTTCCTCTCATCTAGTTAAGCTGGTAATCTCCAAAAGGAGGGAACTATGATGGATTTGAGTCGGTTTTAGGTTTATAAGGTTCAAATTGTTGTTTTACCTTCCATTATCAACTACATGTTAAAAAAATTTTGTTTTATAATAAATACTTTTTCCATGATAAAGAGTTCCCTGAGCACTGTTATCCAAACAGACGGCATTGATGAGAAGCTTGCTTTGCAGCTCCCTCTGTCCAATTAAAAACCTCCACTAAGCTGTTTGAGCCATTGTTGCTATGACATATTAGAGTATAAAGGTCTTCATTTAATTTTATAAAAACCTGGTGGCAGCATATAAGGCTACTATGTATTAAATAGGTTCTCTATTACTTTTAAGAATAGGATTTTTTTTTACTGCCCTTAATTTATTAAAAGCTGGAGCAAGATTTCTTCTCATTGGTAGGACACATTTTTAGTTCTGGGATTATATCCAAAATGTTTCTGTTAAAAATGGGCAGCATAAAATAAATGTGAAAAACTCAGGGGAAACAGAAAAACCTAGGATTTGAATTAATAAATTAGCTGCTACTGCTGATGAACATGCAAAGATAATCACATATCTGGAAGAAATGAGCCAGAAAAGTTAATCAATGGTCTGATAGTTTTCTGCAGTGCTGTGATCAAAACCCTCTTAAAATGATTGAGTTTGGGTATTTCCAGTTAAGCGTACTGTTAATGCTACAGTACATAAAGACATTTTAGGCAATTGCACCTTCCCAGCAATGCGGAAACAGTTTGGTGTGGAGGAACTTGAGTATCTTGCAGAGAAGCCTGACCTCAACCGTACTGAACACCATTAGGATAACTTGGAAAACTCATCACAAACCAGATCCTGCTATCTAACATCAGTACTCAACCTCACAAACGTTTTTTTTTTTGGCTACATGGGCACAAATTCCCACAGACGCGCTTTAAAATTCCAGACGGCTGGAGGCCATTATAGTCACAAAAGGCAGGACTATTCTATATTAATGCCCATGGTTTTGGAATAGAATGTCCATCAAGCTCATATAGGTGTGATGGCCAAATATCCACAAACTTAGCCACACTAGAATATATATTATTGTACAAAAATTACTTCATTGGGTGTTTTTTTTTTTTAAACATTTTTTTTCTGCCATTGGTAGTAGCTTTGTTAAAAAACCTGCTTATCTTTTCTTCAGTTCACTGGTCTATGGATGCAGCATTCCTATACGGGCCTAGAATACAAGGAGAACCCAGTTACACTTTCCTGAAAAAGGAAAGCCAACCATTTTTTTTCTCTGGTTTTGGATAGACTGGAGAGGGGGTTTCAACCTCAATAAGGTTTTAATTTAGGGCTCCATTAGAGATGTTTTTAAGTTTTCACTACTTCCTTTTTGGTGACCTAACCAGGAGTTAAGGACACCTATACCGTGCCAACAGACAGCAAAATAAAAAAAAAACTCTCAGATATCCCAGTAAAATGCATGTATGGTTGTCTGTGTACTCATTGGTGAGATTCTTCTCACTACCTTACCCAACAGCACAGAAGGAAGTTGAGATAATGGGCGTTTTTGACTAATAAAAAAGTTAAAATTAATGAAAAACAAGGATACTGTTTTGAAATAAAGTGGTCAGAGAAACTGATTAGTTATTTAATACATAGGTCTGCAGGATGCGGTTATTGATTTGTGAGATGGTGGACTGGGTGGGGAGCTTTAAAAACTTCAAGTTGGAACTGAAGTCAAGATATCATCACAGCTTTTAGCCTGAAATAAAGGACTTCCGTGGCGCACAGGTGAAGGTATGAAGATTAGAAAAGGTACTTCCCTGCTACTGGCCAGTTTTGATTAAACAAACTCTTTATGTCCAGTATTCCACTCTAAATAGTTAAATGCCTATGCTGTAGGGTAACTGTTTGAATTGCCAACCTATTTCTAAAGGCTTTGGGCTGTGTGGATGACTTTGCTTTTTACATCAGTTCAAGATGCTTTTGAGATCATCCTGAATCCACTGAGAGGTTCATTTGACCTCATTCTAGCTTCTATTGCACTCCCATAGACTTGTATGTGGCGAAAACAGGGTCTGACGCAAACAAAAGCCTATAGACACAGACCCCAAATCTGCTTGGCTTCTCTTGCGATTTACACTCTTCTGCCACACCACACTGTCAGAAAGATAACATGGTTATATGCTGGTTTAGCACTACAGGTTCCCTTATCATCTGCATGTTCATAAGTAGTATGAATGGGTATTGTGATGGTGCCCATCCATTGTCTACTGAAGAGGCCAGATATGGAGAGGTGACACAGGAAGATGGAAGATGTAGTATGGTAAAGAATTGTGAATTAGATGACTACCTGAATAACAAACCCATTGACAGGCAAGATATTTCACATGTATGCATTTTCACTGTGTATTACAGGTCTTCTACTCAAAGGTTTTACATTGGCATCTCCATTAAGTTTAAGGAGAATTTTTGCAGAAAATTAGGAATTTGCCATCTGTCTACCCTCTCCTACTACAGCTCCCAGGAATTCAAGTAAGTGAACCTATAACTGTAACTAACCAAAGCTACCTGCTGCTGGAACTAGCAAAGTTAACATATTTTCTACACAATATTACAAATCAGCTGCATGTTAAGCAACACATGAACATATCAGCAGGGGATCAATTACTTTGTTGGTACGCTAGATAAACTCTTGCTTTATTATGTAGCAATTACTACAATGCAGATTTATTTTATTTAAAGCTACAGTGTTTCTGCAAACAGGTTCTTGAAACTCTTCAATAAATGAGGTAATGAGGAAGGACCATCACTGCACTTGCTTCAAGAGGCAGCTAGTGTTGTCTCTCTACCTCTGGATGCAGATATTTTTAGAAAGGGGTAATAAAATAACTTTAAACTATAAAAAAAATTGTCCAAACATTTCTTAGTGATCACGTTATAAGTGCAGGAACTTTTTGAGGCCATGCAGGACCTCTTCTTTAGATGTGACATCCTGTGTGGCATTGAAACACTGAACCTGCACTTATTGGGATGTAATCACTTTAATACGATTGGACTACTGATTATGGATCCATGGTGTGTGTGTATCTAGACTGATTCCAGTCAGCCTGCCGGCAGTTGCTACAACATCCTCGTACACCAAGCCATGCCCATGAGCTTGTGTGATGGGAATATCTCAAGTAATGAAGAATCAGCACACCATAGATCCCTAATTAATAATCCAAACATTTATTAAAGTGATCACGTTATAAGTGCAGGAACATTTTGAGGCCATGCAGGACCTCTTCTTTAGACTTGACTATGAAGACACCCTGAGTGGCATTGAAACATAGAATCTGCACTTATTGTGATGTGATCACTTTCATAAATGTTTGGACTACGGATTATGGATCCATGGTGTGTGTATCTAGGCTGATTCCAGTCAGTCTGCCGGCAGTTGCTACAACATCCTCTTACACTAAGCCTTGCCCATGAGCTTGTGTGATGGGAATATCTCAAGTAATGAAAAATCAGCACACCATAGATCCCTAATTAATAATCCAAACATTTATTAAAGTGATCACGTTATAAGTGCAGGAACATTTTGAGGCCATGCAGGACCTCTTCTTTAGACTTGACCATGAAGACATCCTGAGTGGCATTGAAAATAGAATCTGCACTTATTGTGATGTGAACACTTTCATAAACGTTTGGACTACGGATTATGAATCCATGGTGTGTTTAACTAGGATGATTCGAGTCGGCCTGCCGGCAGTATCCTCGAACACCAAGCCGCACCAAGGAACTTGTGTTGTGGGAATATATCAAGTAACTAAAAATCAGTGAAAAAGGACCTGGATAAAAAAAAAAACACCACTAATTACCACCATTAGCAATTGTCCCTTCAATGGCAGAAAAGCCCATATACAATTTCAATACTCAACACCCTTACATGCTATCAGGCTTGAGTATGTAAAGTGTGTGTGCAACAAAAAGATTTCACGGCATCCAATCGAAATCTGTGTTTCTTTTTCAACTCTGCACTGCAGAAATAACAACTGGGAGCTGATTGGTTGATAGACCGCAACAAATGTTTCATGAATTTTACATACATAAGCTCTTCTGTGACCTGTGCTTACCCTCTCACTGCAATGAAAATTGATAGTTACAGTGTAAGGATGGTTCCCTACATTACAGGAACTGATTTTTTTTTTCCTGGTTCAGATAAGCTCAGTTACAACACTGAGGAAGAGCAGTGACAACACGTAGTATTTTATCTCCACAAAAAGGGAAGCTGCACTTTTTCTTAATAATGGGCTTCTGTTTCCTAGTGATCTTGGATACAAATCATACTTAGCAAAGGTGAACTTTGTTATAAAAGAAAAAAAAATACAATTAAAGACTATGTTTTGGCACTGCACTCAATTCACCATGTCTTTGGAATTAAAACAGAAGTAGCTTGTGTCGACTGTTTAGAGTAGACAGCTTTAATTATAGCGAAGTTAAAATTTGAAAATAGGTTCAAATCATTTAAAAAGTAAACATGTTATTTTTTTTTTTTTTTTTATAATACTATACCTTCCATGTGATTGGTTCCATTCATTGTCATTAGAAAATAGGTAAAATAATGAATTAAGGGCTGGCACCATATAAATAAAGTCCTCCTGAAATGTAATTTAAGCATACAATGAACAGTGTGCAAACGCTGTCTTGATCTTTGAAAGTACCATCCGCAGTCTATCGCGCCAGAGGTCCAAACTGGGGAAAGTGCTCCGCAGACCAAGTGCCAGGAGCTGTTGATTGAACACCCAAAAAGAAAAGGTTCCAGATTGGCACAGTTTACACTTTCGATTTCAAATATTGTACCATTTTACCAGCAACTTTTTTTGCCCCTCGTAAGCAAATTTTGTAGCAATCAAGAGAAATTATCCAACTTTGCTACGTAAACTGACACAACATCAACAGCCAAAAAAAGTGTCACCATAGTCCTTTGTCATGTCCTTGGTTGTTGATTTTTTTTTTTATAGTGTGTTTTTAATTTTGTTAAGCATCTCTCGGTCATCTCTGGTAATGTCCATTTCATTTCAATTTGCAAAAAGGAAGATGCATTCTATTGGAGAGGAAAAGGTTACTCCTTAATCGACGCCTTCGAATCCCTGAGCGTTCTCAACCGCCATGAGAAGTTTCTCCCGTAACTCTTCAAAGGAGTCATAAGGAGGTAAATCTAGACGGTTAAAGCTGAAATAAAGCACAATGGTTTAGTATTTTATTTTTTATAATATTCATGCACAACAATGTAACCAACAACTCTTATAGGAGATAATCAATTCCCTTTCAACAAAAATTATATGACCAAACTTTTGTGGACACCCTTTGTTTCTAGTGAAACGTACTGTTAATGGTACAAAATACAAAGACATTTTAGGCAATTTCGCAATTCCAGCCTTGTGACAGCACTGAGGGGAAAGCTCTTTTCTGTTGTAGCGAGACTTTGCCCTTGTGCACAAACTCAGCACTATAAAGACATGGTTTGAGCAGTTTGAGGTGGAGGAACTCAGATGGGTTGCACAAAGGCCTAGCCTCAACCCTACGGAACACCTTTGTGGTGAAATTTTGGTTAAACTACATGGACTTGTGTATTTTTTCAACCTAACTATGTAACTATGAATTTGAATGCCAATTGTGAGCCAGATCTTCTCATCGAACATCATTACCTGATCTCTCAATTATTTTTTTGGCTGAAGGGGCACAAAATCCCACAGACACACTTCAAAATCTAGTGCAAGGCCTTTCTAGAAGAGTGGTCCACAATGAATGGCCAACTCCATATTAATGCTTGTGGTTTTGGAATGTGATGTTTGAAGAGCTGATTTAGGTCATGGTCGGTTATTCACAAATTATTTTCCATATAGTATAAGCCAGTAACAGGGGCGGACTGACCATTCAACCACTTGGCCACTGCCCGGGGGCCCATCAGGGTTGCCAGCCTCAGTAAAACCAGGGACAATATGTAAAAATCTGTGTTTTTTTTTTTTTTACATGTGTCTATGTAATGTCCCTTACTGACATCCTTTTGGTCTAAAAATCCTGAGATTATAGCTGCCCCACCTCTCCAGTACCTTCTCAGCCAATAGAAATATGTCTGTGTATACTGTGTGTACATGTCTGTGTACATGTCTGTGTACATGTCTGTGTACGTGTGTGTATACATGTCTGTGTACGTGTGTGTGTGTACGTGTGTGTGTGTGTGTACGTACGTGTGTGTGTACGTGTGTGTGTACGTGTGTGTGTACGTGTGTGTGTACGTGTGTGTGTACGTGTGTGTGTACGTGTGTGTGTACGTGTGTGTGTGTACGTGTGTGTGTACGTGTGTGTGTGTGTCCCTATAATCTGTTTGCCTGTGGGCCACATAATCTCCTATTGCCCGGGGGCCCCATGAGTTGTCAGTCCGCCCCTGACCAGATCCCAGGAGTCAATGGGCATCAGGTTATTTCAAAACTGGAAATGACGAAATGCCAGACGGCACATCCCTTCCTTCTGGCTTGTGTTGATTGACAGGTTGCCATAATAACAGGGCGGAAACTTTCACCGCCATTACTACAGCCACCTGCAATCACAGTGCATCACGCTGTGTTCCGACTGTGCAGACGCGAGATAAGGAGGTGCATGCTGGGTAGCCAGCTGCACCATGCTCCAGAAGCAAGTACGAGTGGGCTTCAGATGCTCACAGTAAGGATGGCCGCTGTGGGTATACCAGGGACGCTGTGAGTACATGAATATTTAGAATATTTTTTTGCTGTCCGTCCTTTAAGGGAGCTTTCACTTTACTTCTTGTCCCAGACATGAAGCAGGAAATTTCTACAAAATTAGGGGAATCCCCCTCCTAGATAGCCGTCACAGGAACAGGTGTCCCCATTGGAAGATTTGTTCCTCACCTCTTTTTCTGGTGACAACCATAATTATATTGGATTTGCCATTGCTTCCTGTCTTTGTGTCACCAAGACAAATGGAGTGAGTGAATCTACCCAGCAGGGGCATAGACAGCAATAAAAACCTGACAAGGGATCTAATTTTGCTCTACTCTATGTAACAAAAAGTTTTAGCTAGCAGACACCAACAGTGATCTTTTGTAAACACAAATTAAATGTCCTAACTATTACTGTAGTAAATATCAGTAATAAAATCCACTTCTAAACAGCAGCACCTGCAGGCTGTATGAGGTATTACACCAAAGACATTAAGATATGAGAGTGCTGCTATTCACAAACTATCAAGCTGTAAAAACTTAAAAATAAACCCAACATGGGTTCTAAACCCTTACCTACTCGTTCTGCTAGGTTTGGTATAAATAATATCTCCATATCCATACACAGTGGGCAAAATAATGATTTGATCCCCTGTGGATTGTGTAGGTTTGCCCACTTATAAAGTAATGAAGCATCTATAATTTTTTATCATAGGTGTATTTTAACCACTTAAGGATTTCCCACCGCATATGTACTGCGGCAGGGCAGCCCTATTGCGTGAAATGACCTACCCGTATGTCGTTTCGTGCACGAGATACTGTGGCCACGCGCGCCCACTGTACAGCAGGGGAGCCGAGGCATGGGTCCAGTGGGTGCAATGTTGATTCATCCTCTATCTTCAGAAAACATGGGGCTATTTGCTGCTTTGATTAGCTGATTGCATTTTCTGCCTCTTCAAGTGAATGAAATATTATATATATATATATATATATATATATATATATATATATATATATATATATATATATATATATATATATATATTTTTTTTTTTTTTTTAAAGAGGACTGGGCTTTTTAGTCTGAAGAACACAAGGGCTTGTTTACACTGCAAGAGAAAAAGGGCACTTTGCAGAGGCAGCTCTGGCTCTGACCAGCTCAGTTGACATATCAGTGGTTAGGGTGCTGTGGCTCAACACTACGGCCACTTTCACACCGATCCATAGCAAAAAAGCAGTAAAACCGCATATGCATGGCTTTACAGGACATGCAACAAAAAAAACAAAACATTTTCAATGCATTTTTGGTGCATTTTTTCATTTTTTTTTTTTTTTTTTTTTACTGACCAAACATGCACCAAAAATGCACCAAAAATGCAGAAAGCAGGATTTTTTATACCGCAACGGAAGAGCAACAGATCAGTGTGAAGATATACATAGAATTTAAAGGGATGCATTTTTTTTTCACATTTTCTTCTGCTTTTTGTGAACGCAAAAACGCTAAAAAAACTGCTCAGCCTTAGGGCATATGCACGTTTTCACAGGACACGTGACTCAAAAAACACATTTTCAGTGCATTTCAGTGGGGAGGTGCGTTTTTGGTGCATTTTTTTTTTTTACTGACCAAATATGCACCAAAATGCGGACAGCAGGATTTTTTTTTATACCGCAACAGAAGAGCACTGGATCAGTGTGAAGATATACATAGAATTAAATAATAATAAAGTAATGCATTTTTCTTCAGATTTTCTTCTGCTTTTTGTTAACGCAAAAACGCTTCAAAAACTGCTCAGCCTTAGGGCTCATGCACACTGCACACTCAAAAGAAAGCTGCTTTTACAGGCATTGAGATTTTATTTTTCTGCCTAAAAGCTTGAATAAGCTGTGCTTTTTTGTGAACTTTCGCTCATTTGTTATTGTATGTTTTTGAGCTTTTTCAAGTTTTTTGGAGTATAAGCCTTTTTTTCACAAACCCTCCCCTTAGATTATTTTTTAGTGCTTTCTTTTGTGCGTTTTCATGCATTTTAGGCATATTTTTCTACTCAAAAGCCCCTCTCAAAAATGAGAGTTTGGTGGTTGTGGTGTGGTGGTGGTGGTGGTGGTGGTGGTTGTGGTGGTGTGGTGGTGGTGGGGTGTGGTGGTGGTGGTGGTGGTGTGGTGGTGGTGGGGTGTGGTGGTGGTGTGGTGGTGGTGGGGTGTGGTGGTGGTGGGGTGTGGTGGTGGTGGGGTGTGGTGGTGGTGGGGTGTGGTGGTGGTGGGGTGTGGTGGTGGTGGTGTAGTGGGGTGTGGTGGTGGTGGGGTGGTGGTGTGGTGGTGGTGGGGTGTGGTGGTGGTGGGGTGTGGTGGTGGTGGGGTGTGGTGGTGGTGGGGTGGTGGTGGTGGTGGGGTGTGGTGTGGTGGTGTGGGGTGGTGGTGTGGTGTGGTGGTGGTGGTGTGGTGGGGTGGGGTCGTGGGGTGGGGTGGTGAGGTGGGGTGCTGGGGTGTGGCGTTTCTGCCTGTAACAGCATATGCCTGTAAACTCCTGAAAAAGCCATAGTGTGCATGGATACATTGGCCAACATGGAGGGGAGTTTCCAGGCAGAAAAAAATAGAGCTTAAAAAAGCTCAAAAGCCTGTAGAAACAGCTTCTTTGTGATGCTGTGTACATGTGCCCTAAAGGAAAAGCTGGTGCCCACAAAATCTACAGTGGTTGCATGACTTACCAGGTGTGAGCTCTGGGTAATTTGTCTGGGCTTCCCCACAACTCTATTGTAAACAGCTGAGGACCATTAGAACCTAGAATAATGAGAAAACAAAATAAAAATACAGAAAATGTATATAAAGAATAGGTACACTTTTAACACAGAGTAACATTTTATATGTAGGGGTGGGGGTAACCGTGGGAAAATTATAACTCCACAGAGGCACCGTCCCTGAGAAATACAAAATTCAGACTAAAAATAGGGTAGAGTGGGACTTTGAGCATGCCTCGGTAGGGTTGAAATAAAAATCTATACCACAGATTTAAAAATGTAGAAAAATTTTATTCACTATCCATGGATGAAAACCTTAAAAAAACAGATTACACTCTGAAATAGATTACAGATTTACAGTTTCTTTTGATCCAGGGTGTGCAGATGCTGGTAGAGAATGTCAGAAATGTGACCTATGCGTTTCGTGTGAGATGCCACTTCGTCAAGGCTATTAAAGTAGCACAAAAAATATATAAGTATTACAGTATTAAAAAGTAATCGAGAAATACAGTGCCAACAACATTTGTGAAATGATGTTTAGTGAACATCAAAAGAAACAGTAAAACTGTAATCTATTTTAGATTGTAATCTGTTCTTAAGGTTCCCATCCATGGATGGTGAATAAGGTTTTTCTACATATTTAAATCTGTGGTCTAGATTGTTATTTCAACCCCACCGAGGCACACCAAGTCCCACTCTACCCTAATTTAAGTCTAACATTTAGATTCCGCTCACCCCAGTATTGAAGGAAAAGACATTTTAAACACTTCAGAAATGCCAATAGCATTATTTCATGTTTCAGAGCATTGGAAAGCATCCTCTAAAGCTCTCTGGACACCTTTTTTATTTGGAAGAAAACTGTTTAACAGCAGGATGTTCCTCCAGAGTCTTGTCCCAGTGGTCTGCAAATACGTGCCAAACATCTTTAGAGGGTTTAAAATGGGTTTGTAACACACCTCTATTGGCTTAAATTGAGGTGTCTGCCAAAGATTGCAGACAAGATCGAAATCCAACAGGATGTTAATTTTAAAAGTTTGTAAAAATATTAACGGTGCGCGGTCTAATAAAGCAAAATGTGAATGTAAAAATCAACTGATACTCATTGATAGCCTGCGGTATCAAGAAGGCAATGCTATATATAAATATTACAATATTTTTTAAAGTACAAATACTGTGCAGAAAGCCAGGATACAGTGCAACTAATATACAAAAGTTCATATAGTACACCTTTCTATAAAGTGCAAACATCTGTAATAAATGATTAATAATTCATAAATAAATTATAAAAAAATAAACATCCAAATAAAGTCTAGAGCATCAGGTGATTTTTAAATTCACATTTTGCTTTTTGAGATAGCAAACCATTAATATTTTTACAGAATTTGTGTGGTCCAGTATTCCGGTACCATTTGGTGCAGCAGTGTTGCTTCAATTTAGGTCAAGCGCAAACCTTTATTTTTAATACATTTTTAACAAAATTGTATTAGACCATCTGCTTGGGATTTAAAGAAGTGGTTGGAGAATTTTAACACAAAACTAATGCATGTTATTTATGACCATGTGAAAAATTTCTTTAAGTCCAACTAATTCTTAACATTAAAGTTAAACAAATTTCCCATTACAGTTAAAAAAAAAAAAAAAAGGCAGCTTTTATGCAGCACTCTTTTGCTCTGGCACTATCCCCACTCCATGGTCTGGCACTGGTTCTCTTTTGGGTTGAATGATGGCCAGCATTATTCAACCTACTTCCAATGGGACCAAGGCATAATGGACACACCACTTTGGCTAATTTTTTACATCACAGAAACAAAGTTTTAACAGGGTTGTGTAGACTTTGTATATCCACTGTGTGTGTATCTATCTATCTATCTATCTATATATATATATATATTTTTTTTTTAAACCATTCTGGTTCTCGGCCAAGTGCATCCTGAATTTTCGGTACCGGAATTTTCATTTCGATGCACCACTAATATTTTCATATTCCTTAATATCTATTAGATTATCTTCCTGGTTTCCTCTCTTTGGTTGTCCTTCATTTAAATTTATACTAATAGTTCAACTTTTATTGACTAACATTTGGTAAGGGGATTTGGGGGATTTTAGATGTGTTTATGGGTTAGCGTAGCATTTTTATTTTTTGTTCAGGAATTAATCATTTATGGGCTTTGTTTTGTTTGTATCCAACAAAATTCGTTTTTGTGTTTACAATATTGTATGATTTTGTGCAGTGTGACATAGTCGTTTGTACGGGAATTCTGGGGTATGGCTTTTGATGTTAATCCTTAAAGTCAACAAGGCCTATATGGTAGTTTTTGGGTTCCACCTTT
Source organism: Lithobates pipiens (assembly GCF_037356315.1). Lineage (NCBI taxonomy): Eukaryota > Metazoa > Chordata > Amphibia > Anura > Ranidae > Lithobates > Lithobates pipiens. The sequence goes on from NW_027507790.1 coordinate 238,618,872, forward strand.
ATCCACAATGTTCTTAAATGACTGGCAAAGAATCTGAAAGTAGGGTTCGTTATATCAATTTATTCATTTTTGTTCACTGTTTTATTAAATAAAAGATTTTGATGGAAAGTTTAAAAAATAGTAGTGTTTTGTTGCCCCCCCGTTCCCGTAAAACATACTGGAAACTCTGGGATTTTCACTTACCGTACAGTTCAGCAAACCCATTCATAGGCACACGAGAAGTCCCAGTGACAAACTGCAGCAATCGGATCCGTTTCTCGGCATCCATCAGCAGCACAGCCTAGTAACAGGTACAGTACAGCATTAGACAAGCACAGGAATGACACATTGTTATTCTGTTATTCGAATATAACATACAAGAGTGGGAAATATATAACATGACCACATTGCAAAAGGACAAGACTTATTCAGAAGAATAATGAAAGAAGCAACAGTAAAACAACAATGGCCTCTGGCTACCAATCAGCTTGCTTAAAAAAATAGGTTTAAAGAAGTGAAGTTACTTTACGTAACTTACTTTAAGTTACGTTACTTTTTAAAGCTCCTGCACATTATTCTGAAGATAACCGCATATATCTTAATGTTGGTCATGTGGTTTTTCAATCTAACAAAGAGCAGAAATTGGAACTTTCCTGACATGCAACTAAAATTGAGCAGCCCGATTTCCTTCTGTTTCATTTTCTGCTCCCTCTTATGCCTATGTCTCACTGAAACTCATGGAAACCTGCATATCCTGAAAAAGTTAAGTGGATCAATACTATCACATTGCATCTCCAAATACAAGTCTTTTTATTGGTCATATAGACCTACAGTAGATGGGCCAGGATGGGGCACAACTGAGCTGGAATTCAATCTGCGTTTGCTTTGGATTAGTTGGTTCAACTTGACAATTTCAGGATAATAATAGGTGTTCTTACCTTCCAGTACCACTGGATTGCTGGGTGGTTTGCACAATATCCATTTTTATACAGTGTGTGTTGTCTCCAGTCATTTACATCCACATCTCCCAGACCACACATTAGAAGCTGGAAATATAAAACAATTCTCATCAGTTACACATTGCTGCACATATTTTATGGGCTTGTTCACGCTAAGTGCATTGATCTGCATTAATTGCATTAATTAACACACGCTCAGTTCAAGAACTCAGTGAAAACCATAGTTATCTTTGTGCCCTGTCCACACAAGTGCATTGGTGTGCATTGTGGTGTGTTGCGTTGTGCACAACAGCATATAACAATGTGCATAGGGTTAACAAGAATGTGAAAATGCAAAAGTGGAGCTCCAGGCTCCTTCAGAAAAAAAAAAAGTCAGCAGCTACAAATACTGTAGCTAATGACTTTTAATATAAGGACACTTACCTGTCCAGGGATCCTGCGATGTCCTCCCCCGAGATGATTCTTCAATTAGCTTTGGGTGCAGGCGGCAGCATTCGTAGTAAGCGAAGCCTTGCGGCTTCACAGCCTGTTTCCTACTGCACACGCCTCAAGCTGCACTGCCCCTTGTGAATGGTCCCATAGTCTTCTTGGGACCTGTGATCCAAACAAAAACTCACTGCTCCAGGTGAGCCAGGAAGCCTAATGATATCACAGGTGCCTGCTTCAGCTCGCCTCCGCATACGATCAACGCTGAAGAAATGGCTGCACTCCAAGATCCATCAAAATTCTTTTTTTTTACAGTACAAATGGTAGACGCATTTCACACACCAACAGGTGCGCTTATTCATTACCTAATAAGGTAAGGTAACGAATACGCGCACCTGTTAGTGTGTGAAACGCGTCTACTATTTGTACTGTCTGTAACACTTGGGATGTTCGTTATTAATTAAGAATTTTGATGGATCTTGGATTGCAGCCATTTCTTCAGCGTTTGGACCTGTGATGTGAACTTCTGTCTCAGTTTGACGCGACAATCGCAGTCGAAAGTGGGAGCGGGTACCTGTCAAAAACTAGGTACCTGCTCCACCCTTCCTCCCAAAAAGTGCCAAATGTGGCAGTGGAGGGTGCAAAAAAGCGGCACTTCCCTTTTTGGGTGCTGCTCTGCTTTAAGTAAACCTAAAAAAACAAAAACAAAAAAAAAGCACGCTTTATGTGGACCATAACGTGCATCCTGTGGTGCAATTGGGCCCTTTTCATAAAAGGAGTCGTCATACCCAGATAGAATAGCCTCTGAAACTAACTCCTATACCTTATCTACTCTTTAGTAGATAAATAAAATCTAAATGGGACTATATTCAGCCAGCAAAGAAGTTCCCCTAAATATATACAGCAAGAAAATTTTGTGGCACTCACCACTTCGGAGGGAGGTGTAGACCCAATATATTTCTCAATCACAAACGTGGGTCTCAGCACTCCTAGTCACTAGTTGCTCCATAAAAAATATATCTAGGGCACTCATGTCATACACCATAAAAATATAGCTATATATAGAAAGATATTATTTTATTTTTTTATGGATGGTAATTCCCCTAAATATTGATTAGTTTATAATAGTTATTCATACTTGGCAAATGTCACTAAAATCTGCTAATGCTAGCCAGGACCTGCCAATTTGAGCAATGTTCTAATAAAAGTTCCAAAGTACACCAATTAGCAGGTGCTAACCACCATTGCCAGGGGCACAGCCAGCCCATCACTCCATCTCTTGCATGAGCATCACATGGGTAAAAAAAAAGAAAAACCACAAAAAATCTCTGCAATTTTCAAGTAGAAATATAGGCAAAACCTTTTTTTTATCATTTTGGATACAGTAAGGAGGGGTTATAACCTCTGTCAGATTTTTTTTTCACCATTTGTCTCCCATTGTGGAGATTTCCCTTCACTTCCTGCCCCATAGCCAAACAGGAAGCAAGAGAAAATCCCTGCAAAGTAGGGGAGTTCCTTAGGGAGCCCCAGCTCACCAGAACTAGTGTCCCCATTGGAAGGTTTTCCCTCTATAACTTTTGTGGGGACAACCCAACATTTGGGATTTTCTTTCACTTTCAATGATAATGGTAAGCAGGACAAATAAAAAAAGGCTAATCTCCCTAACAGGGGTACAGACAGCAATAAAAATGAACAATCTTTCTAATCCCTCTCCCCTCTGTTTTGCCTTTAGTTCTACTTTAAGACTGGTAAGACAGAAAAACTAGACAAGAGAAATGAATACATTTTATAATAGGGTTTGAATGAGAAAGTCTCCCTGTTCCAGAATGGGCAAGATTGGGCATATACACATGTTCCTAACATTTCTTTATATATTAGGCTACCTAACCCTGCACCCAAAACTAAATAAAAACTTTTGAATTGTGAACACAGAATACTTTACTGTAATGTATATAAAATACATACCTCAAGTTCATTTTCATCAAAAATCTTTATCAAATCAATAGGAATGAGTTCAGTAAATCCCTAAAAAAACAAAAAACAAAACAAACAAACAATTATTGTAAGTCTAAATCAAGTGTAAAATGGAAATTTCAGCGCAGATCGCAGAAAAGTCAAATATACTACTTCTTTAGAGAACCAATCATATTGTCTCTCTCAGCTACGTACCATGAAGCAGATTTCATACATGTACCTAATTGGATGGTATAGCCACATTAGTAGGACCAGAGCATAAGTGACTCCCCATTACCTTTATTAAAAAATTACAATCATTTTGCAGAAAATATCAAAATTCTCTCAGTGGTCATAAAAAATCCTACTGAACAAACATCAAATAAAAATACAAGGGCTGCCACTGCTGGCAACTTCCTGAAAAGTGAAAAATTATTTAAAACCTCGCGCCAAAATGTCTAATTTGTGATACAATCAAGTGGTATTAATAATTACGTTAGTGCTAATCTAAACCATAAAGCAAAAAGATAGTGGCAGCTGCTGACCCTGGTGCTAGACAAACCTTCTAGATAAATGTGAAAAAAAATGTGTAATGAGGGGCGCTGAAAATTGAACACTAATAATACCTAGCTGTAGAAACTATGGCTAGGTATGCGTGCAAAAAAAATAATATATAATCACCAAACGCATCTACACAAAAAAATCCAACGTGAAAATAGTGCTATTAAACATAAAAGTCCAATTATAAATAAAGTCAGAAAAAATGCAGAAAGGTACATAAAATCGGTGCAATCCTGAAAATTTTTATATATAAAATGTCCTCTGTGTTGATTCCAATCCGAGGTGTTTGTGATCATGCGCAGAAATTACTTCCACTGTGCAGATGAAACCACCTTCACCAACTGTAACTCACACCCAAATGTGCTCAAAGTATGGATGTCTCCTTACCAGCATTTGTTGACCTTAATGGTTAGAAAAAGGTCAAATGCGCTTTCTGCAAGTGTTACTTGCTGTCTCAACCAAGCATTGTCCCATGCAGAGTTTATGCACCTCCTCTCCACCAGTATATGCCAGCCGGGGTATTTATGCAAAGAAATCAGGCAGCAACATAGTGTAATCCCATTTTTGCACGCATACTTATGCCTCATACACACGATCAAACAATCCGGTGGAAAAGTCCGGCGGACAATCCGCCCGTGTGTAGGCTCCGGTGGACTTTTTTTTACCCAAAAGTCCGGCAGACTAAGAAAGTAGTTTTGCTCTCCAATCTGTCCACCGGACTCGCATTTCGGCGGACAGTAGGGTCGCGTGTGTGCCAGTCCGCCGGACTTTTGAAATGAACGGACTTTTCCCGCCCGGAGAAAAGTCCGCTCATTTTGAGTGCGTCTCCAGGTAGCCGGGGCCAGCGAAGGAGGTGACGCTGGCCCGTCACCTGGTATGGAATTTAAGGGGAATCCCTACACTGAAAAAATCGGCGTGGGGGTCCCCCCCAGGTCCATATCACACCCTTATCCGAGCGCACTACCCGGCCGGCCAGGAAAGGGGGTGGGGACGAGCGAGCACCCCCCCCCCGAGCCGTACCAGGCCGCGTGCCCTTAAGATGGTGGGTGCCTTGGGGAAGGGGGGGCCGTGCGCCCCCCCCCCCAAGCCAAAGCATCTTGTCCCTATGTTGATGAGGACAAGGGCATCTTCCCGACAACCCTGGCCGTTGGTTGTTTATCGGTTGTTTAATAAGGGGGCCCCCAGATCCCGGCCCCCCACCCTATGTGAATGAGTATGGGCTACAATGTACCCCTACCCATTCACCTGTGAAAAAAAGTAAAAATAAAAAAAAACACAACACACAAGGGTTAAAATAGTTTATTGTACAGCTCCGGGGGTCTTCTTCCATCTTCGGGGGTCTTCTCGTCAGACTCCTCCGCTATCTTCTGCTCTTTTGCTAGCTCTTTCACTAGTGGAGGAGCCCGGCTTTCTTCTTCTTCAAAGACCCCCGGAGCTGTGCAATAAACTATTTTAACCCTTGTGTGTTGTGTTTTTTTTAACTTTAACTTTTTTTCACAGGTGAATGGGTAGGGGTACATTGTACCCCATACTCATTGACATAGGGTGGGGGGCGGGGATCCGGGGGCCCCCTTATAAAAGGGGGCTGCCAGATTCCGATAAGCTCCCCGCCCGCAGACCCTGACAACCAATGGCCAGGGTTGTCGGGAAGAGGCCCTTGTCCTCATCAAGATGGGGACAAGGTGCTTTGGGGTGGGGGGGCGCGTGGCCCCCCCTTCCCCAAGGCACCACCCCATGTTAAGGGCACACGGCCTGGTATGGCTCAGGAGGGGGGGGGCGCTCGCTCATCCCCACCCCCTTTCCTGGCCGGCCAGGTAGCGTGCTCAGATAAGGGTCTGATATGGACCTAGGGGTGGACCCCCACGCTGATTTTTCGGCATAGGGATTCCCCTTTAAGTCCATACCAGGTGACGGGGACAGTGACGCCTCCTTCGCTGGCCCCGGCTACCTGGAGACGCGCTCAAAATGAGCGGACTTTCCTCCGCGTGTGTGGGCGAGTCCGTTCATTTCAAAAGTACGGCGGATAGTCCGGCGGACTTAGTACGCCGTATTAGTCCACCACAAAAGTACCGTGTGTGGGCAGGTAGCTCGTACGGAAAGTCCGGCGGAAAGTCTGCCAGACTAAGTCCGCCGGATAGTCTTCTACGTGTGTACGCGGCATTAGCCATAGTTTCTATGGCTAGGTATTATTAGTGTTCAATTTTCAGCGCCCCTCATTACACATCTTTTCCACAACTTCCTGATAAAAAGTAGTGCGACGGAACCGCTTGGGCCCCCCCCCCCCCCCCCGACTTGGTGCTTCCATATACCAAACGGCGCCTTCTGCCCTCCAAACCGTTCCGAGCAGATCGAGAGCCAACACCAGCCCTTTTTACCCCAAACATCGTACACAGACGTGATGTGAGGTAAAAACCAAAGGAAAATACTTTTATTGAAACTCAGACACATACTTTATACCCCACAGAAGGACATCCCCCCTCCTGATCCTATTACCCTAACAAGCACCATTTTATTAACAAGCTCAATAAATAACATATAATAACAATGTAAACAGTATAAAATGAACCCACAAGGTCCTAGTAGGCATCAAGAAAATAAATTACCAGCGTCCAACTTAAATTAGGCCTCCAGCCGCACCACCACCGAATCGGTGGAGACAACAAATGGCAGATAACACCATCCAAACAACTGGGAGCCATACCCCAGATGTACCAATCGCACAAGTCTCTGCCAACGTATTTTCTTACAAACTAATAGGACTCCTAGTTCCAAACCCCTTTAACCCCCGTCATGCCGGCCCTCCGTTTTCCTTTTTTTTTACTCTGGACCTCTCTGAATTCCTTATTAATATTATAATTATTACATAGGATTTAAATATCAGTCTGGCCACAGCTTTTCAAAATAAAGGGAGACAGTTCAGCTACAATACAATTCAAGACAAGATACACAACAGGTAATAACAGTGTGAGAATGAGTTGATGGAGAAAGTAAAAGTTCAGTTGTTAGAGATGGAATAGACTTCCCTGAAAAGATTTTTTAGGGACTACCTAAAAACAGAGTAGGAGATAGCCAGACAGACTGGGGTAGGGAGTTCCAAAGGCAGAAGCACTGGAGAAGTCTTGGATGTGAGCATGGGAGGAGGCAACAAGGGAAGTAAAGAGTAGGAGCAGTGGCGTCACTAGGGTTGGTGTCATCCAGTGCTGAAAAAATTGGTGTCATGCCCCCCCCACCAACTATAGTTCCCCCTCAGTACAGACCCCCCCATCCACAAACTACAGACCCCCCCACTAAGTACAGACCCCCTCCCTAAGTGCAGACCCCCATCAGTATTGACACCCTCCCTCAATGTAGACCCCCAATCAGCATAGAATCCCCCCATCAGTATAAACCCCCTTAGCGCAGATCCCACATCAGTATAGAATCCCCACTCTTACTGAAGACCCCCCCATCAGTATAGAGTCCCCTCTCAGTGCAGAACCCCCATCAGTAGAGAATATCCCCCTTAGTGAAGACCCACCCCATCAGTATCGAATCCCCCCCCCATCAGTATCAAATTCCCCCCTCTTAGTGCAGACCCCCATCAGTATAGACCCCCCCTTAGTGCAGACCCCCCTTCTGTATAGAAGCCCCCCTTAGTGCAGACCCCTCCATCAGTATAGAATCTCCCCTCTTAGTGCAGACCCCGCATCAGTATAGAATCCCCCCTCAGTGAACATCCCCATCAGTATAGAATCCCTCCCTCAGTGCAGACCCCCCCATCAGTATAGAATCCCCCCCCAGTGCAGACCCCCCTCAGTATTGAATTCCCCTTATTGCAAACCCCCGATCGGAATCAAATCCCCCCCTCTTAGTGTAGACCCTCCATAAGTATAGAATCCCCTTAGTGCAGACCCCCATCAGTATATAATCCCCCATCAGTTTAGAACCCCCCTTAGGTCAGACCCCCCATCAGTGTAGAACCCCCTCTTCCCTCCCACAGTGCCCCCCCTGCACATGTCCATCTACATATAAGGTAGTTAAGTGTATGGACCTCAGAACAGCACAGACGGATACACACAGCGATGTGTGTCCCTCGGGCTCCTCCTCCTCCTGTGTGGATGTAAACAGAGAGGAGGTGGCAGCTTCAGTCCACTCAGCTGAGGGACATAGCGCGAGACACGAGAAGTGCAGATCAGGGCAGAGGGCGGTGTTAGCGTTGCCGCTATCTGTGGGTGTCACCCAGGTGAGGCGCCCCCCCCCCCCCTGCGCGACGCTACTGAGTAGGTCTTGGAAGAAGCAACAGGCTGGTTTGGTGATGTTTTGAGATGAGGTTGGTGATGTAGCGGGGCCAGAGTTCTGGATGGCTGTAACTTGTTAGTATTTTACATTTTAGCAGAAAGAGGTGGCAGACATTGAGCAGCTGGAATTGTGGATGAGTCTGGCAGCTGCATTCATGATAGACCAAGGTGGAGATAGCCTGTGCAGAGGTAAGCCGAAGAGGGAGTTGCAATAGTCAAGGTGAGAGATAAAACGGGATAAGCTCATTTTTGGAAAATCTGAGTTTACTAAAGTGGTATGACATCAATATTGATCTATCGGTTAGTCAATGGGTGATACGCAATGACTGTGAGCTGGGGAGTACAGAGACAGATATAGGTGGCTGAGTGGCGCCAGCATAGAGATGGTATTGGAAGCCATGAAAGGTTATCAAATGACAAAGGGGGGAGGTATATATAGAGAATAAAAGGAGTCCCAGGACAGAGCCTTTGGTGACCCCTATGGAAAAAGGAAGAGTAATGAGGGGAAAGAGTTGTAGGTGATGCCGAAGGAGAACTTGGATAGGTATATGAAAAAGGACCAAGAAAGAGCAGTCTTTTTTCAAGCCAAAGCGCACAACACACCGAAGCTGTTGAATCAGAGCAAAAAAAAATTAAAAATAATTTAAGTAGGAAAAATAGTCATAGTTATAGTCAAGTGAACCAAAGGAGGAGAACATACCTCTAAAAATGCATTCATCTGTTTCTGTACCCTGTTAACAAATCTCCACTGAATGACTAGGCTGGGGGAAAAAAAACAACAAAAAAAGAATTACAAATGCACCCAACGGAACATTAAACACTGTCTTATTACAATGCCTATTGTCGCTCTGGTATTATCAGCAAGGACATGCCTGACCTCCCCTCCCTTGGGGTGAATGGATAACATATTACCCAGCCCCACCTACATAATCCATAGAACCCATGCTTGGGTTTTCAATTAGAATGACATTGGGGTCACTTGTACAGGTTTAATGGGAATTATCTTTTTTATATCCTGGCTGATTCATTGTCAGTTTAAAGCGCTACACAGCAGAGACGCCTTTGTGTGGAATAGAAAAAAGGTGTATAGTGTGAAGATGACAAGTAAAAATAAAAGCGTGAATATGTAATTGCGGCAAATGGCACAGTTACAATTCAGTATCTGCAGGATTTTTTTCCTTTCAATGTCAAGTTGACTTAAGGGCTGTGGATATCTCTTTTCGTTGGGCAATGATATCGTAATAGAAATAGAAGATAGGCATTTGTAGCTTTCCATTTCCAGAATACAGACAGTTTCTCATCCAGTCTTGTGTCTATTTAATACTCTGTTTCTAGAAATATATGTGAAAGACATCAGATTAATATATATATATATATATATATATATATATATATATATATATATATATATATACATATATATATATATATATATATATATACATACACACACACACACACACACACATACTGTACATACATACTGTATACAAATGTTTCATCATTAATAAGGTTGAATAAAGACACTAGTCCATCCAGTTCAACCTGAGTGTCTACCCCTATCCCTGTACATTGCACACTCACATTGGTCCCTACCCTCAAGGAGCCCACAATCCAAGGTCCCCATTCATGTACTAGGGCCAATTTTGGAGAGAAGCCAAATAACCTACCTGCATGTCTTTGGAGTGGGCACAGCCATTTAGTCAACTTACATAGGTTGATCAGATTTCACACTGGTAGAGTAACTCTTCTTTTTCATTGCAGGTAAATAATGGATTCCAAGCAGAAGTAACTTGCCCTCAAGTTCTTGATGAAGGAAGGGTGCAGGCTGCAAACACTGATGGTCTCCCACTGTGTGGTTTGTCTTCAGTGCTGGTTTCCTTTTTTTTTTAAACTACATCCATCCGTGCACATTGCTCCTGTCAATTCATCTCTATAAACATTCTGTAGCCTTCTGTGGATGTTGGACATTCTGCACCCCTCCTTCATCAAGAACTCAATGATAGCACGTTGATTCTTGCCTGGAATCCATTATTTACTTGCAATGCAAAAAAAAAGAAGAAAAGGAGTTACTTTATAGTTAACAAAAAAGTTATGCTCACTTTTGGTATCGTATTATATATTTATATAAATATATATATATCTATATAACTAAATTAATTATATATATATACAATATGAAATTGATCCATGTGGGGCTTAGGAAGTAAGGGGAGCCTTGATTTTTTTCTAAGTCAAATAAAAAACCCACCTCCTCCTGGGTCTACAATCACCCCCTATAACTCAACTGAAAAACTAAAGTGTACTAAACCCCAAAATTAAAACAAAAATTCGAAATTTTATCTATTAATATACCTTTTATCTATTAATATCCCTGCATTCTTTTTCTTATGCTGGTTTAAATTTTTATATGAAAACTGTGTTTTAAAAGTTAGTCCAAGTCGTTTCTTGTAAGAAGGTGACTACACATAAGGTACAAACAGGAGCAGCATTGTCGCCCCTTAGCTGTGTGCTTCCACCATCCCACTCAGTCTCAACATCGGGGTCAGCACCCTACTGTTATTGACAGGATCACTGCCAAGCTCTGCTGCAACTGTCAGGGTCACTGCACAGCTCTGCTGTGAGAGGCATAGTTACTGCCCAGTACTGCTGTCATTGGCAGAGTCTTGGGACTTTTTGCCTTAATATGGGCCATGTCAGTAATATGTATTGGGACATCCAAGGACTGATATGCCCCAGACGCTGCAGCACACAGAAAATTTAAATCACTAAAAAAGTAAAATGCTTATAATAAAAAAAAAAATAAGGGCATGCTCTTCTGTATGCCCTGTCTTTTAATTAAAGCCCAACTCCGGGAAAATAATAAATTACCGGGATGTGCCTGCACGGCAAGGGTTATTTGCTTGTTTATGTCTAGGGAAAAAATAAAAAGAAATATACTTACCTGATCCTCTGCTCCTCCCTGCAGCTAGACTGGTCCCTGCAGCTTCTGCAGTGCTGAACTCTAGTGGTCTTCACATCATCAAGACCATAGAAGGGTATATAGCCCTGCTTTGGATGTAAAGGACACTGAGAGACAGTCCACCGCCAGATCATGTGGCTGTGCCTCCTGCCAGGGGAGCAGGGAACAGGTATAGTGCTGTGAAAGATAACAGCAAGTTCACCTCTGAATGGCTAAAAAAAACACAAAAGTAAGGTTTTGGAGTGGCCTAGTCGAAGTTCGGACTTCTGCGGCATGACCTTAGACCGTTCATGCTTGAAAACCCTCCAATGTGGCTGAATTTAAACAAATTCTGCAAAGAAACGTGGGTCAAAAGTAATGCAAAAGACTCATTGGCAGTTATCGCAAACACTTGATTGCAGTTGTTGCCGCCAAGGGTTATTAGGTTTAGGGGGCAATTACTTTTTCGCATATGGCCAGGCAGGTTTGGACAGTCTTTTTCACTTAATAAATGAAAACATAATTTAAAAACTTAATTTTGCATTTACTCAGGTTATCTTTGTGTAACAAAAATTGGTTTGATGATCTGAATAATTTAAGTTTGACAAATATGCAAAAAAATAAAAATAAATTAGGAAGGGGGCAAATACTTTTTCACAGCACTGTACGTAAAACTGTTTCTCCTCCCCCCAGAACAAAATGAGCTCCTAACCCTTGCAGTGCCGGCACAGCCCCACTACAAAGGCAGACTTTTTTTTGCCCAAAGTTGGGCCTTAAATATACTTAAAAACATAAGACTCCTGTGTAGACTCCTCTGCCATTCTAAATACAATACAGCTCAGCCATGACAGTAGGGATGTAACAGGACAGTTAAGCACACATCAATGAGGAATTGATATTGTTAAAATAAACAGGAACACATACTCAATATACTCCCTCTTGTTTTCATTTGTTACGACCATTTCTGATCCATTTGGTTTCAAGTCAACTTGGTAAGTCTGAAATATAAAAGAAAGGAGATCCATTCATGTTCTGAATATACATCTTCTTGAGGTGGAAGACAAAGATAATTGGGTAGGAAATACATCAGGTTTTTAAATATATAAATTGTCTCTTTTAGACTATAGGAGACAGTAGAAATACAGGTTATTGTAAGAAGGGACTAAAGCAATCAAGAAGCCCTCACACTGATGTGGGAGACATAGGCGGGGACCAGTGGGACATGGCCCTGGAATCAATTTCGGTGGTGTCAGTCTCGGCATCTCAAACTCTCACAATTGTTTATACTTCATAGGTCCTATCGTACACCTATACAACTATATGAATGGAGCAGAAGAAATTCTCCCTATTCCCTATATGTAGCATTCACAGGGGAGAGTTTATACACGTTTTTTTGGTGTAGGGGTTCCCCTTTAAATTCATACCAGGCGAGGGGGCTAGCAAGGTGTCAATCTCGCCGATGGAGGCAGTGACATTGACTTCCTTCGCTATTCCCGTCGTACCTCAAGTCACGTTCAAAATGAACGGACTTACTCCGTGTATGGGCAAGTCCGTTCATTTGGAAAGTACAGCAGATTGTCCGCCGGATAGTCTGATCATGTGTATGTGGCATTAGATGCATAACCAACAGTCTTTTAAAACTATCAATACTTCCCGCTGACACCACCAATTGTGGAAGGGAGTTCCACATGCTTGCCGACCTTGGCAGTTCAAGGTTAAACTGCTTCTCCTCCAATTTAATTGAGTGGTCCCGTATCTTCTTACACTCCCTGAGAATTACTTTTCTTCCTACGCTGGGATCACCATTAAGGTATTTGTATAGCGCTATCATATCTCCTCTCAAGCATCTCTTTTCCAGAGGGAATACGTTTAGTGCTTGAATTTGTTCCTCCAGTCCCCTTATTCATTTTGTTGTCCTTCTCTGGAGTGGACAGAATACTCCAGATGTGGTAGAACCAGAGTTGTATAAAGTGGTAGGATTATCGTTTTATCTCTGGAGTAAATTTTTAATGCACGCTAATGGTCTGCTAGCTTTGCTTGCTGCAGGCTTGACATTACATGTAGTTGCCCGCCCAATTATTATTATTAGTCAGGTCTTCTGGTAAAGTTTCTATACCCTGCTGTGAAGTTTTTGTCCTACTTTTTTTTTATGGTCAGAAAACACTGAGATTGAGCTATTTATGTCAACCTCTAAATAATTTATGAACAAGTTAAACAGAATTGGTCCCAGGACAGAGCCTTGAGGTAACCCACTCCCCACTTACCACTCCAGACCAGTCTGAGTACACGTTATGTATTACCACCCTTTGGATGCCTCCCTGTAATCAGTTCTCTATCCAAATACAAACCCAATGGTCCATGCCTACAGATTTTACTTTGTAATTGAAGCATCTATGGGGGGACTGTATCATTTTATTTTGCAAAAACAGATACACCACATCCACAGGCCTTTTTTTATCTAGATGGCAGCTCACTTCATCGTAGAATGTTAACAGATTTGTTTGGCAAGAATGACTTTGCGTAAAACCCATGCTGATTACTACTAATGATACTATTCTCATCTGCAAATTCTTGGATATAGTCCCTTATCCCTCTCCAATAGTTTACATACATACTGCTAGACTGACAGGCCTGTAGTTTCTGGGAACATATCTCCCTGGAGCAGCTCCAGGCACTTCCCCTCTTTCCAATATCCATATTTAAGGATGATGGTACCCACCCCTGACCCCATATCACTTTGAATGAGGCTTAACTTACTACCAGGTGCCAATGCCATCATATAGAAAGAAGTGTGGCTAAAATTACATATAAACACAATAAACACACAGTAATAAAAAACTAATAGGTTTTAGCCTTCACCTATCTACTAAACAGTAAGCTTTTTGCTGGCTGTGTTGTTCTAAGTCTAAGCCATGGTTTGCACAGAACAGGAAGTGAGTGGGAATCTCCCTAGTGGACCCGCCGAAAGCCGCAACTACTAAACAAGGTTCTAGCCCTTTCTCATTTTACCTAAACTAAAAAAAAAAAAAAAAAAAAAAAAATCAGACTGATACAACAAAAATTGTATGTGCAGTCTGCAAAAAAACATATAAAGCAACCTTAACAGAAATTAACTACACATTCTACAATCTACAGTTGGGAACATGTTAATGAAAACTAGAGCAGAGAAGGAATAAACATGATTGGCTGCTGTGGGCATTACCAGTGTTTCTGCTTTTCTGAAATTCCCAGAAGAAAGATCAATTCACATTCTCTGCTGCACTGAATGACATAAAAGCAACAATGCATATGTAAATGTATATTTATATATGTACATACCTGGCCAAAATTCTCTTCATCTATACAGAACCTGAGATCCAGCTCAGTTGGGTCATTTTCTAATATCCATTTTAAAGAATTATAGTATTCGCTATCCTAGGGTGTAAGATAAGATAACATCATGTCAGAGATTTCCAGTAATGTCATTTAATAAAACATAAGTACATTTGGAAGATCACTTAGAACGATATTACCTGCACCTGATAAACAAAACAGCACCAACAATGTAGTGGATTTAGGGTACATGGGGGCTTATACACGCCTGTGCTCATTGACATCTGGCTGTGATTAATCAGCCAGGATAGACCTTCAACACATGGCCTTAAAGTGGAAGTAAACTCCCCTATCGTTTTTAGCCAAGGAAGCTGCCATCTTTGCCTCCGTTTAATCTTCAACTGCTATGGTGCTGCACATGTGATTCGTTATGACACCAGTCATTGGATGGTTTGATAGTTTGGCTAAGAGCACAGCCAATGTGCATTTAGCATTCCCGGCATGGCTTTTTTTTTTAACTGTTTAAATCCATGGGTTTACTTCCACTTTAAGAGCTTGTTGAACCTACAGCATACACAGTAGTGTGAACGTTGAGGATTGCAGAGCAAGGCGCATGTTCTACAAGTATGTATTCTACTAGAATTTGCAAGAACGTCACACTCCTCACACTACCCATAGGTTCACTAAACTTTACCCAGCAAGGGCAAAGTTTGCTTTTGCTGCATTCTGATTGCAGTCTTTTTGTTTTAGCAGCAAGAGGCAAGAACAATAGAAAAAAAAGAAAGTATTTAAAAGACAGAAAAGCAATAGATGTCTCCTTTTCGGCAGGAGGTCTCTGCAGGAAAACTCTAATGCCACGTATACACGATCGGAATTCTCGTTGGAAAAAGCTGTCTTGCCTACACACAGCCACGCCAAATTCCAATCGTTTATAACGCGGTGACGTACAACACGTACGACAGGACTAGAAAAAGAAAGTTCAATAGCCAGTAGTCAATAGTTTCTGTCTTGTACTTGAATCTGAGCATGCGTGATTTGTCAGGAAAATTGAGAACATGCTATAAATTTTTTGCTGGTGGAAATTCGGACAGCTAAATTCCGATGGAGCATACACACGGTTGCATTTTCCAATGAAAAGCTCTCAGCTGTGTTTTTCTGGCCAGAATTCCGATCCTGTGTACGCAGCATATGAGAGTACTGGGGAGGGAAAGAAAGGAAGTGACGTATCAGCTGACAAGCGATTAACATTGTCAGCAACTGGACCTCGATCCCATGTGTTGATTGCACAGTTGTAGCTAGTTTATGCATTTGTTATTTGCTGTTTTTACAGAAATAAATCTATATGCAATCCATATGTGAAGCAAAACCAAATGATTGATTGACAAGTATGTAAAAGGATTGGTAATGATGATGATTTAGACCAGAGGTCTCCAAACTTTCTAAACAAAGTGCCAGTTTACTGTCCTTCAGACATGGGGGGGGGGGGGGGGGCTGAACTGTGGCCAGTGGGAGTAGAAAATGTCCTGCCATCAGTGGGAGTGAACAATGCCCTATTTTTGTTATCCCATAGCTGGTGTCAGTGGGTGGAATAGTGCCCCATCATTGGTGTCAGTGGGTGGAATAGTGCCCCATCATTGGCATCAGTGGGTGGAATAGTGCCCCATCATTGGCATCAGTGAGAGGAATAGTGCCCCATCATTGGCGTCAGTGGGTGGAATAGTGCCCCATCATTGGCGTCAGTGGGTGGAATAGTGCCCCATCATTGGCGTCAGTGGGTGGAATAGTGCCCCATCATTGGCGTCAGTGGGTGGAATAGTGCCCCATCATTGGCGTCAGTGGGTGGAATAGTGCCCCATCATTGGCGTCAGTGGGTGGAATAGTGCCCCATCATTGGCGTCAGTGGGTGGAATAGTGCCCCATCATTGGCGTCAGTGGGTGGAATAGTGCCCCATCATTGGCGTCAGTGGGTGGAATAGTGCCCCATCATTGGCGTCAGTGGGTGGAATAGTGCCCCATCATTGGCGTCAGTGAGAGGAATACTGTCCCATCATTGGCGTCAGTGAGAGGAATAGTGCCCCATCATTGGCGTCAGTGGGTGGAATAGTGCCCCATCATTGGTGTCAGTGGGTGAAATAGTGCCCCATCATTGGTTTCAGTGGGTGGAATAGTGCCCCATCATTGGCGTCAGTGAGAGGAATAGTGCCCTATCATTAGCGTCAGTGAGAGGAATAGTGCCCCATCATTGGTATTAGTGAGAGGAGTTGTGCCCTATCTTTGGTGTCAGTGGGAGAAATAGTGAAATATCTTTGGTGTCAGTGGAAGGAGTAGTATTACATCATTGATGTCAATGGGAGGAATAGTGCCCCATCATTGGTGTCAATGGGAGGAATTATGTCTCATTGGGAGGAATAGTGCCCCAAGGACTGGATAAACGCAGGCAAAGGGTCACATTTGTCCCCTGGGTCACAGTTTGGAGATCCCTGATTTAGACAGTTTGGTAATAGGGGTATGGGGATGTACTGGGCAATCCATTGGGGGTCTGTATTTGTAAAAAGAACTCCGGCTCCAAGGAATAGGCCTAGCAATGTTTATGTACATCTTATTAAGCCAGGTTGAAGAGAATTCAGAAACTTACCACAGACTCCATGTCCTTCAGCGTTATTTGCTTCCCCAGCATCATTTTGTAGAAAGGCCGAATAAAAAAGCCTGCAAGAAACCAATAAACACCATTGTCACAGAGCAAACCCCACTGACAATGAACATGGCACAATTTGGGAGGTTTCCTTGAGTCCTGACAATGAATATCACTAATAAGATGCCACTTCTGAGCCCAATTAAAGGCAAAAATGGAAAGCGCCAGGAAATCAGATAGATAAAAGTAATAGGAGACACGGCACTCTCGCCCCATAATGTACAGCAGCTTCCATTACAGTAATGAGATCATCCAAACACTGATTAGCTTTGTGTTCCTGCTGTCTGTCCACATCACATTTCCCAGCAGTGCCGCCAGGCTGGGAACATGGCACTGCTCTGCACGCTCTTATATCGTATAATGAACTCTGCTGTGATCGCCATAAACTACTGCTTAAATCTGCTGGGCACATAATAGGCTGGAATCATGGAGAATGTGACGACAGCACGGCTCAGGGTTATTCCCATTTATACGAAGGAGCTGGTATTAAGATACCGACACGTTTGGGAATAAATAATGTGTGTTTTGAAGATATTTTAGCTAACATACCCAAGCAAATGAAGCAAATATAGCCTGTCATCATTTTCCATTCTCCTGCTGTCCCCTTAGAGAAGGCGTCAGCAACCTTTTTTACACTTAAGGGCCAGATTCAATGTATGTGAATGCATGTAGGGTCACATTCACCTGCTAATAAATGAAGATAACATTACACAGCCCCTGCACCTGTGGCCCCTTTTACATTACACAGCCCCTGCACCTCTGGCCCCTTTTACATTACACAGCCCCTGCACCTCTGGCCCCCTTTACATTACACAGCCCCCACACCTCTGGCCCCCTTTACATTACCCAGCCCCCGCACCTCTGGCCCCCTTTACATTACTCAGCCCCCCTTTACATTACTCAGCCCCCCTTTACATTACTCAGCCTCCCTTTACATTACTCAGCCTCCCTTTACATTACTCAGCCTCCCTTTACATAACCCATCCCCCTGCACTTCTGGACCCCTTTACATTACCCATCCCCCTGCACTTCTGGACCCCTTTACATTACACAGCCTCCCGCATATTACAGAACCCTCTTGCATATTACACAGCTGTGTACGCATGGAGGAATGGGGCGCTTAAAAAAAAAAAAAAAAAAAAGATAATTTTTTTTGCTGTCCGGAGGAACGTAAACATCCCTTGTGACAGTACTAAGCATGTGACAGGTACCCTTTATGAAAGGATCGGGGGTCTATAAGCCCCAATTCCCTCCTTTGCACTTAAAAACCAAAACAGTTTAGTTGTTTTGAATACTGTCATGTATTGGGGCTATATCCCAAAGCCATAATTCAACAGTCCAATGGTCAAACTTTCATTATTGGCCTGCAGAATATGACTGCGGGCTTGCTTTAATATGCCAACTTGGACAGAGGTCCGGACCCAGTATGTATTCTTGTCTTGAGACCCATAGGCTCTACAGGGCATCATACGGTTGCTCCTAGTCAGCTTAGCTAGTTTGACCAGTATTTACTACCTGTGAGGTTTGATTTAAGCACCAGTGTTCATTTTCAAAAGCTGAAAACTCTATAATCAGAGAAGCAGCCAAGAGGCCCATGGTAACTCTGGAGAAGCTGCAGAGATCCAAAGCTCAGGTGGGAGAATCTGTCCACAGGACATTAGTCGTGCACTCCACAAACCAGGCCTTTATGGAAGACTGGCAAGAAGACAGACATTGTTGAAAGAAAGCCATAAGAAGTCCGGTTTGCAGTTTGCGAGAAGCCGTGTGGGGGACACAGCAAACATGTGGAAGAAGTTGCTTTGGTCAGATGAGACAAAAACTGAACTATTTGGAATAAAAGCGAAATGCTATGGGTGGGGGAAAACTAACACTGCACATCACCCTGAACATACCATCCGCACCGTGAAACATGGTGGTGGCAGCATCATGTTGTGGGGAAGTTTTTCTTTAGCAGGGAAAGGGAAGCTGGTCAGAGTTGATGGGAAAATGGATAGAGCCAAATACAGGGCAATCGTAGAAGAAAACCTATTAGAGTCTGGCAGAAGACTTGAGACTGGGGTGAGGGTTCATCTACCAGCAGGGCAACGACCCTAAACATACAGCCAGAGCTACAATGGAATGGTTTAGATCAAAGCATATTCATGTGTTAGAGTCAGGGCCAGACTTACCATTGGGCTCGACTAGGCTCAAGCCCATGGACCCCGCCGAGATACATAGTCACGCCCAGTCCGGCCCTATGATGCTCATAACACAGGGACTGGGCGTGACTGTGAGCCGAGCCGAGTACACTCGGCTACTTGCGGCTCCACTCTGGACTGCGAGAGGACCCGAGAGCCACCGAAATAAACAGGACTCTGTATCTTGGTGGCACCATTTTTAAACTTCAAGACTGCAATGACAAGGCTGTAAATGACAAGGCTACACTGACAAGGCTGCAGATGGACACTGATGAGGCTGCATTGATGGGCATTTAAATGTAAAGTTTTTCTTTAAAATTCCCTCCTAAACTTGGGGTGCGTGTTATACGCAGGCGCATATTATAAGCCGATAAATACAGTAATGTATAGAAGGTAGGGTCTGAAAGTGATTCAAGCCCAGGGGCCCCCACCACCGTAAGTCCTGCCCTGGTAAGAATGGCTCAGTCAAAGTCCAGACCTAAATCCATTTGAGAATCTGTGGCAAGACTTGAAAATTGCTGTTCACAGACACTCTCCATCCAATCTGACAGAGCTTGAGCTATTTTGCAAAAAAGAATGGGCAAAAATGTCCCTCTCTAGATGTGCAAAGCTGGTCGAGACATCCCCAAAAAGACTTGCAGCTGTAATTTCAGTGAAAGGGGGTTCTACAAAGTATTGACTCAGGGGGGCTGAATACACACTTTTCACATATTTATTTGTAAAAACATTTGAAAACCATTTATTATTTTCCTTCCACTTCAGAATTATGTGCCACTTTGTGTCGGTCTAGCACATAAAATTCCAATAAAATACATTTACGTTTTTGGTTGTAACATGACAAAACTTTCAAGGGGTATGAATACATTTCAAGGCACTGTATATGTACAGCTAGATACTCCTGAACCGGGTTTCTGCTGGTTACATGGGTCACTGTCAAGATTATAGTTGGGCCTTCATTAGAGAAGGATACTACTCACCATCTAATAATTTCCCGTGGAATACTGCAAGGCCGGCAATTCGACCAATGAATGTGAAATATGAGAGATGATCTTCATTGCACAAACCAGAGTTTGGATTTATTTGGAGGGTGTAATTGTCCCTGTGACAAAGATAAGAAGGTTTATGTCTGACATGTAGAGTGAATCAACATAATTTAGCAGATCATATGACAATCCAGCCATGATTTAACTGTAACAGGCTCCCGTCAATGGCAGGGGACCTGTTTTTTCCCTGCTACAATTCCTTCTCACAGGCCTCGATTCCCGTTCCCCCTAGTTTGTGACTTGACAGTGAAAGTAGAAGCAGCATACTGATGAACTCATCTGTCAATCTGCTCCCTCCTCCTATCAGTAAGACTCTATTAGAACATGAAAACAGTAGCACAGCTGATCGGTTCCTCATTCTGCTACTCCCTCTCCCAGTTTGAGCACAGTTGTATAGGAGGTTACAAGAGGCTGGTCAAAAATCAAAATCTAGTACTTACACAGCTTGTATTTAAAAAATACATGTAATGAATACATAGCTAACTTTTTTTGCGTATTTTATACCTGCCTAGACTTCACCTTTATTTAATGAACCTAAATATAAGTCTTGCCCCCACCCCCCCCCCACCCCAACAAAGTATCCCTGACCTCACAAAGCTGCAGTGAAAGCCAATAACAACTCTGCTCCATAATGACCAAAAGTCTGGGTTTGAACACATGCAAATAGTTGCACTGGTTGACCTATGACATGCCCCCAAGGCACCTAAGTACCAGAGCTGTGGGCTACCATAATCTTGGTTATGAAACAACGAAACTAAGGCTGGCCATAGACCGTGCAAATTTCTTTCCTGCAACCATGGGTTGCTGTAAAGAAATTTGCATGATTCACTTATCAACTCACAATGCTGAAGGGAGATCGCTCATGCCAAGACATTGTATTCTCCTGGCGTGGAAAGCCGCCTCCGCTGGGAGAAGACAGTGATTATTGCTAGAGGCTATAGCTGCTTCTAACGATAATGCCAAGCAAAATCCAGCAGGCTGGTTGTACCAAACTTGATCGGTTGTGCAATCAGCCTGTCCATACATGGTTTGAAACTCAGCCAGTTCCTGCTGAACCAGCCGAGATTCAAATCCGTCTATGGCTGGCCTAATCAGCAGTCTATGGCATCATTCATAAGAACAAGCCATTCTGACTAGTCAATGACAAACTTTACCCAGGAACATTTCCAGCAACAAAGAGGAGGGGTCCATGGCAACTGGGACAGGCAGCAGAACATTGGAGGCAAGGCAAATATTTATATAGACATACCCCTAGCCTCAGAACAATTATGAAAAAGAAAAGAAACTTACGTGGCAGAATACTCAAACAGTCCATAATATGGATTAAACATCTCTTTGGACAAAAGGAAGAACCATTCTCTGGCCACGCCACCATAATCCAAGCCTTTCTCGGATTCAAACTCTATCCACAACCGTGCCTTCAAGACATCCGGCCTCTTCACCGACATGATCCGCCTGTACGATTCTTCAAAGATGTTGTTTCTGTGAAGCTTCATTTCAAATCTGTTTGGTATATCAGCCTGAGGAGAGAATCACTTTCTGTTATGATGATGACACATGAAGACACTGGGGTCTGTTACGAGAAGACCTAAAAAGCAGAACCTATTTGATATACTAGGTGTTTCAATGCTGTTATTCAGGCTTTATTAACACATTATTCAAATAAGGTTCGGCTTTAGATCCATTTTAAGAATGTTCACATAATACACAAACCACTAAAACGCACCCGATTTTAGAAGAAAACAACCTTTAGGTTTCAAGAAGAGGCCAACATTGAATGACGGCTCGATTGCATACCAGTAGTGTGTACTGGTCTACCACACCAATTTTTATTATAGAACTAGTTAAAATGTTACAAGAAAGGCTAACATGCCCCAACAGAGAAATATGAATTATCATACAAAAAATATATAATGAAATCAATACCAATGAATAAAGACAATACAATGGTATCAAATGATGTTGTCTGTACAGACAACGTTTCTCCACAAACCTGGCTTCTTCAGGACATGTGACAGACTTTAAGGTTACCTAAGACAATACAATGTTAGTAACACATTTGTATTTTTGCAAATTCTAACCATATGGTGAATCAAATGCTCCTACCAATATGGCCCAGGGATAGATAATCCAGCCCAAACGCATTGGAGCACTCAGCACCAAAAAAAAAAAACAGTAGTAGTAAAACAAGAACGCAATCCTAGATACAAAAATATATCATATCATTTTGCATATAAGCTATGTAGTGTGTACCTGGTAAAAAAGAGGATCTGACTCAGCCACTATCAACTTACTTTAACCAGATAAAAATATCGGATATCTCATTTGACCTTCCTGACAAAATGGGAGAGGGACTTGAACTGTACGTTTACTCCGAGCCAGACTCAAAACATTGTAGCATTGGCCCTGAAATCTACCATCTGTACGACCATACAGGAAACGAACTATAAAATCCTGACGAGATGGTACTTAACTCCTCAGGCTTTGCATTCTTTCTATCCGACCACCTCTGCGCTTTGTTGGAGATGCGGACTGGAACAGGGCACTTTGTTGCATGTGTTTTGGTCATGTTCGAAGTTGTCTCACTTTTGGTCCACTGTTAGGACCGTTATTCAAAAATTTACGGAGTATAATGTCCCCAATGACCCGGCCTTCTTCCTCCTGCACGTGAACGCCATGTCCACTAAAAAGTACAAAAAATCCATTCTATGTCCTCTGGTGAATGCCGCAAGAGCATGTATACCGCTCCACTGGAAAAGCCAGGCCCCTCCATCGGTGGCGTCCTGGGTTCGTAAGGTGGAGGAAATTAGTAGACTGGAGGACCTGGTGCTTACGGGGAGGCAACAGCAGGAAAGATTTAGGAAAACATGGGCACTCTGGCACCAATTTATCTTCTCGCCCGAAGGGGTATCTCTGAGGACCTTGTAATATGTTCGGCGATATATACTGCATGGGGGGTAGGGCAGTCCTGAATCAACCAGAAATCCCCCCCTCACCTCACCCCCCCCTCTCCTCCCCCCCCCCTCTCCTTCCCCCCCCCCTCACCTCACCCCCCTCTCCTTCCCCTCTCAGTCTTCCCCGTCAGTGTCCCTTCCCCTACCCTTAATGGTCTCTGCCTTGGTACTGGGTTTTTACCGGGGTATCGAGGTTCTGATGAGAGCCGGAGATGGGGGAACTGAAGGGATCTAGGCTCCCAAACACGCTTCGGCATTGGAGGTGTTATGGATGGGCCATGTACAATGTTTTTTATGATCCTGTCTCTCCCGTGAACTCGGCAATATGTTTGATGTATGTTTCCCTTTTCCTCCCTCCCCTTTTCTTTTGTATCCCACTTCTATGTTGTATTACATGTCCATGCCCATGTTGGGCATTGTTTGAAAATTAATAAAATTTATATTTGAAAAAAAAAATATCGGATATAGGGCAGCGGGTACAACAATAAAAGATTTATAAGAAAAAGGTATAGCAATCAGCGCAAAGGATGATGAACAATTAAAAGTAGTAAATGTAATGAATAAATGTATATGCTGACCTGTCAACCACTGTAAGTGATTTCACAACACCTCAAAAGAAATATGTATATATAAATCAATGTATCACAGCAAAATATAATATATTGAAAAGAAAATGCATAATGATTTATATAAATCATTATGAATGAATTATTTATTTTAATCATAAAGACTGGGGAGGAAAAGAGTGCATACCTCAGTCTGACATCTTAAGAGAAGGGGCTATATAACAACCAGATGTCACCAAATAAATTGAGAGGAATGTTGTACCTGCTGCCCTATATCCGATATTTTTAGCTGATTGAAGCTTAGATCTATAATCATAGAATATATCTTTCCGTCTAGGATTTCTGTATTGTACTATCAGTGCTGATGTTTGCTTGGGCCTGAGTGCTCCTATGCCCGACCACAGGTGTTTGGCCTGGATTGTCTATTCCTGGACCATATTGGCAGGAGCATATGATGCACCATATAACTAGAAATTGCAAAAATACAAAATGTGTTATTAACATTATATTGTTTTGGGTAACCTTAAAATCTGTCACATGTCTGGGTCCTGAAGAAGCCAAGTTTGTGGCAAAATGTTGACTGCACAGACCTCATCATTTGATACCACTGTATGGATTGTATTTAATTTATTAATTTGTATTGATTTTATAATATATTTTTTGTATGATAATCTTCCGTTCCCTGTTAGAGCACTTTAACCTTTCTTGTAACATTTTAAAGGGGTTGTAAAATCAGAAGTTTTTTTTTTTTATCTTAATGCATTTTATGCAATAAGATAAAAAGCCTTCTGTGAGCAGCCCCCCTACTACAAACCTGAGGTCTCTCTCTGTCCAGCGAAGTCCACGAGTGTCTCAGTCTTCCAAGATTCTCCCTTCTGATTGGCTGAGAAACAGCAGCGGTGCCATTGGCTCCCGCTGTTGTCAAAGTTAGAAGAGAGAGGGGGGTGGGGCCAGGTCGGGGCTCCATTGTCCGAATGGACGCAGGGAGCTGTGGCTCGGGTGCCCCATAGCAAGCTGCTTGCTGTGGGGACACTGTACAGGAGGGAGGGGCCAGGAGAACAGAAGAGGGACCCCAGAAAAGGAGGATCCTGGCTGCTCTGTGCAAATCCACTTCAACGGAGCAGTTATAAAAAAATAAAAAAAATAAACTTTAAAATCACTAGCTAGTTCTATAATAAAAAATGTAATTAATTTATTCAAAAATGGGGGATATAGTCCGTCATTGTAGGGTAATCCGGTAATCTCCGTATTCTGTTAGATGAGGCCCAAGTCTATATATTGTTTCTATAATGTACTGTAATGTCTATAATGTAAGTCTAGCAGCGCTTTAAGTATTTATTGGTTGGGGTCCTTCTAGGACACAGTAACCGCAATTTGAAAACAACACCACATATCTAAATGATCCTATCCACTCTACTGCTAGCACATTTTACAGGCAGTCTTTCATTTATGTTTTTCCTATCTACAACAGCTAACAACTAATATTAATTGGTTTTATTATAATTAGTGGCCTTGATAATAATTGAGAACACTTGTTAGAATAAAGTTGCAAATTGTTTTCTGGTGAACAAGCATTATCATTAATCAGCGCTCCCCAATTAGCAGGCATAAGTGGAAAAACCCTTTATTTTGATTATTAGGGTAGGCAAGGTAAGTGCCTTTGTTGAAATGGAATAACACATTTTGCAGCAATCTTTTGATTACATGGGTCTGTCAATAATAAGAACACGCATTACAATCTTATAAGCCATTTAAATGACAGGAGATCTCGATTGGGTGCCAAAGACTAGAAGAAGCCTGCAATCAACATAAAAGCAGCATTGGACTAATTTTAGGCAATAAGTGTTGGGTCATTTTTAAAGAGGTATATTAGGACAGAGAGGGGTAGGAGGGGAGAGTTAAGCATTAACAAACAGGTTAAACTTTTTTTGGGTGGGGGGGATTTTAGGGACTGGTCTTAAAGTGTTACTAAACCCAGGTGGATCTGTGCATACAGGATCAAGCAGCCTTTTTACACAATGCAGAAGATTAAGCCTTTAGTATCCACAGTGAGAACAACAAGCATGCTTTCCAGCATTATACAGACTGATTTTACTGTTGTGGGTTTAGTAACACTTTAATCCTGCACATTGTGTAAAAAGGCTGCTTGGTCCTGTCTTCTCTGATCCTCCCCTTTTACTGCCCCCAATCCACATCCTGATAGTACAGAGCCTTGGAGGCATTGTGCACATGCTCAGTTTGGTGTGTTTTGCTAGAGAGTTTTTTTTGTGGGGGGCCAATCAGCACTGTCCAGACAGAGGGTCGGGGTCATACAGCATCATGGGACAGTCAGAGGAGAATGAAAACTCATCCTACAAGCTTTAACCAGACACTGATAGAAGTCACAAGACTGCTATATACCATGGATGAAAAAAAGATGTTTAGCAGTAGATATTTACCAAAATAATTGTTCTGTGTACTGTGGGAGACCAGATATACTAAATGCAGGCTCCTGGGTTTATTGACACTTTATCCCCTTAGGTTTTACAGTGAGTATAACAGGCATGCTTTACTGCATATACAGTATTTACTGTTGTGGGTTTACTAACACTTTAATAATTGACTTTGGAACAAACTGATTTTCCTGCTCGACTTTCCTGTTCGAAAAAAAAAATGCTATCTCATGCCTTAAATGTTTCTCGAAGATCTCACCCCAAACATGAGTAGATAATCAAACAGATGTTCTTAAAATAGAACATTTTGAATTAAATTCTACTAGTGTATGGCCAGCTTAAGTGTTAAGATACTGAGGGATTAAATGTTGGAGGGTGCTTTACCGTAGGGTACACTATCAGTGATTGGACACCAAGTCTTGGCTCTGGAACCCTTATGCTGAACACTACCAGACATGGGTTCTTTGTGCTAAGAACAAAGATTTTGACCCAATCTTACAACATTTCTCAGGGCAAAAGATGATAAAATAGCAATATTTGGGGCTTGGCCTTGTGTCAAAGGGCAAATGCTACTTGATTTTTTACATCAGTTTAATATGCTTTTGAGATCACTTAGAATTCATTGCAAGAGCATTTGACCTGAAGTTAGCCTCCATCTTCAAGCTGCATTCCCACAGACTTGTATATTATTATTACTACAGGTCCTTATATAGCGCCCTCAATTTATGCAGCTCTTTACATATGTATTGTATATTAACATCAAAGGGAGAAGTAGTTCTGATCCAAACAAAAGACTTGACACGGGCCCAAATTACATTTTATCTAGTAAGGTTTTGCTGCTTGAAAACCAGGCCTTTTTTGGAACTTTTTGTTTGAAAGTTTAAATCAGTACTTTGTGCTAAAAATTTACTTGGAACCCCCAAACATTAAATGGCGATGATTGCGATATTTTATGCCACACAGTATTTGCACAGTAGTCTTTCCAAAGCAATTTTTTTTGAAAAAAAAAAATACACTTTAATGAATAAACACAGAGTAAATAGATACCCAACATGTGATACTTTAAAATTGCTCACTCTCGTGGAATGGCGTCAAACTACACGTGGATAGTCAGCCTGGGAAGAGTTTAATAAAACAGGGCAAGTACTTCCCTTTCAGGCCTGCATATTAGGCACCTGGTCAGAGAGGAGGAGGGGAATGGCTGTTGGGATATCAAAGCTGAGATGCGCTTGAAGCTGGAAAGACCCCTGTTGCCTATGACTTGATCCCGCTGGGTGAGCTTGCCTGAATTAGGACTGTACCATGTTATGTGCTGAGGCTGGGATGCTGAGCATTGTTTAAAATGGACTGTCTTATACAGCTAAGAAGAGTTGTTTTGTGGTTTTAAACTGCCCATGAAGACAAAGACTGTCAAATTTTCTGTTGTTTTTGCTGAATAAAGTATTTTAAGTTAACTACACTGTCTCACCGCTGCACATTAACTCTTCGGATCCTGGCATATGGTACTTGTGATTGTAAAGTCTTGTTTTTTTCCCCAATTAAAACAATCATGTTATACTTACCTGCTCTGTGCAGTGGTTTTGAACAGGGAAGCCCAGATCCTGCTCTTTTTGGGTCTCTGGATGGAGCCCCTGGCCCCTCCCACCTGTCGAGTGGCCTCCACAGCAAGCAGCTTGCTATGGGGGCAC
The DNA here is from genome assembly GCF_037356315.1 of Lithobates pipiens. NCBI lineage: Eukaryota > Metazoa > Chordata > Amphibia > Anura > Ranidae > Lithobates > Lithobates pipiens. The sequence continues at coordinate 238,646,832 of NW_027507790.1, forward strand.
CCGAGCCAAGCTGCAGCTCAGTATATCCATTCAGACTCCAAGCTGTGGTTTGGCCCCACCCCTCTCTCTCCTGATTAGCTAATTGCATTTGATTGACAACAGCGGGAGCCAATGGTGCCTCTGATGTGTCTCAGCCAATCGGGAGGGAGAGTCCTGGATGGCCAAGGCACTTGTGGACATCGCTGGATAGAGATGAGGCTCAGATAAATCTGGGTGGCTGCTGAACACAAAAGGGTTTTTATCTTAATGCATAGAATACATAAAGATAAAAAAAACTTCTGCTTTTACAATCACTTTAAAAATCAAGTGTTAATTTTTTTTCACAGGTTACCTGTTTAGATTAACAAAGGAGGCCTAGTGGTAGAATTATTGCTCTCGCACTAATGTAACAGCGATACCTCACATGTGTGAACACCGTTTACATATACGTTCACTTCTGCGCGTGAGCATGGCGGGATGAGAGCGCTTAAAAAAATATTATTTTCTTATTTATTTTACTTTTTATTTTTACACTGTTCCTTTATTTATTTTAGAATCACTTTTATTCCTATTACAAGGAATGTAAACATCCCGTGTAATATTAATAAGGATGACAGGTACTCTTTATTGAGAGATCTGGCGTCAAAAAGACCCCAAATCTCTCATTTACCTTTAAAAGCAAAAAACAAAAGTATTTTTTTACTTTTCCTTTTAAAAAAAATATATTTACTAAAAGCTGCATCACCACTTGCTGGAAGGAAACAGGGGCACCGCGAATTTCGCAATGGTTAAACAAAGTAAGGAAAATTGGGATCATGGAGAATTTGATCCCTATGCCTCCGGAGGAAAGGGAATCTATAGTGCAAGTCTGGGCCCCATGGGAAATATTTTTACAGTCAGAAGAGGGGAAGAGGTTGATTGGAGAGGAAGCTGAGGATTAGACTAAGTGCCCATTCATACTACCGCGACTTGTCAGGCGACTTAGCCGCCTGACAAGTCGCGCTCCGTTCTGTACTATGGAACCGTTCTAATAGGAGCGACTCAAGTCGCTGCGACTTAGAAAAAGGTTCCTGTACTATTTTTGGGGCGACTTCAGGCGACTTGCATTGACTTCTATGCAGAAGTCATTTTGCAAGTCGGCGCTGAAGTCGTGTGCAGGTCGCGTCTGTGAGTCGCGCTGCAAGTCGCGTCGCCCCTGTGTGAACGGGCACTAACTGGTCGAGTGATGTGAACCTTACCCTTTGGTGGGTGGGGTCGGTTTCCTCCCCTTCTCTCCCTCTTCCCTATCCTCTCTTTGTTCCCCCCTTCCCCCCCGCTATGGGGAATTGATATTGTATTGATATCGTATTGATATTGTTTTGTTTATAAAAATGGCAGGAATACATTATGTTGTTTTCTTATTGATTGTTGTTTAATGGAACATGTGGCTACCAGAAAGTGTTTCGTATATGTAATTATTATTGACAACTTATGTTTTGTATCTTTGCAAAGAAATAAAGAATTAAAAAAAATATATATTATATATATTTATATATATATATATATATTTACTTTGGCCCAGGACCCACCAGCCATCGCACCGGTCCTCCAAGGGCATAGAGATGAGTGGTGGCCCCCTTGGCCCTACTCTTCTCTATACCCAACTACTGCCAGCATTGGATCACTTTCGGGCTTCACTGATGGGTCAGGTAAGCCCCGGACCAACTGGGAAGCGGTGGGAATGGGGGGGGGGGGGGGATAATCACTATAACTCCAGTATTTAACATCAAACAAATGACATATTTTTACTATGGGCTGGTTGCAAGTGGTAAAATGTTACAACAAAACAAAGTTACTGGTGATAAGGGAGTTGCTTTGAGACCCATAACCCTGCTCTGCAAATAACAGTGCCACGGTACTATAGCAATTACCTTTGTAATGGAGTTAAAAATACTTACTGGGTCAGAGGTCGTAGAGGGGAATTTAGCCCCCTGTCCAGGAATGCTTTCAGGTTATGTTTAAGCTTAAATCTGGGATGGTCTCTATATCTCCCACCCAGGTGCTATTAGGATACTAGGATGTTTTTGTTTTGGAACTATGTCTGTTATATCACTGTTGTCCATGTGCCTGTTTTTTCTTCTTGCATTCAATAAAGGAATTACAAAAAAAAAATACTTACTGGTTTCTTCAGTTTTTTCCTGAAATAATCATATTTCTGCTTGAACTCTCTGGAGTAAGGGACAGCCTAGAAGAGGAAGAGAAAATAATGGTTCCATTAAAACAAAGTCACGCTCAGATGTATATTATTAAAGTGGAGAACTATATTAATATTGCTACAAAAAAGTGACAGCACACTCAAAAAATGACATTGCACCTTTGGCTAGGTGCTGACGTTGAATCACCAACTAGATTTTTTTTTTATTTAGTTGGAACTCCAAAAAAACTAAAATTCCGAAAGTGTAAGAAACCTAAACCGCTGCCTGAAACATTGGGCAGAGCCATCAGGAACAGTAGGGTTGGGGGTACTGTATGCCAGAGATACCTATATCTATACAAAAGAAATATCAGAAGTGTTTTCTTAAGTGGAGCTATGTACTAAAATAAAGGTTTGCTTTAAATAATTATGAAGATCTGCTAAGGGTCACATGACCGAATGGTGTGTTTAAGGCCATGTGACCTAGAAATAGAACCCCTATATTTTAAGGTAACTATTTCCTTTTTTTTACTCTTAATCACTCCAGTGCCTCCCTCAATGTGCAAATCTGAACTATGAATTTATATTTTGTCTTTAAAAGGAAATATCAAAGCTTTAGATGCTGGCTTGTTTTTAAAGGTGAAGGCTGAATTCTAAAATTAGTTGTACCCCATTGCCTCAAGCATTAGTGAATGATTTATGAATGGAAACAAGATATGTCAATGTATCGGCTATCAATGGACAGGGGCAGCCAGAGCTACAGTATATATTAATGGCTACATTTCGGGCTAGTCTAACATTCTTTAGAGGGAACTTACATTTACATTTAAAAGAAAAAAAAATATACGCCTAATAAACTTTCTAACACCAACTATTACTTTTGTTAGCCAGCTTAAGGTGATTGTAGCCATATTGGTGCACTACTGCAACAACACAGTTGAGTAATATCCGTTTTGCTTTACACCAAGTTACATTTTCAGTACAAGCTTTTGGGGGCCTGCCGCCTTCTTCTAAGATCTAAGTAGCTTGTGCAAATAAATAAAAAAGTTTTGTGGACACTACTCAACTTTTTTAAATGTATTATAGGTACTTATATAGTGCTGTTAATTTAGGAAGCTCTTTACATATATATTGTACATTCACATCAGTCACTGCCCTCAAGGAGCTTACAATCTAAGGTCCCTGACTCACATTAATACAGTACATATATAAGGGCCAATTTGGACAGGAGCCAATTAACCTACCAGCATGTCTTTGGAGTGTGGGAGGAAACTGCAGTACTTGGAGGAAACCCATGCAGGCACAGGGAGAACATGCAAACTCCAGGCAGGTAGTGTTGTGGTTGGGATTCGAACCAACAATCCTAGTGCTGGTAGGCAGAAACGCTAACCACTTATGCCGCGTACACATAATCGGAATTTCGGCCAGCAAAAGACCGATGAGAGATTGTCATCGGAAAATGTGACCGTGTGTATGCTCCATCAGAATTAAGCTGGTTGAATTCCCGCCAGCAAAAATTTTAGAGCATGTTCTCAATTTTCCAGACGGAAAAACGTTCTATTGGAAATTCCGATCATGTGTATGAAATTCCAACGCGCAAAAACTCACACATGCTCAGATTCAACTACAAGATGGAAGCTATTGGCTACTGGGTATTGAACTTCCTTTTTCTAGTCCCGTCGTATGTGTTGTACGTCACCGCGTTCTTGACGGTCGGAATTTGGTGTGACTGTGTGTATACAAAACAGCTTGAGCCGAATTCCGTCAGAATTCCGTCGGGGAAAACCATCAGAGCTTTTTCCGACCATAATTCCGATTGTGTGTACGCGGCATTAGCCACTGTGTTATCCAGAAAACCATCTTCTTTGTACCTCTCTAACACTGGGACACTCACCAGGGGCCTCCACTTGACCACATTATGCGTAAGCCTACCATTTCACTACCTTACTGGCTGCCAAGGTATTCTCATTGGATAATGGCATGACAGGTGGGCAGGGTTTAGCTCCCAAATTGGGGGATGGATGACCACCAGAGATGAGAAGGCCATACAAGAAATGTTTTTCTGGTTAACGGAATGTAAAGGCGGGCAACACAAGCTGCTTTGATGGATGAAAAGTCCTCTCTTAATAATCCATAACTTTGCCAGGTTTGCTACAATTAATCCATAGAGGCAACAAACATATTATCCCGATTAAAACTTTACACATGTAATTATGTACATAAAGTACATCTCTGTCTCTATCCATTTCACAAAAAAACAAACAAAAAAAAAACAAAAAAACAATCAGCTGGGTTTTGCTTTAACTTACTGGCCCGGTGATGGCTGGATTCTGTAGTCGAGGGTCTTCCCACTGGGTTATTTTAGTATCTGCAATTAAAGGGTACATTTTTACCTTTTAGATTGCTTAACATTCAGCTACTGCAACAAGTTAAAAAGGGGGAGATTTACCAATAATGGAGAGTGCAAAATCTGGTGCAGCTCTGGATAGAAACCAATCAGCTCCTAGGTTCTTTTAATTTAATTAGCCTATTGGCTACCATGCACAGGGGCACTCTCCAGTTTTCGTAAATCAACCCCATAGATAGGTGGGACAAACTTCTTCAAACACAATCCCAAAACCTGGTTTGCAAAAAACCAAGCCAAGTAAACTGCCATCTATCAGCCCATACTTGATTGCCGTTTGCTACACTACTAGTGGGTGGAGAATGTTTAGTTATATAAAGGTTTGACTTGAATAAATAAGCAAATAAGAAAAAAGAAGTTGACAATAGTGCCTTAATTAGGCTTGATCTAAAAGAAATAAAGATGGTTCACGACTCATTTTTCATAGTAAGGTCAAATTCCAATTTTTTTTTAAAAACGTCACCTCTGAAACTGAAATATAAAAAAAAACGTAAATACACCAAATGGTATGTATTATATAAACTATATATCAATATATAGTTTTATATATATATATATATATATATATATATATATATATATATATTTTTTTTTTTTATTATTATTATAGAGCATACCTAAACTCTCCCACTGGGCAGCCAAGCAGTAGCAGCCTGCATAGGTATCCCTTCCCCAGCCACAGCCTTGTGCCATCACTTCTACCTGCAGGGAGCCCAGAACTGTTGCACAGTGAGTATTACAATAGGCTTGTTTTGTTTTTTTAACAGCCTCGAGAGCAGTGGGAATGATCAATTCTTTACTAAGGTATAGTTCTGCTTTTGGTTTTATCCACTGCTTTTATCCCAAGGCTGTTATGAGCTACACTATGTAGCCTGCAGGTACAATGAGGCTTAGGTATTTAAAGCAGCAGCCAGCTCCAGTAAGGCTAGTCATACACGTAAACTATATATCATTGATCAAATATAAATTCAATCGCTGCATTGGTCTTTTAGTCAGAAAAGATAATTTGACACATAAAAGTAAAGATAGAGCTGGGGAAATACCAACAAAAATGACACTGGGACAAGTTGTTCCTTTTCCATTAAAACAATCTTTGATAGACCAAATTGCCCATTTATTTCTGAAAGATATGACTCTTCTACTGAAACAATCATTATATAGGATTAGCAGGTATACAGTATAAAGACTTGTAGCAGGGGTGTCAAACTTAATTTCATGGGGGGGGGGGGGCATCAGCATTATGGATGTCCTCAAAGGGCCGGTTGTATCTGTAAGACTATATAAATGTATCCAGGGCTTTTTTGTTCAGAGAATAGGTGCAGGAACTGAACCATACCCCCTGACAAACTACATTGAGTGGTGGATGTGGCCAAACATTGGGAGGATCCTAAAGAGACAATAAATACCAAGAGTACGTAATTTGCAGAGTTCAGGGGTGCGCTATGTACAGAGTGTAGTTTCAAGGGTGCCCAATGCACAAAGTACAGAGTTTAGGGGTGCGCTACGTACCGAGTGCAGGGTTCAAGGGTGCGAAATGTACAGAGTGCAGTTCCACCACAGCCACCCAAAAGCTTCCTCTCATCTCAACTACCTGTCCCGGCTCTAGTACCTGCTGGCAATGAAAGCGGCTCCACCTCTCACTCACTGGCAAGGAGATCATTGAGCAGCATCTGTGCAGCTTACCTTATGATGCCCTATCTCACACTGCACCTGCACACCCTTTGTCCTCACCCATGAGTGCAGGGTAGGCAGGGATCTGTGCGAGCCATTGAGAGGAAATCTGTCCTTGTAAGCATAGAAGGCTTCCGTGTTAACAAGTGACAGTGTTGAGAGGGGAGCGGAGGGCCAGAGCCAGAGGTAGTGGACATCCATTCCGCCACACTCCGGCTGAAAAAAAAAGCTCCGGGTGCAAGGGAAAAAGTCTGGCAGGCAGCTTGAGGGTCTTGTGTTTGACACATGGCTTATAGGAATAAGGTAATAAGGTAGGTGGCTTGAAGAACCTTATATTGCTTGGACTAAGCAAAGGAGAGGTTCGCTGGATAACTGTATTCACCCATCGCACAATTATCCATTACACTGACCCACTACTGCAATCCCTGAAAAAAAAAAAAGATCCTGTCCCCAATTTAAATATTGCAAGAAAAGGCACAAAAATATTGGGCAGTGTGCTTTGATTCAAGATTTAATTTTTCAACAGTTAAATCCAATCATCAGGTAGAACAGAGACAGAATTTGTATGAGCGGGGACAATATCTAATTCATTCTTTCCTTATTAACCAGCAAACGCAGCGTTTTTTTCTGTTGCATGCATTCCTATGAACATAACCTATCACTTCCAGTCTCAGCATGCCATAAATGGCTGACGTTTACTCTGCATTACAGCACTAGTGACCTGAAAATTCAGTATGGCTGCCTAAATGCCCACTGTCTGTAATGTTAACTTTCACATACACAAACAAGAAGTATTAAATTCACTTATACTGGTTACTGTGCATACACACAAAGTGTTACTTCAGGGTGTATAAAGAAAACAGTCCGGAGGTGTATTAATGCGTGGAGACAAATAAAACATGCCACAACCAGAAAATTAAGTCAGAATAGCAATTTTACCACTGAGGCCTTGCTATGCTATATCTTGTTTTAAGCTATATCAAAGGATCACTCCACCTTTTTGACAAATCTGTTTTGTTTTTTTATTTTTTTTAAGACAATGAACCCAAATAATAACTCTGTCATTATTGATTATTACATATAATGATCCCTGTATAGACTCTTAAGGGTCCTGTGCTCAGTGTTGAGAGACAATGGACGCAATGGAATGTTGGGTTGATGCAAGCATTCAGTAGGCAGATAATGTAGAGACTGATCTTCATCACAACTAGATGCATTAAACATTCCTTACTAGGGTAAACCAATACTTTAACAGGAACATGGCTGATAATGCATACCCTACATAAACTGATCAGCACTATAACCTTGCAGTTCTCAGGTCTTGGTTTAAATCTCACAGGGGTCAACATCAGCATTAAGTCTGTATTGTATGCACTTGATTACATGATTTCCAAAGAGTGCTCCAGTTCCCTACTACACTACCATGTAAAGCAGTGTTGGGGAGAAGAAAGGGATCCCCGCTCCCTCTCCATGAGATGTGAAATAATTCAGCAGTATAGGTTGTAGGTCCTGCCTCTTTTTGCACCCCTTCCCCTGCTGAAGAGCCCAAGATGGACATTTCTTTTGCCTACTCCTTGGCCTAGCCATACGGTAAAGCATATAGAATGATTTCAGCATGCTACAAGTTAAAGTAAACCTGTCACTAATTGGGACAGTCCAAACTGAGCCTTTGTATGTCAACATGATCAGTTTCTCAAAAGGTATAGGAAGCTGAAATTATGTATAAATCTCAACTCTGTAAAAATCAAAGGGTTAGTTCACCTTTACCAAAACCTGCCTATGCAGGTAAGAGGCTACTGTAGATAAAAACAAACTGTATAACTTTGACTAGCGTTGGAAATTGTCCATGCTATAGGTGCATCTTCCGAAGCCTGGCTGGAAAACCCATAGGGTTTTTCCATCATCAGCTAGGATTGCCTTGGAAACATCCTGGCAACAAGGCAGGATGGGAGGATGCCATACTCACAACCATGCTTCCAAAGGTGTGTTGATGGCCTATAGCGAGGGCATTATTTAACTTTACTCAGAGCTGCACGGTTTTGTTTTTGTCTATAGGCACCCCCTTACCTACATTGGCAGTTTTTTGATTAAGATGAACCCTTTAAGCTAGGCCCCATCCTCTCACCTATTAAACTTTCTTATTGGCCAGTTAGGCTGCCCATCATTATGTCGTTATATATCGTTATAGGACCAATGGGGAGGTTCAGGGGGTGAGGGAACAAGAAATGCTCTTTTGAACTTCAGCATTTTAGCTACATCTGCAGATCTGTAAATGATTTTGACATGCAGTTTTTTATGGAAGGTAACATTTGTTTGCCCCCACCATTATAGGAGTGAGTTCCCAAGCCCCTAGTTTTACACTAAACAGTAATTTATTCTAATTATGCCAGTTTTACTTTAAAACTTGAACTGGAAAAGGGTTAGAACCTCTTGATGGGTTATTATTGTTGTCTGTGTCCCAGCTAAGAGGCTTTCCCCTCAAAGAAGTTTGATTATTGACGTTAACCACTTCCCATCGGGGCCAATTCTGACACTTCGCTCCATGTACAAATCTACTTTTGTTTGCTAGAAAATTACTTAGAACGCCCAAGCAATATATTTTTTAGCAGAGGGCCTATAGAAGAAATTGGTGGGCGTTGCAATTTTTTTTATGTCACATGGTATTTTCACAGTGGTTTTTCAAGCGCAATTTATTTGCAAAAAATCCACATAAAAGATGATGTTACACCGAGTAAATAGATACTTAACATATCACGCTTTAAAATTGCATCTGCCTGTGGAATGGCGGCAAACTACAGTGCTTAAAATTCCCCATAGGCAACGCTTTAAACGCCTTTACCAGAGTGGTTACCAGTTTAGAGTTGCACAGGAGGTCTGGTAGAATAATTGCTCTTGCTCTAAAATTCACGACAATGGTGGTACCCCCTTCCACCACCAGCAGAAGTGATTGAGTGGCTAATTAGCCACTCAGATCACTTCTACCTTACCTGGAATCGCAAGCTGAAAAGATCAATACTAAGATAATGTCTGTAGGTGCAGGCATCATCCCGGTATAACTACTGAAACCTGAGGACATCCATAGATGTCCTACGTGTGGCAAGTGGTTATTACCAGACGTTGATATACAGCAACAAATCAGAATACATCTTTCAGTCACTCGAAATCAGTACAATAAAAATTGATTGGGTACTGTATATCAGTTTTACTTTTTCACTGGATAAATAAACAAAAATGTAGAACATCTATAGATGCAGCTATAATGCTGATGTTAAATTCAAAACTCAACATGTGGGCTGGAGTGCACTTTTATTTAAATAAACACAAATTTATCAAAAAGTTGGAGTAACCCTTGAAAATATTTGGCATGTTGATGGCAAGAGGTGCTAAGGTAAAGTAACACACAACCAACCAATGATCTGTTGTTACATAACCTAAACATATTTAAAAGTGAACGCAAACATCTAATTGGTTGGTATGAGTTACACAGCCATATTGGTTAAGCCAGAAGGCTCCCACTATACTGTTTGGCCTTCTGATAACAAAATGCTGCTGGACTTATTTTCCCTTTGCAATGGTGGATGCCAAGGCAGGATCGCTGAGGCAAGTCATCTAAACATACAGTATCCACCAACGCTGTATTAACATAAAGAAAATGCAAAAAGTTGTTAATCTTTCAACAATCTTTCACTGACACAAATAGGGGGAAACCGCAAGCATTGTGGTGCAGAATGTACAGTACCGTAGGGGGGCAGGGACTGTGCATTTTCACGGTCTGTGCACATCAACACTTGAGTTCCTGAATAAAGAGTAAGATCACATGATTTTCATAATGCTAATACCTGTCATTGCAGGTGAAGTCTGCTAAGAGGGAGAACACTTACTGTGGTCTATGTAGAATGTTCTGCCGTCTATGTGTATTCTCTCCTCCCAGCCAGGCTGCAAAATAAGGCATCAAAATTCATTAGAAAGAGGAAGAAGCACAGAATAAATAGCTTCATAATTAAAGCTCTCTCTCTCTCTCTCTATATATATATATATATATATACACACACACACACACACACACACACACACACACATCGATCAACCATGACAATATGACTACTGAAAGGGTAAAGTGAATAACATTGATTATTTCGTTACAATGGCATGTTAAAGTGACTGTAAAGGCCTTTTTGTTTCTAAATAACAGACATGTCATACTTGCCTCCACTGTGCATCTCATTTTGCACAGAGTGGCCCTGATCATCCTCTTCTGGGGTCCCCCGAAGTCTCTCGCGGCTCCTCCCCATATCTGATGTCCCCCTCGGAGAACCGATTCCCCGAGGGGGGGGGGGTTACCCTGTGGGCGCACTCCCGACACACAGAATGCTGGACTCGCCCCCCCCCCCCCCCCCGGCGTCATTGGATTTCATAGCAGCAGGAGCCAATGGTTGCGCTGCTATCAATATATACAATCAAGAGCATTATTTAACCCTTTCATGACTAAGCCTATTTTTGGCATTTGGTGTTTATAAGTTAAAATCCGTATTATTGGCTAGAAAATTACTTGAAACCCCCAAACATTATATATATTTTTTTAGCAGAGACTCTAGAGAATAAAACGGCGATTGTTGCAATATTTTATGTCACACGGTATTAAACGCAACTTTTTGGGAAAAGGGACACTTTCATGAATTAAAAAAAAAAACAGTAAAATTAGCCCAATTTCTTTGCATAATGTGAAAGATAATGTTACGCCGAGTAAATAGATACCAAACATGTCACAATTTATAATCGCACGCACTTGTGGATTGACGACAAAGTACAGTACCTAAAAATCTCAATAGGCGACGCTTTAAATTTTTTTTACGGTTACCAGGTTAGCGTTACAGAGGGAGTCTAGTGCTAGAATTATTGCTCTCGCTCTGACGATCGCGGCGTTACCTCACATGTGTGATTTGAACACCATTTATACATACGCGGGCGCGACTTACGTATGCGTTTTCTTTGCTTCACGAGCTCGTGCTTTAAAAAAATTTTTTTTATTTTTTTATTTATTTTAAAATTACTAAATTGTTTTAAAAGACCCCTCACCCCTCCTTTACACTTCAATGTATTCAGATCGCCGAAAACGGCGATTCTGAATACCGTATATTTTTTTAAAACCGCCGCCATTGGCAGCCGAGTAAACGGGAAGTGACGTCATGACGTCGCTTCCGTGTTTACTATGAGGAGACTGGAACGAAGCCGATTACGAGTTCGTTCCAGTTCCTCCCCAGCGGCCGGAGGCATCACACACGAACGGGAGCACCGGTAACAGCAGCGGGAGGGGGGGATGTCCCCTCCCGCTCCTCCGGCATAACAGCCGAGCGGCTTTTAGCCGCATCGGTTTTAATGGCTGGAAAGCCAATCGCCTGCTGAAGAAAACGGTACCGGGATGATGCCTGCAGGTGCGGGCATCATCCCAGTATACCCCCCAGAAGCCGAGTATGCAGATCTGCATACGCTCGGCGGGAAGGGGTTAATGAATGCATTAATACATAGAATGCATTAAGGTGAAAAAACACAAACCTTTACAACCCCTTTAAAGTGGGTGGGATATATTAGGTAACAAGTGAACATGCTGTTCCTAAAGTTGATAGCAAAAAAAAAGGGCAACCTTAAGGATTTAAATGACTATGACAAGGGCCAAATTGTAATGGGTCCAAACAATTCCAAAACTGCAATTTTTGTGGGATGGTCAAGGTCTGCAGTGGTCAGGATCAACCAAATGTGGTCCAAGGTAGGAAAACTGGAAACGGAGTCAAGGCTTATTCATGCACCTCGGGAGCAAAGGCTAGCCCGTGTAGTTCGATCCAAGAGAAAAGCTACTGTAACTCGAATTACAGTGCATTGCAGTTTGCATCGCAGTATGCAACTGCAGACTGGTCAGGGGACCCATGCTGACCTGTGTCCACAGCCAAATACATTTTGCCTACAATGGGCACATGAGCATCAGAATTGGACCATGGAGCAATTGAAGAACGTGGCCTGGTCTGATGAATCACGTTTTCTTTTATATCATGTGTATGGCTGGGTGCATGTACGTTGCTTACCTGGGGAAAATAAGGCACCAGGATGCAGTATGGAAAGAGGGCAAGCCGGCAGAGGCAGTGTGATGCTTTGAGAAAAAATTCTACTGGGAAACCTTAGGTCCTGCCATTCATGGGGATGTTACTTTGGAGTTTATGTCTCAATGGGTCAGGGTTGTGTGTAGTGCCAGTCAAGTTTCTCCACCCCAAACTCAGTCACCCCTGTCTTTATGGACCTTGCTTTGTGCACTGGTCCAAGTCATTTGGTGGAGGGGGGATTATGGTGTGGGGTTGTCTTTCAGGGGTTGTGCTTGGCCCCTTAGTTCCATTGAAGGTAAATCTTAAGGAATTAGCATACCAAGACATTTTGGACAGGTTCCCAACTTTGTGGGAACAGTTTGGGGATGACCCCTTTTCTGTTCCAACATGACACCAGTGCACAAAGCAGGGTCCATAAAGACATGGATAAGCAAGTTTGGGGTCAAAGAACTTGACTGACTTTCATACAGTCATGAATTCAACCCAATAGAACACCTTTGGGATGAAGTAGAGCCAAGACTGCAAGCCAGGCTTCTTGTCCAATATCAGTGCCTGACCTCACAAATGTGCTTCTGGAAGAATGGTCAAACATTCCCAAGACACACTCCTAAACCTTGTGGACAGCCTTCACAGAAGAGCTGAAGCTGTTATAGCTGCAAAGGGTGGGTCAACTCAATATTGAACCCTAAGACTGGGATTCCATTAAAGTTCATGTGCATGTAAAGGCAGTTGTCCCAACACTTTTGGTGATATAGTGTATGTATATATATATATATATATATATATATATATATATATATATATATATATATATATATATATATATATAAATATAAATTGGTAATGCAACATTTTTATATATTTTTTTTAAAATTGGTAATGCAACATTTTTATATATTGAATTGCTGATGCAATTACGGAATTTCTCCTGTAGTTAAAGCAGAACTACAGGATTTCCCTATCCTCCCATACTGCCACTGCCCCCTTCTCCCCAAAGACTGGTATTTAATAAAAAAATAAAAATAAAAAAGGAGGTTTACAAAGCACTGCATCCACGATCCACTGATCGAGGCTCCAGCTAACTACAGACTTTCAGTTTGGAGAGCTGCAGGAAGTGTCAAGGGGCTATTAGTGCGGTGAACACCACACTTTTATTCCATTGAAAATTAGAAGTCCATCTGCCATGGTGGGACTTGTAGTTCATTTATTCACAGATCTCAGTGTATAAATGGTGTATTAGTGCAGGCGGGGCCTTGCAGCTGCTTTCATAATTGACAGTGGCTGCAGAAGAGAAGAACCCCTGCACGCTGTCATGGGGGGGGGGAATTCTGGAGCTTAGAGAGCTATGCTTGGCACCATGTTAAAGGTGTAAAAGATTGAGTTAGTCTTTAAGGCCCCTATGCATAACTTTTTTCTTCAGGTCTTCTTGCCAGTTCTGTGATATCATCCCTTGGTTGTCTTCTTATTTAAGGACTGAGTGGCACTCACGTAAGCATCACTTAGTTCTGGAGTACTGTTGGCCTATGTGATGACGTACCATCTAGGGGCCAGGTAAAGGACAGGAAATGGGCAGAATGACAAAGTGTCATTTTGCCTTGATGAGGACTGCCAGCTGGATTTAAATAGGAAGCTGGCAACAGCACTGAAGCATGGCAAAGGTGATGAAGAATGGCATTATTTGGAGGAAAAGAGAAAAAAATATATACACTTGAAGCAATAGCACCTGTCTGGACAGCAGTAGCCCAATGAGGAGTCATTCCTTCCCTTTACGACTGCAGGTGCCAGGGATGGCAAATACACACAAATCCTACTGCAAATCATTTGCTGCATGTAAGGCAGATTGATTTGCAGTAGCAAAGCACCTGGTTCTGCTAGCAACTCACTGAACAAAAACTCCTCTGTGTGTTCCAAGTTATATATAATTCAAGCAAAAACCTGCAGCCCACACCGATACTCACTGGAAGAGGACCCAAGTCATTCGGATTTAATGACGCTTTTGTTCGCATGTGAACTGGAAATTTTAACCTCGGGTCCTCCTGTGAAACAAAATAGTTCGGTTAGTGAAATATGTTTTTGGTAAACATTCATTAAGAAAGAACTCTGTTGAAAACAAAAGCCTTTCTCCAATTTATTAATTTGCCTAACGCAGATCCTTATAGATCTCTATGGGGGAATTCCAACTAAAACACGCTTTTTCTATAGGGCATTGGAAGGGTAAGCAGCTCTGTAAGAGTTGTATTGCTGTCTTTATCCCAATCAGTGAGATTTCCCTTCACTTCTGGTCCAAAATATAATGATGAGCTCAGGCATGATTGGACTAGAATACGAACCCATGTATGTAAGCCTGTCAGGAAGCTGAATGGCAATTATTTTCAGCTGGAGCATTCCCAACCCTGCTGTCACATGTATTCAACCCCCTTCTATATGTGTAATTGCACTCAACCATGGGTGACTAGTCTGCATAAGGTGACAGCTTCCTGACAGGTTTGCACGCATGGGTTCTGATCCTGGTCAAAACATACCAGAGCACATCTCTACCCAACAGAAGTGAGGGGAAACCCCATGTTGGACAGTTGTCACCATTTGAGGCTGTACTCCTATGACTCCCCCAATGACAACTAAAAAGTTTGGGATTTCTCCACACCAGGAAAAATAATTCTCAATAGAGGCAGCACACACCTACTGGAAAAAAGGTTCCAATCCGCCCTTAGCCTAAAGTTAAAGTTTGCAGCAGCCTTCAAGAAATATGAAGGCTGCTGTTGACATTCTTAAGCAAAAATGCAATGTGACTGGCTTTTACGCTACTCCTTGGCCTTCAGAATTTTTCAAATATAACGGTTCCAAAAAGATTATGAAGATCTGAAGCATCAGAGAAAATCAGAAGTCAAGATCTGCATACTTGTTTCAGTGACAAAGATTATTCAAGGGAGAGGGCAATAATGAAAAGCCAAGAAATTGTGGCAATCAATGGCCAACTGCATTTTTGTCTCATGCCTGGTTTCCTTTTTAAAATATCTGTCAAATTTTGAAGGGCTGTTTATATGCAAATAGGATCTTCTCCAACATCAACACTTGCAGGTGTGTAAATGCCCACAACCTCCTGCCATTCCAGGGAGGAGGAGCCATATCCTGCACTAATGAGATCACGGTACATTAAAAATAAATGGTCCTACATGCACATTCGAAGGAACCACTAATTTCTTGTCTTCTTGGAATATTGGTTTGGGTGTTTATTAAAGAAGCTGATCTTTCTTATCCAACATCCATCAATAGAAATCCGAGGGAGGCCATACACAGAGCAATAACAGAAAGCATTACAACAGACTTTATCATTGTTTCTGACAAAAAGGCCATGTAGGGTTATTTAGAGCAGTAGTTGCCAAATTGTGGCCCTTTGCTTTTTATCTGGCCCTTTGGTCACTATTCCTGCCACTGATACAAGACAGTATTCTCATACACCAACAATGGGGCATTATTTCTCCCACTGCCACCAACAATGGGACACTATTCCTCCCTAATAATATCAAATGTGGTGATGTTTACTGTCACTGATGCCAGGAAAAGGAACGCTCCTTCTGGCCACGGTCTGGCCCTCCTAAAGTCTGACAATAAACCGACCCTTTGCTTAGAAAGTTTGGAGACCCCTGATATAGAGAATAGTAATAATGCACATTTTAAAGCCTAAAAAAGTGAAAACTTTCTAAGAATCTGAAAATCTCCAATTAACTGTACGCAGAGCATGTGCAAAGTCTGGGTGGACTGCGTAAGGCTTAGTGGTGGGCGAGTTGTTTATCGCCCTTTATATCTATGGTCTTCTTGACTGTGGCCAATATCCCACAGGCCCCATAACACCTCCCCACAGGACTTGGCCAGTGGTTTAACAAATGCCATTTTTTAAACGGTCAGCACAATTTTTTTTTCCATTTAACCTACTGTAATTTTATCCCCTTGTGTGGAAATAAAAAAGGTAATTTCATAATACAAAAGCTGAAACTTCAGAAAAGGAAAAAAAATAAATGCATGGACACAGCAATATGTGCCATAATGACAATAAAATGAATTTAATAATGAGAAAAGGACACAGAGATCATGGAACAAACCCAATGAAAACCAATACAGATTTCTCAACCAAGGAAAAAAAAACAACAGATTTCATAATCAGTCAGCAGAGGTCAATGTTGTCATGTAAAGCCAAACCCATGTGTGTGAGCCCACCAGGAAGCTGTCACCTTTATGGACCACCTGACTGGCGCAATATGCACCTCAACATGCCTGATGAAGGGGTCCTGCGCAGCTCCCAAACGTTGCACTTGTTCTTGTGGTGTGATCATTCTGCAATAAAAGCCTTGGGATGATATTTGAATATCCTTGGTGTGCTGGCAAATATGTGCATTTATCTACATACAGTATATAAGGGGCATGTACAGCTGCGGGGAATGCCCCAGACGCAGATGCTTGGCCAGTACAGGTTATTGCTCTTGGTGGGCTAGCACGCTTGGGTTCAGATTATAGTCCAAACACCCCTGAGCTCTTGATTGACAAACAGCAACTTTTCTTCTGCTAGTTTGAGGTCATATTCTTGATCCCGATCATCATGTTTTTAACCTTAACTTTATTTAGTTCTAATCGGTTACTATATTACTAAAATAAAGTTTTATTTCCATCTGGAGAGGTTTTCTCCAGTGGACAGATTTTCTCTTCCTGTCTCCACCATCACAGGACAGGAAGTGATGGGTAATTTCTCCAACACAGACAACAATGAAGCACTGACAGAGGGTCTAACCCTGTCCAGCTCTGTAAAAAAGAAACAGAAGAAAACGTTCTGGCAGGAGTTGTATTTGAAGGCCGAGGCCTAGCTGATCTTTCCACAAAGCCTGATAAGCAGCACAGTACAATACAATACAATACAAGCAGTTATACATTGAACATTGATTTGCTGGTGACCTTACATAAAGTACAGCATTGCTTACCCAAGTGGTAGTTTTGGTATTATGGTCAATAAAGAAAGGCCTGCCATTTGGCGCTATTCTCATTTCCCAGCCTGGCGGCAAGAAGCTCTGTGCCCCTTTGTGTTGTGGTTTAGGAGAGTTATATGGAGATGGTTGTGGAGACTGAGGGTTGGACAATGTATCCTTCACAGCCCGACGCACGGGGAAGTCTTTAGCACCCTGCACGGTCAAACACAATGCAGACGTAACAGGTATTAATGTCAATTAGTACTGTGAGAGAGTCATGCAGAACAGTCTGAACATCCGCATACGTCCATTAAAATACAGGAACAGCCTCGCTAGTCTTCACTACGAACATTTACTATGTATTAATTTGCTGCAGCTCAAGCTGTTACACATGCCAGCCTTTAATCCTAATGTTTTATTTATTTATTCAATTCAATAAGTCCATTCTCCAGATCGCTGTGCTTGTTTAGGCTGTGACAATGCTTAATAACATGGAGCAAACACAACAGTATGGCTTGGAATGTATGACCATAAAAAAGAAAAACCCATAGAAATATATGTTCTGAATGGATGAAGACATAACTAACCGTGAGAGAGCTATGGGAGCTGCCATGACCTTCTCTTGAAAATGCTAGGTGCCTGACCGGAACAAACATGCTGTAAGTGAAGCCACTTTATCGCAGGTCTGTTGCTCAGAATATCAGCAATGGCAGCTACCGTATTCTCCTTTGTGCCAGTCATGCCCATCCAAGTATAAAAAGCGAATGTATCTAGTAAAGCAAAAGTATCAAGTACCTGTGCATGCCTTTACAATGACTAGTCAGACAAAAGAGGGCTCTTCATATACCTACCTCTCTGGTGAATAGCAAGTCTTCACTTGGCTCTACTGAACAGCTAGAGCTTCGGGTAGAATTAAATACTACTGGAGGCCTGCATCCCACAACAAGTGCTGCACACAGTATTGATGTAGGGGCTTGCAGAAGGAGTCGATGTCCACAGCTGGAGACCAGGCATCCAACATGCCTAAAAAGGGGTGTCAGATGTGAAGATTCTGCCAAAGGCTAGAACTCTTCAACAGAGCAAAGTGAAGACTTGCTGTCCAGCAGAGAAGTGTAAAGTGTCCTCTTTTGCCTAAAGAGTCACTTAAAGTTTTAAAGAAAAGGTTTCTTTGACAGGGACCTTTTTTTATTTTTTAAACAATTTACAGATTTACTTTAATATTTGCTTTGAGGCTGGGGAGAAAATTTCAAAGCTCAATTTGGGGTCTTGGCTTCCCCCAATCTAAGTTTAAGGCATGGCCACTTGTAGAATTAAAGCTGCTCATACACTAGTAGATATTTAACAAATGTTCATACAAAAAACTCTTAGTAAATTAAATGTTGTTCAAAAGTACTTTCTTCTAACATTAAATTATGGAATGATTATAATTTCCTGGCCGAAAGCCACGCTCACTTTCTTGGAGCAAAAATTTCCATCCTACTCATTCAATTGTCTCATCACTACCATTGAAATAGAATGTTGAATTGACCTCATTAACAATTAGAAGATTGAACAAACTTTCTTAAAAAGAAAAAGTTTAAACAAAATGTAACTAGTGCATGGCTAGCTTAAAGTTCACTCTCTATCATTCAGCAATCCAGTGCCAGATCATCAGTATTGAGTAAATTTACTGGAATGTGACCACAGAATGGCCGGGAGCAAGAATGTTCTGGAAGGGGGTGAGGCTCAACCTCAACTTCAAATCAATAGAGTTCCCAAATTGAAATCTAGGCCTAGGATCTAGGGTCCTTCCAAGACACAAGGAAAATTAAAGACAAGTGCAACATATACCAAAACAGTTACCCATACCACCCAATCAGATTTCAGCTTACATCCTCTAGACTGCACTGCCTAAAAGATAAGAAATCTGACTGGTTGTAATGGACAACATTTTCTTCAATCCTTGCTGCAGTTTAATAAAAAGAAGCTCCACTGAATCAAAGCCAAATTACATTTAAAATATTACTTGCTTGTAAGCTGGAAAGCCATATCTATAACCTGGCCCCCAAATTCTATATAAGTCTGAAAAAGTCTTCTTCTACAATGTATCAAAACCCATCCTTCCTCATATGGGAGGAGCTCTAACAACCCTGGCAACTAATATATACCATACCTATAAGGGAAAAGAAGTCTGGTTCAAATCATTTTCAAATATCAGTAACAAAAAAAAAAAAATTCAAAGAACAGATCAAAAAAAGGTAGCTTTAATGTTAAATTTAGCTCGGTCAATTCTGAAATAAAAATGAAGGGTTTAATTTTAGATGAAAATGTCAGCACATTGATTTACTATTATTACTATTTGTTAAGCTGGTCTGCAGAGCAATTCAAATGAAACCTTGTAAAATAATGCATAAAACATTCAAGTTACATTTTTCTACTGTAATCTCATACTGGGAGTTAAAACGCTATCGCACAATAGAACACAATCAGTAATTATTGGCACTTATTCACACAGTCAAAAACTCAGAATGGCGAAGAACGACAATATTTTCCCTCTGAAATTTAAAGGAATAAAATCCCCACACTCCAAAAAAAAAAGAAATAAAAAAAAAAAAGAATACTGTACAAGAGCCTAAAAATACAACTTGGCAGCCAATTCTTTCAGTTCTAATATACATATACAAATATTTTTATGTATTGATTTTTTTGTGCAACATAAATTATATGTAACCACATGGTTTTGTATTCATCAATAAAGTAGAGGTCAACCCATAACTTTTATTTTTTAAAGTTGATGCAAACCCTAACTGAATGCATCATAAACAATTAACTTTTCTTTTTTTTTCATATTTTGTTGCATATCAGCCCTGCTGATCTCCTGAAGCCTCTTCACAGTCACTTATTTTTTACATGCACTCCAGCAACTGCAGATAATTTCCCAGGGCAGGATGGTGACAACTGTGGAACATACCTGTACTATGGGTAGCATTCATTGGAAGAGCATGCAACAGGTTGACAAAGCAGGAGAAAGAACAGAGCATTGTCAACCCATAACAGGAAGTGCGTGAACAAGGATCTTCATGGCAGGATCACAAGATATATATATATTTTTTTAAAACCTTCAGATTAAAAGAAAAGATATTACTTTTGAAATTACATTGAAGCCCAACACAAGGCAAAGTATTTTCAACATTTTAAAATATTTTAATATTGTATATCCTTAGTTAAATCAATTAATAACTATTTGACTACTCAATTTGAACAGTATGCTAGACAAAATCCATTGTGCCACATCACTGCAAAATAATATCAGCATATATTTATAGAGGTGCAGCTCATAAAATTAGTGTAGCACTAACCCCGAAGGAGCTGCTGGTTTTATTCGGGCTTACCGTTACCTCTTCTGCTCGCCTCTTCATCTTAGGGGGGTCCCATGGAAAGTAGCCCAAATGAAGATATATCAGACACGTGGTCCTTTTTGAAGATTTATTTAGGGGTAACACCAGAGAAAGACACAAGACACAGTCCTTCAATAGAGGGTTAGAGGATAAGGGGAGTTCAGGCACCTGGTAATCGCGGGTTAGAGGTATCAGTCAGATCCAGAGGACAAACAGCTCCACAGACTGGATCCAGCAGTCACCGGATAGGCCCCTCTCACTTGACCTAGCAGCTGATGATATGCTAACAAAGTCTCTGCCACAGACTTGTTAATGAAACTTAGTGGTTCTTGAGAGTAGATGCACAACAAAGTCTCTGCCACAGACTTGTTAACCGGACTTAGAGATTCTTGAGAGTTTTTAGGAAGAACTACCGTACAGTACCAGATTCTTTCAGCCGACCCGGCGAGACTATAAGGATATTGATCCGTCATGCGTCCTCAAACTGAGTTTCCAGGCTCCTCCAGAGACACCAGCTTCGCGCTCGGTCCTCCACTGGAAAAGTCCTCCCCTGGATCCTTCAGCTTTCCTTGGCTTATCCCCGCAGGCAAGACAGCACAGGACCACCCCTGGATCAGTAGGCCCCAAGACATTCCTGTGCCTACACTCTCAGTTGCAGAGCCTCGGGCCAGCAGGCCTCGAGGCACAAGACCATGCGACACAGACCCCAGGCAAGGAGGGCCCTGGGGTTGGGATCACAGACCCCAGAAAAATGGCGTCTGTACTTTAAATACCCTCTCCCAGAATGCAGAGCAGGAAAACCACACCCACTGAACCATTTCTGAGCAAGAGGCGGTATTCAATACATCCAGCCTGCTGCTGTTCCACACCCACTGACGGTGACAGCGACACCTACGGTCAGGTGGGAATCAGTGCAACCCAACTGTACTGGCACAGAAACCAGAAACTATGTTTGAGCCAAACTACAGCTTCAGATAAATAAAAAAAACACAAAAAAAAACAATAGCGTCTGCTCATCAGGAGCAGGGCGCTACATTAGAATATCATCAAAAAAATTTATTTATTTCAGTAGTTCAAAACAAAAAGTGAAACTTGTATATTTTATATAGCTGCGTTACACAGAGTGATATATTTCAAGCATTTCTTTTAATTTTGAGGATTATGGCTTACTGCTAGTGAAAACCCCAAAATTCTGTATCTCGGAAAATTAGATCATTATACAAGACCAATAAAAAAGGATTTTTAATACAGAAATGTTGGCTTACTGAAAAGTATGTCCATGTACAGTATAGTACGCACCCAATACTTGGTCAGGACTCCTTTTGCATGAATTACTGCATCAATGCAGTGTGGCATGTAGGTGATCAGCCTGTGGCATTGCTGAGGTTTTATGGAAGCCCGGGTTGCTTTGATAGTGTCTTTGCATCTGCATTGTTGGGTCTGGAGTCTCTCATCTTCTTCTCTTAGGTCAGGGGAGTTTGCTGGTCAATCAAGCACAGTGATACCATGATCATTAAACCAGGTATTGTACTTTTGGCAGTGTAGGAAGGTGCCAAGTGCTGCTGGAACATGAAATCAGCATCTCCATCCTTAAAGATAGTCAGCAGAGGGAAGCATGAAGTGCACTAGAATTTTCTGGTAGAGGACTGCGCTGACTTTGGACTTGATAAAACACAGTTCGCCAACACCAGAGATGACATGGCTCCCCAAATTATCACTGACTGTGGAAAATGTTGCATTTAATTTGGAAATCAAAGTCCCAGAGTCTGGAGAGAGAGTGGAGAGGCACAAAATCCAAGTTGCATGAGGTCCACTGTAAAGTGTCCACATTCAGTGCTGATTTGGGAAGCCATGTCATCAGCTGGTGTTGGTCCACTGTGTTTTATCGAGTCCAAAGTCAGCGAAGCCCTCTATGAGGAAATTCTAGAGCACTTCATGCTTTCCTCTGCTGACCAGCTGTTTGGAGATGCCGATTTCATTTTCCAGCCAGCCAGACTTGGCACCTGCCCACACTGCCAAAATTACCAATACTTGGTTTATTGATCATGGTATCACTGTGCTTGATTGGCCAGCAAACTTGCCTGACCTAAACCCCATAGAGAATCTGTGGGGTATTGATGAGAGACTCCAGACCCAACAATGCAGATGAACTTAAAGCCACTATCAAAGAAACCTGGGCTTCTATAACACTCAGCAGTGTCACAGGCAGATCCTTATTTTTTTTTAATTGGTCTTATGTAATATTCTAATTTTCTTAGATACTGAATTTTGGGGTTTCACTAGCTGTAAGCCATAATCATAAAAATTAAAAGAAAGAAATACTTGAAATATATTGCTCTCTATATAACGAATCTATATCAAATATATGAGTTTCACGGTATTGAATTACTGAAATAAATTAACTTTTTGAGGATATTCTAATTCTATGAGATGCACCTGTATGTGTATGTATGTGTGTATATATATATATATATATATATATATATATATATATATATATATATATAGTAGGCTGTGTGTGGTCCCTTTATAGGGCTTAAAGAAGTATTACATTTCTTCTAAGCTAGACAACATTTCCAATGTTGTGCCTCTATCCCTCTCTCTGTGCTGTTCCATTTACAAAGCACAGCCTCAGCGTCATCATTGTGTTATATATGAAAAAATATATACCACGCTGTTGCTCAAAATATAGTATATAAAGCAGACAGCACAGCCAAAGACAAATAGCAGAAAGTAACCCAAAAAGAAAATGCAGCGCTCACATATACAGCTAAAAGATAATTATGATAAATACGTGACCAAATATAACACAATAGGAGTGTGAAAACACAAGTAGGATATAAAAACGAAAAATAAATGAATGAATAATGTCCACCAATGTGAAGACAGTGTACAAAACAGGAAGGGAAGGATTGAGTGAAAAAGTCCTGGTGTAAATAGATACTGTCAGTAAGTTGACATCACAGAGGCATCAATGGGGAACAGGAAACGTGACAGAAAGATCTTGCTAGAGGATCCACCACCAACTGTGTGAAGGCTGACCGGAGGCAGTGGACTTAAAAGGGCATATAACCTCTTAAGTCATGCAGGCTTGTGGTGATATTCACTTATTAAAGTGGAAACAATCATAGATTCAGGTCACCACGATTACAATTCTGGGTCTGATTGGTACTGGCCATCGGCAAGTTCACAGTAAAACACACGGATGAAGTTCATATGGAGAGGAGGAGGACCAAATAATATCCACGTACTCACATGACGAAACCAAAAATGAAAGAAAGTTTCCACATAGTGTGATATCGTTTAAAAAAAATTGATTTTAATAAAAAGAGGGTAAACAGGAACACTCACATTTCAAATGTAGATAAAAGGCTCTTGCAGAAACATGGAATAGCGCAATGATGTTGACAGGACTCGACCCATGGGGGGTCAACATCAATGTGCTATTCCATGTTTCTGTAAGAGCCTTTTATCTACATTTGAAATGTGAGTGTTCCTGTTTACCCTCTTTTTATTAAAATCAATTTTATTTAAACAATATCACACTATGTGGAACCTTTCTTTCATTTTTGGTTTCATCGTGCGAGTACGTGGATATCCTTTGGTCCTCCTCCTCTCCATATGAACTTCATCCGTGTGTTTTACTGTGAACTTGCTGATGACCAGTACAGTTCAGACCCAGAATTGTGATCATGGTGACCTGGATCTGTGATTGCTTCCACTTTAAACAGTGAATATCACCACAAGCATGCATGACTTAAGAGGTATTTGCACCTTTAAGTCCACTGCCTCCGGTAAGCCTTCACACAGTTGGTGGTAGTTCCTCTAGCAAGATCTTTCTGTCATGTTTTCACTGATGCCTCCTGTTCCCATTGATGCCTCTGTGATGTCAAGTTACTGACAGTGTCTATTTACACCAGGACTTTTTCACTCAATCCTTCCTGTTTTGTACACTTTCTTCACATTGGTGGACATTATTCCTTCATTTATTTTTCGTTTTTATATCTTACTTGTGTTTTCACACTCATATGGTTATATTTAGTTACGCATTCATCATCATTATCTTTTAACTGTATATGTGAGCGCTGCATTTTCTTTTTGGGTCGTCATTGTGTTACACTTTGTGGATGGCACAGCAGAAGGGCCGAGGCACAACACCGGAACTGTTGTCTATTCATAGAAACTGTTTCGATTCAGCGAGGAGCCAGACGTGGCACTCCTGACATACTATCCAGTCTCAGCCCACTGAGGCATAGTAACAAGGTCAATAAAATATCAATAATGGATTTAATGAAGGATATCAAATATATTTTTTTTTTAAAAGCTGAAAACACTGCACCTGTTGGGCTTTAGCATGTTAAAATGTAGCTACTCTTTTACAGTCAAATTTGAGAAAACCCACTATATGTTAGTTGTGTGGTCCCATTCACAGCATACCTAATTAAAAAAGCAAAAGTCAAGAAAAAACAAAACAAAAACAATCTCTCCCATCTTTCTACTTTGGGGCATTTTATAACATAGGACTGCAAGCTATTCTGAACTAATTCAAAGTGCAATTTGAGGAACAAACTGAGGGAAAGTGCACTAAGATACAATGCACCATCCCAAGATCTTTAACGAAATTTAGTTCACAACTAATAGTGAGATTTGTCTGCACAGTACAGAGTTAATAATAATGGCAAACATTACTCCTCCTCCTTAACCTTACATAGAAAAAGAAAATTCAATAGAATTGTATAGGATGTTCCTACAAATAAAAAGGAACAAATCCATTTTTTTGTCAGGTAATGCAATGTGAATGCCTACATGTAACAAAAGTAAAGTATGTGTGATCCCAATTTGGCTGCAAACATGCAAATAAACTTTAAGGCTTAAGATTTTAGCGATTAGATTTGTATCCATCTATTTATGTTTTAGATTGTTGGAACCTCCATTGGTAACTGATACCACCTGGGACCCCAGATGAGAGAGGCACACAGGCAGCAAAAATACCAGATGGATTGTGGTCCATTTGGATTTTTCCACCATTTCTGTCCAAGGTGGCAACAGTCACCAATCGAAATTTCCAGACACTACTCTATCCAAAAATCTGAAAAAAAAAAGTTTGGGGTGACTTCTACTTTAATACACCAGAACTCTGAAGTGTGGCCTAATGTCATAGTGTAATGACATCACTTGGAACGTGGCATGTCATCATCATCAAAGGAATTGGCTGACTACTATTCGTACATTACAAGGGTATTGAAAGAAAAGCAAATTATATTTAAAGTGTAATTGTGGCCAAGCTATGGACATTAAAATATTTACATATTCATAATAAGCTGTAAAGATGCTTTCACTGACCTGTACAACCAGAAGCACTTAGGAAAAATTCATCTTAAAAATAAATAACAGAAGCACCTTTACGAGTTCAGCTGCTAAAGGGACAGGGGAGAATAGACTGCTGAGACCTAGACTTTTGCAGTGACTTCAAAGTAGTTCATGCACTACTTTGGTCCAACTTTCATGCATCTTGAGGTCTATATACTTAAATGTTAACCCTCAAAAGTTGCATGAAAGTCGTACCTGAATGTTGTACAATGCAACAGTTGTGCAACAGTTGTCCATTAACACTAGTCAAAGTCATATCCAAGTTGCAACCACCCAGAGTTGCGTCAAAGCTGCATGTTGTACTCCAAAGTTGGCACAACTTTGGAGTCGTACAAGTGTTAAAGGACTTCAGTGCTTTTTGTGTGAGGGTCAATTGCTTCACAATGTGTGCAGCTACAGAGGTTATTGAGGGCTTGCTTTAAAGCCTATTGATGATGTGTTTAGAATATGTAAATATTTGAATGTCCATATCTGGGCCATAGGCATGTAGTACAAAGATTTATTGCATTAGACTTAAGTATAAGAAAAAATGACCTAACCAACCTGCATTATTCAGACCAACAAATAAAAAAAAACAAGCCCGCCAATAGGCACAAAACCACATTATACATGCACACAGACATATGTCCAGCAGAAAAGAAAAACATAAGAGTAAAAACACTGCAGAAGCCAAGAAGAAAAGTGAAGAATATAATCAAGAAGTATTACAAGCTTCGAAGCGTTGATGAACAAGATCAGATGAAAGTAGAGTTTGGCATTTTGAAGAATGAACAGTGAAGAGAAAAGATGCTTTAGATATCTACAGCCGCTGAGAATATTAGGCGATGAATGTAAAGACTGAGGTGGCTTGGCAAACAAGAGGTAGAAGAAGAAGCAGCAGTCTGAGTTAAAAGAGGCAGAGTACTCTCACCTCCAGTGGTGCGGACAAAGTGACTGTGGGGGAACTGAGGCTACGAGGTCGCCTAATCTGAGGCTCGCTCAGATGATTGCTACTGCTTGAGTTGGATCCCACTGCACCATCTTCTGCATGCTGGTTTAGAGGCAAAACATAGTTAGCAACCTAAAGACATCCTTCTTACAACAAACAAAACAGCTGAAGAACGCAATGTTCTACATGGCAGTAAAATGAGGGCTAATTTTGCCTAATTACCAAAATATTTAAGGGGGGCTCAGAACATTACTTAATTCAAGTCAACGAGCACTTACTAAAACTCCCTTAGTGCCGCAAATGTGTTTTTCCGTTACGCAACATGAGGCTTTGCTTTTCTTTGTGCCATCTCCAACATTTTGGGAATAGAGTTGGAGGCCTGCTTTTCCTGAATGCTCACAGCTGCTCCCCTTCCAGTGGCCCTGACCATCCATTGTATGCAGTCATTAAGACTTTCTGAAGCTGGCCCCATAACCTCAGGACCAGGAGAAGAAAGCAGTTGTGGACAGTCAAGCAGAGGAAGCCTCAAACACAACCACACGTGTAGGAAATAACTACACATAAGTGATGTATGTATAGTGCGGCGAT
Organism: Lithobates pipiens; assembly: GCF_037356315.1. Taxonomy (NCBI): domain Eukaryota; kingdom Metazoa; phylum Chordata; class Amphibia; order Anura; family Ranidae; genus Lithobates; species Lithobates pipiens. Next base: position 238,674,369 of record NW_027507790.1, read on the forward strand.
AGGGCACTTTAAAGGAGGAATCCACCCATGACTAACACCTTAGTTTTGGCTGGATGGCAATTAGGAAAATATGTATGTAAATTTGTGCCTACCACTGTCCTTCTCCCACCTCTGTTGTTCCTCTATCAATAACCAACCCATCTTTTCCAGCTGCCAGCCAGAGCCTGTGCATCAGCTCCTGACACCAATGCTCAGCTGGCAGGAGCAGTAAGGGGAAGAGGTCCCTGGAGGAACTTCACACTGGAAGACTACAGTGAGGCCCTGCAGGCAAGCATAACTTCATCTACAGGGGTTCCTAGTTAATTACTACTGGAGGTAAATGTGAACAGAAATACAAATCGTTCATTAACACATCAGCGAGGCAGTAAGGAGACTATATTCTGTTGCATACTGCCTCTACCAATAAGAGGCTACACACTTTTTTATGTAAAAGAATGTGCATAGGGTAGTCTTCTTTGTGCTAATGGTAAGTGAGCTCTATTCCCCACCCAGACATATGCAGCAGTTGGCATATCAATATATTTATTGGTTGAAATAAATGGACTTCAACCAGACTATACTATGGCTACCGGAAAGGGCACAAACTAGCATGGCAATATTGCAGTAAAGGGTCTCTGAGATAAGAAGCCATATTGTCGGATGGATTGAGACCTTTATGGTTTCCAACTCAGTCCAGCTAAATGGAGAAATATAGAGTGTTCTGGGAACAAGATCTTCATACCTGTATGATGGGACGGGTCCATGTTGTGGTGCGATTGTTATGATTAACGAAATAAGTGCGTCCTTTAGCGTCTTTCCTTTCTTCCCAGCCTGACGGTAACCCCGGGGTGGTATGTACATAGGCCACCGATGGCTGTTTATATGCAAGAAACTATTGTCATTCTGTGATATCTCACAATCAACGCCAGGAATATCAGATCATTTTAATGTAACTTGTCCAAATATATTAGATATTATTTTATTTTTTTTCCTTTACATGGGAGCCCGGTATGGCTGTGCATACACATACAGCCTCTGAAGTGGCTTATATCAGAAAAGCAGCAGACTATTAGCCAATAGATACTTTTAGCTCTGTCATCCAAGGTGGTCTGCTCAGGTCTCACATTGAATTACTAAATTGAGAGGATAAGGCAAAGATTATTGGTTATCGTTACCTATGACAAGCAGTACGGGTTCATGTCAAATTCATGGCTGAACCACACTTCTGCAATTGCGGTAACTCACATTACGTCCAATAGCATGTTGTGGTGCCATTAATTTTCAATGGTACCCCAAGGCACATGAGCGTCTTCGCTAAGCAGAATACATTTGCTCAGTGGTTGAATCACTCCTCTGAGCAGGTGGGCGACAGGTCCGTGTTCGTTGCGCTATGCACAGCGGACACAGACACAGTCCTGCTGTTTTCTATGGGGAAATTGGATGGAAACAAACCATCCACCAGACAGATGGGGAATAGTTTTTTTTTTTGGTGGAATCGGATGGTGGCGGGTGTTGGCGGATATCCGCCGCACCATAGCAGACTGGGGCCGTCCGATCAGATATGCCTGAAAATGGCTGGACCTGATCGGACAGCCTGTGTGAAAGGGGGTCTACTCGATTTTTTTGCCCATTGTTGTATGTTGGCATCCCATTCAAAACAAACTGTCTGCCATAAGGTAACACACGCTGAGTGACACAGCACATGTGTGTAAATTTAACACATAAGACCGGCAAAGGGTCAATGAGTCCTCCATGCAATATTTAGCATAATGCATGAAATACTGTACAATTTCAAGAGGTTTTCCTAAAATTAAAGTGGTTGTAAACCTCAGACAAGAAAAATTAACAAAGCATATCCCTCTATAGTGTGTACTTGTCTCAATTAAAAGAATTACGTGTAATTTCTGTCTGCTGCTTTGTTCTTCTGCTATCAACATGAATCACTTCTGAAAAATTCTCCAACACCAAGAGAAATATGGAGACAGGGGAGGGAGTTCCAGAACACAGCATGTGATTGACAGCCTCAGCTCCGTTCCTGTGTGCTGTGTGAAAGGGGATGTGTTCCTCCCTTATATTTCCCCTCTTTAACAATACCACAACTACAAAAAAATACCCGCTGATCTGCAAGAAATTCAGTGTGCTCCCAACTTCCTATTTGCATTGATATCTATGTGTCTGTGCTGCAATGAAGCTCCAAGCAAACTGCCCAGTTTTCTCCTGCTGGAATACAGAACTCCTCCCCCTCTCCTCATCTGCATGACATAACGGAGAGGTGTTCTGTAGTAAAGCAGAATAGAGCTTACGATGGGTTGACAACACAGTTTGGGATTTCATTGCAGTAGACACAGCGTTGTCAGCTTAAACACGGATTTGGGAGTGTCTGGTAGTTCACAGGCATTATTCTCTGCAAAGTATACAAGGGTGTTTTAAAAGTGACAAAGCACAGGAACATGTAAAAAAAAACATTAAATGCATTTCTTTTTTTTTCTTTCTTTTTTTATTTGTTTATTTCCAAGACAGAAACGATGGCTGGCTAAGTCCTTATTGGAGATCCACACTGTCAGGGTGGACTGATTGTTAAAGTAGGCTTAAATGCAATATATATATATTTTTTTATAATTTTGTATAGAGTAAGGAAGGGTTATAACCCCTGTCAGGTTTGTTTTTGTGATCTGTATCCCATGGGGGGGGGGGGGGGGGGAGAGGGGATTTTCCTTCACTTCCTATCCCATAGACAAAACAGGAAGTGTGAGGAAATCGTTGCCACCAGGGTAACCAGAAATAGTGTCCCCATTGGAAGATTTCCCCTCTATTACTGTTCTGGTGACAACCCAACATTTTGGATTTTCTTTCACTTTCACTCTTGGGAATGATGGTACACAGGACAAATAGAGAGAGTGAATCTCCCTAACAGGGATGAAGACAGCAATAAAAACTGACAGATGTTCCAATCTCTCTTCACTATCCTAAACTAGAAAAACAAATGTTTTAGTTATACTTTAAAGGGGTTATAAAGGTTCAAGAATTTGCACCTTAATGCATTGTATGCATTAAGGTGAAAAACCTTCTGTGCTGCAGCCACCCCCCAGACCCCCCTTTTTCTTACCTGAGCCCGATCCAGTGATGTGCACGAGCGCAGTGGCTCCAGCCATTGTCGCTCTCCTCATTGGACAGATTGATTCCCCCAGGAGCCATTGGCTCCCGCTGCCTCTATACACCTGTAAACTCCCATGTGTGCATGGATACATAGGCTAACACAGAGGGGCGTTTAGCGGCTGAAAAAACAAAGGTCAGTGCCTATAAGAGGCATTTTTGATGTCTTGTGTGCAAGAGGACTTAAAGAATTGAAGCCAAAGCATAAGCAACTGCCATTATCGGGAGGAGAGGTGAGCAGTCCCAATTCTGATAAAAAGAGAGATGTCTAAAAAGCTTCAGTCATCTTGTTATCTATATTCCTATACATATAACAGCTGCCAATAAAACTTTCATTATTGGCCTTCCATGATACCATTTTGATAACTGTGTTTCCTCAGATTAGACGACTCGTCAGATTTTGTAACGGCAGTGACTTTACGTCGCGGCCATCTTGGTACACCCCACAGTAAGGATACAGTGAGAAAGCGGCAAGCGGACATATTTGTATACCCATCTGAGTCTTGCATTTCATTGTTATTTTTTCCAGTAAACCGATTTTACACCTCCTGAGGAAGATACAAGTTAATCCCGGTACTGACACGTATAGGGGAGGGGACAGGACGGTGCAGGAGGCAGTGGAGCATTCCCAGCTAAAGGAAAGGACACATTACTTCAGCAGTATCCCTGAGCTTGTAAAGAGTGGTGCACTGTAGCACCCACAAAATGTGAGTACCCCACAGTAGGGGCTAAGTTTTAGCAATACAATAAATTGTTTAAACGTTTTCACACTATCAAGTTGTTTTTTTTTTTCATCATACTCATGTGGAACACGTTACCAGCAACCAGCCCAGGTTTTCAACATAAACACTGAACCCAGAGGTGGTTTATATGCATGTTTTGACAGGGCTTAATTGCAGAGTCACACGCTCTAAGGCGAGCACATATACTGAAGGGGGGAGCACGAGAGTGGACACAAGGACACGTTTTGCCATCACCGGTTGCTGTGGATGTTTTGAACCAGTGATTCTCAACCAGGGTTCTGTGGAACCCTAGGGTTCCTCCAAAGGTTGCTCGGGGTTCCTTCAGCATTGGGCAATTTCTGCCTCTCAGATAAGATCCCACTCACACCATTGATCTTTTTAGATATCTGTAAAGAGGTAATTCTTCCTAATGACCACAAGTGTAAGGACCATTCTTCCCACTGACCATCACACTATTGTATCTAGCGACGGGCTCCTGAAGAGCATTTTCCAAAATTAAACTTTGCCTTAACCCAGTGTTTCTCAAATCCAGTCCTCAGGCCCCCCCAACAGGTCATGTTTTCAGGATTTCCCTCAGATGAAACGGCTGTGGTAATTGCTAAGGCAGTGAAACTGATCAAATCACCTGTGAAAAATAATGGAAAACCTGAAAACATGACCTGTTGGGGGGGCCCGAGGACTGGATTTGAGAAACACTGCCTTAACCGCAGTTTGGTTTGGGTTTATTTGTCTAAATTTGACTTCTGTATCAGTCTGACTGGACTGTGAGATGTTCAGCCTGGCCACAGGGGGCACTGTCTCTTGTGGCAGGCATGGAACTATGGTCTGGTAAGGCGCTTAAGTTACTCTCTCTCGGAGCCAGGTCAGTGGGAGCGGCCCTCTCACTGTGCCCTCTGGGAGAGGGTATTTAAGATGCGGACGCCATATGGTTCGGGGTTCCGGTCCAGTATGATGTGCTGATTACATGGTCCTGGTCCTCCTGACCATCCCCCAGGAAGATTATGGCCTGGGGTGCGGATCCACCTGACTTTAATGCCTCTGGGCTGTCTAGCCCAAGGTGGGGAAACTAGAGGAGAATTCTGAGGTGGATGGGTGCTGTCTCTGGTTCAGGAGAGACCCAGTGTACTTCAAGCATTCCAGGGGAGGACTCTTTAGAACACCATGCACGGTTTGGTTTTCTTAACAAGAGCCTGGAAGGGCTGAAGTTACCGAGAGAATCCGGTCTTGTGGATATCGCCAAGCAAGCCAAAAGATCCAGGTATTCTACAGCTTAGTTTCCTTCCCTACGGGTTCTTCAACGTCTGTGACAAAGACTTTGTTCCTGAGTAAGCACCTTGTTGGCTGCTAGGCCTTCTGAGAGAGGGATGGTCCAACCCGAGTGCTCATCCAGCTGTGAATGGCTATTCTCTGGATGCAGTCAAAGTAAACAAGTTCTTTAACGTTTTTGGACTGACATTGAGAGTACCTGAACTTCCTTTTCCAACCCTCTGATCCCAAGTTAAAAGACTGTTCAATGGTTTGAGTTTTGCTAATAAAATCCATTCAAGTGGATCTATTGTCAGTCTCAAGTTACTGGGGCATCTACCACGGGACATCCCCTAGACGTGCAACAAGGAGAGCGGAAGGTAACGGTAAGCCCAAAAATAACCAGCAGCTCCTTTGGGGGTTAGTGCTACATGTAGATTTCTAATTTTTAGAAGGGGTTCCCCGAGATCGGAAAACTATTTCTAGCGTTTCTCTGTGTTCCAAAACTTGAGAAAGGCTGTTTTGAACTGTGAATGGGCTGTATATATAATGCATGTCAGCTTGTGAATCAAGCACAATAGCACTTTGCGCACAGCACTTCTTAGTGCATGGGAACACGTTTGTGAATATTTTCAGCACGTATATATTGGATTTATTTTATGACAGATATTGATATTTGAGTATTAACGGATATATTTTATTTCGATACACAGAGTCACTTTAATTAAAAATTAGTTGTGCCACTCATTAGCACTATATGCATATGATTTTCTATAGGCAGTAGTAGAGTGTGGACATAAGGATAAGCAGAGATACTAATCAATTAGTAGTTCACATGCAGAAATATAATTGAGCACACCAATTTGAGTTAATGGTGTCATTATAATATTTTAGGTGGTTTACTACAGACATAGTACAGTGTGTGTATACATGTGTATTAAACACACAGGCACTTTTTAGCGTGGCACTTTTTTTTATTATATGAGTTTATACAGTATAGAGAAATACAATATTTAGAAATCTGACTGTTTTGATGTTGAATTGTAAAAGCAGCGGCAAGCCTGCTGATCTCACAGGTTTAGTAATCTGACCGAACACCGCTGCTTTTACAATTCAATAACAAAACAGTCAGACGGCTTGCTAAATATTGTATGTCACTATAGAAGTTCAGTTTACTGGTAAAAAATAAATGTGAAATGCAAGACTCTGATGGGTGTACAAATATGTCAGTTTGCCGCTGTTACGTCACATTCTGACGGGTCGGGAATCCGGCGTTGCGCACTCCAGCAGGTAGCCAAATGTGTTGGTTCGCCATATGTGATGAAACACCACCTTCTCACTGTATCCTTACTGTGGCCAAGTGCTGGGTGTACCAAGATGGCTGTGACAGAACGTCACTTCCATTACAAACTCTGACGGGTTGCCTAATCTGACCAAACAACTGCAACATACAATGTACCGTACAGACATTAATTGCTTTTTTTCCTTTTTTAAGCGAAAAGGTATTCCTTTTATAATTTTTCATTATAAAAGTATGGATTTCCATCATAGTCCTGGACAATACATGCACAACCACGTACTGCAGTCAACATATATCATTTAAAACATACACAGATGAACAAACTTGTTAAAAACAATTGATAGACATTAAAAAGATCATTTACATGGTGCAGGTCACCTGAACATAAATAACAAAAAAAGTAAAACAAATTTAAGATTTTCCCCACATTCCCACCAAGTATTTTAGAAGATACACATTTCAATCTGCACATATTCACAAAAACGCATCACAAACATAACTAAGGTATTGTCACCAAGAGCTTAAAAGAACTTCTTATAAGTAGATTAAGAAAGGAGTGTCAGTTTGTACAATAAGATACCAATTTACAGAAGATACGAGCAGGCTTTACCATGTATACAGCCCAATGCAAAAACATGTGGGGCAATACAATTTCACAAAACAAACACCTATTGCATTGTAACTGACATAATGGTGCAGAGGAAGATACAAGGGAAGGTAGATGATGGGATTGATTTACTAAAACTGGAGAGTGCAAAATCTGGTGCAGCTGTGAACGCTAGCCAATCAGCTTCTAACATCAGCTTGTTCAATTAAACTTTGACAAAAAAAAAAAAAAACTGGAAACGGATTGGTTTCTTTTCAGAGCTGCACCAGATTTTGCACTCTGCAGTTTTAGTAAATCAACCCAAATTAGATTGCAAGCTCTTATGAGCAGAGCCTTCTCAACGCTCTGGCATTTTATTGTATTCTAACTGTACTGTCTCCCTATATATTGTAAAGCGCTGCACAAACTGTTGGCACTATATAAATCATGTAAGATAATATAATGACAATAAAAAAAATGTGTTACTTCCTTGAGGCCGGGTTCACACTGCTGCGGGGGAGATCCGGATGTGATTCGCACCGCAAATCACATCCGATCTCCGTAGCGATGCGAGTTCAGCCATACAGATAGTATGGCTGAATTTGCATCGGTCCCGCAGAAAACTCGCACGGGACCCTTTTTTGGTCCGCAACAGAATCGGATCGCATGGGGGTTCACAGCATGCGATCCGATTCCTGTGCGAGTCGGCAGATCGCACTGCGATATGCGGACGGATCTGGGGGTGTCATTAACATATCAGTGACACTCCCAGCCGTCCGCATAGGGCAGTGTGAACTGCCGGCGGGAGTAATGCGATGCGGGAAAACGCAGCGGATTCACGGCGTTTCCGCATCGCAGCGGTGTGAACCCGGCCTTAGAAGTGAATGTTTTAGTATATTTTTTTAATTAAGTTGTTTTTTAGGCATGTCCAATTTCTATGGAAAGTGGACCTAGCATCAGATATATTTTTCCTGTATACACATACTAGGTGATATGTACATGTATAAAACTCAGATGCCTTCATCTGCTTTTCTTTGGAGAAGGACAGGGCCAGCTTTGCCCAGGCACTATCCAGGGTTAGCTTTTAATTCCTTGATAGAGATGTTGATTTAGAAATGGCACACTCATCTAACAGCTTATTTGGACCAGATGCATTAGGATGGCGCTCGGCAGCCTTGCCGAGTGCAGTCTAAATGGACAGACAAGACACCAATGTCTGATATAGATTGGCCCCTGTTGGAGCCTCTCACCTTGACTTGTTTCAAAGTTACAATGTTGCAGTTTGATCAATGGGAGGAGAAGGGATTAGGGAAATGCTTCCTACTGCCTTCAGCAGAGACGAGGGGACTGGGGAAATGCTTCCTACTGCCTTCAGCAGAGACGAGGGGACTGGGGAAATGCTTCCTACTGCCTCCAGCAGAGGAGAGAGGAGTGGGGAAAAGCTTCCTACTGCCTCCAGCAGAGGAGTGGGGAAACGCTTCCTACTGCCTCCAGCAGAGGAGAGAGGAGTGGGGAAACGCTTCCTACTGCCTCCAGCAGAGGAGAGAGGAGTGGGGAAATGCTTCCTACTGCCTCCAGCAGAGGAGAGAGGAGTGGGGAAATGCTTCCTACTGCCTCCAGCAGAGGAGAGAGGAGTGGTGAAATGCTTCCTACTGCCTCCAGCAGAGGAGTGGGGAAATGCTTCCTACTGCCTCCAGCAGAGGAGAGAGGAGTGGGGAAATGCTTCCTACTGCCTCCAGCAGAGGAGAGGGGAGTGGGAAAATGCTTCCTACTGCCTCCTGCAGAGGAAATTGGACTGGGAAAATGCTTCCTACTGCTTCCAGCAGACAAAGGACATCATATCATCTTTTGCCTATACAAAGACAATGAACTAAATATTAAGGTTACATTTAGACGTGCAACAGCCCATGCTTTCACTCTGAAAATGAATCTACGATTGATCAGTTTTTTAGAGGTGTTTGACAGATGGTAATGAGGGGATATGTTGCCTCGTTACTGTCTTTTTGAACCCTGTAAATGCTGCACCACATTACAGAGAGTAGAGGTGTGGCCTCATTCACTTACATGGGAGGTATTCAGTGGCTGTACTGCCTGCTGAACATGACAGGGGGGCTTCTGAATAACCTTGGCTGACTGCTTTTGCAGCTTAAGAGGGGCAGTAAAAACATGGTTCAACTACCTATTTTAACCCCCCCTCCCAATAAGTACATTGGGAATTACTTAAAATTATTTAAAATGTAGATAAAGTCTACCTTTCCCACTCTCCACCTCTGCAGAATAATGTAGGTTACAAAACGACAGGTTCTCTTCATGCTCTTCAACATTATTAAAATTAAAAAACTGTTACAGAGAAGAAAAAAAACTTGATTGCTTTCACCAGCGGTGAGTAGGCAACCACAAAAAAGTATTCACAAGAAGCCAACAAACAATATGTAAAAAAAAAGACAGACTAAACTTTAACCAATTAACACAGACAATTAATGATCGATTTTGGTATCATTGTTCACTCTATTTAGAATAATTGTATAGATATTACCGTGGAATCCACTCCACCTGTCACAGTTGAGGACCGCACTCGTCCCCTTGGGGCGCTTGGCTGTTGAATGACAATGGGAGCATTAAATATTACCGGCTCAGTTGTAGTTCAGTGATCCGGTTAGCTCAGAAAGTGGGAGAATTACGTAGAAGAAGAGTTAAAGGCCACTATTATGAAAATTGATATTTGAGTTTTGCGTGGTTGCTGGAAAGATGAATCACGTTGGCTTCTTATTTCTCTTAGGGACATCAGTGGTGAGATATCTCCAACTTTTCTATGCAAAGGTTGGAGACTTTGAAGCTAAATAGTGGTGTCAACCCTTCCTCACAGATGCTACATAATATAGGGGTGCTTTCCTCAGATAGGGTTCCTCCAGATGTCCAAAGGGGTTCATTGAGCTATTACCAATTTCAGATAATTAACCAGTGATCTGTTTAGCTATCAATTATGGGGGAATTCTTCCCACTGACCACTAATGTAAGGAGCATTCCTATCTCTGACCCCCAGTGGAAAGTGTTCCTTCTCCCACAAACCAGCAATGTAAGGGGGTAATTCTTCCCACTGACCACTAATGTAAGGAACATTCCCCTCTCTAACCACTGGTGTAAATGGTTATTTCTCCCACAAACCAGCAATGTAGGGGGGTAATTCTTCCCACTGACCACTAATGTAAGGAACATCCCCTTCTCTGATCACCAGTTCCCTCTCCCACAACCAGTAATGTAAAGGTTTAATTCTTCCCACTAAACACTAATGTAAGGAGCATTTTCCTCTCTGACCACCAGTGTAAAGGGTTCCCTCTCCCACAAACCAGCAGAGTAGGGGGGTAGTTCTTCCCACTGACCACCAATCTAAGGAGCATTTTCCTCTCTGACCACCAGTGTAAATGGTAAACTCTCTCCCACAAACCAGCAATGTAAGGGGGTTTTCTCAACAATTACCAATGCAAGATGGCCATTCTACCGCCGATCAGCAATGTAAGGGTGTGCTCCTCCCACTACCACCAATGTAAGAGTATCCTTCTCCCACTAACCACCATTGAAAGGGGGCGATTCTCCTACTGACTATCAATTTAAAATCATCTTTCTCCCAAGGACAACCAATATAAGGGGGCCATTCTCTCCCTGACCACCACCCTAAGGGGACATTCTCTACTGATCACCATTGCAACTGGGTGCTTTTCAAACTACCTATCAACGCAAGAGGGTCTTTCTCAGACCAATTGTCTAAGTGGGTGGGGGGATGGGTCCTTTTCACACTCACGATTGTAAAAGGATTCTTCTTCCACTGACCACCAACGTAAGAGGATCCTGTTATCACTGATTACTAATATAAGAGGGTCCTTTTATCACTGACCACCAATGTAAGGGGAACTTCTTTACTGACCATCAAAGGAACACTATTGCCTGTGCTATATATCAACTTACTCTCCACATTCATGTACTGTGAGTTGTAGATATATTAGTAGGGGTTCCCTGATGCCTGAAAGACCTCCATGTTAAAGGGGTTAAGAAAGGCTGATATATAAATTGAGGGCTCCAGCTGTGAGAATGGGACACCACTATACGCCAGAAACAAGGAGGATATTCAACCACCAACCCATATGCAAACAAAAATATCAGTTTTGTGTGCAACTGGCCTTCAGAAGATTTAAAATTAGTAGCATAATTAAATAATTTGGTTATCAGTATGATTGGTTTAATTGATTTTTCTGTAGTCACAATTTAAAGGAAGCAAACAGTACAAAAAAAATTGTTTAGGTGGGTATCATGTCCAATGTACACTTGTGAAATGTTATCATGAATATAGTGTTCCTTATGCTATAAGATCTGGTTCACGTTATAGAGAATGATACTACATGTCACAATCTCTCCCCAAAATACATCTGGAGCTTTTGTGTCTACCCAAACTCCTCCTTTTTAAATCACTTCAAGACATGCAGAAGCAGTGTTCTCTTTAGTTCATTGGGGATCCAGATTGCAGAGGTGAAGTGAGGCTCTGGAATCAGTACGACCCAAAACATTTTTTCATAAGCGTTCCTGGAAAGCGTAGGTGACTTCCATCATGTTGTGGTGAAACATGAGCGAGTGAGACTTGAGTGATGGCATCTGCTAATGACTGACCATTGACAGTGTAATTGCACAACGTAACCTATTTAAAACTTCCAGCTTTGAAATTAAATTAGTAGTGATTGTGGCAGTGCACACATTGCCAATCTGTTAAAATATGGTGAATGGGGGGGGACTAGCTAGGAGTGCTCAATGGTCCAAATAAGAATATTTATATCTTACAGAACCATATGTAAGGCAGCACAAAGAAAAACCTTGTTTTATCCTGCCATAAGATACTTTGTACAGCATGACAGCAGGCACAAAGTATGTTTTAGCACCTTTTTAAAATGGAGTTATAAATTGGCTTAAGAGCCCTCAAAGCAGGGCACATGCAGTATGTAAATTAGCACCTTCATGCAACATGGAGCTGAGCTAAGCCTCTTACCCCCCACAATGTAATGCAGGTTCTCACTGCCTCCCATTTTGCAATGTGGGCTCTCAATGTCTACCACACTGCAAGAGAAACGCTTACTGCCTCCAGCATTGCAACACAAGTTCTCACTGCCTCCCACAGTACTGTGTGGGCTCTCACTGTTTTCCACTCTTCAATATGAACTCTCATTGCCTCCAACATAGAAACATGGGCTCTCACTGCTTCCAACTGTGCAACGCAGGCTCCCACTGCGCAACACGGGCCCCCACTGCGCAACACGGGCCCCCACTGCGCAACACGGGCCCCCACTGCGCAACACGGGCCCCCACTGGGCAACACGGGCCCCCACTGGGCAACACGGGCCCCCACTGGGCAACACGGGCCCCCACTGGGCAACTACTTCCTACTGTTCAACATGGGCTTCCATTACACATGAACTCCCACTGCCTTCCACAGTGCAACATGGGCTTTGGTTCGCACAGTAAAATGTGGGCCCCCCACTGCTTACCAATATGCAATGTGGGCTTCCCATGACTTCCCAATGTGCAACATGGTCTCCCACTACTTACCACTGTGTAACATTGGCTGCCACTGTTATCCGCTGTGCAACATGAGCTCCCACTGCTTCCCACTGTGCAACATGTGCCTCCCACAGTACAATGTGGGCTCCAACTGCTTCCCACTATGCAACATGGGCTCCCAGTGCTTTCCACAATACAACTTGGGTTCTCACTACCTTCCACAGTGCAATAGGGGCCATTGGTGCCTCCCACATGGCAACGTGGGCTTTTATTGCCTCTTAGCATTCCACAAGGCAACACAGAATTTTAACTCCTGCTTACAATCCAATGCAGACTCATGTTGCTTCCCACAATGCTATTTGGGCTTATTACTGCCACCTACAATATAATGTGGGCTCCCATTGCCTCTTAAAATGCAAAGAGTGTTCTTGTTGCCTCCCACAATGCAAAATCCGGGGTCTTCAACCATCAATCTTTCAAAGTGAAGATTGGACACCCCTTACCACAATAGTACCCCTCTAAACACTTAGTAGACCTAGACATATCTGTCTGGGGAACAGGGCTCTAAAAAGAGTGGTATTTGCAACGCTCCACTGAGATATTCAGGAAATGTTGAACAGATACTGAAAGAATGAATATGTCTATACAGTCAACAATCTGTTAATTATGTGTTTATTACTTTTGCTCACAAGTTCACTTTAGCATCTCGTTTAGTTTTTACATAGCACAGTATCTCTGTCATTCAAATGTTAAGAGATGTGAGCATTTCTTTTTGCATGTTTACTCCTTCTGCTCCTCTGGATGTAATAGGTGATGGGTTTGAGCAAAAAGAAAAAACAAACAATCTCCCAAAGTGCAACAGCAGCTTCCAGCATTCTGCTCTATGCAAGTTGTGCTGCCAATCAGAATCACATAGAAGTCCCTGGACTTCATGTTAGCTGCTCTGTTGTTGCAAGGAAGGGAAGTGTCTACAGCTCCTGTGAACTTAATCATTTGGGCCAAAAGTCAATATTTCTGGTTGCTATGGCAACATCTGTATAATAACCCTCTACAGGAATGCGTTAGGGGAGACAAGCAAATTCCACAGAGCAGCCATTTTCTATCCAAGCTTGATAAATATATCATAGGCAATACTGCAAGGTATTTCACATGTTGAGCGATCATGTAAGCAAGTGACAAATAAGGCAAGGCTGTAAATGTCAGAGAGGTGATGAGATAACACCTCCAGGCATCAAGGATGGAGGGCTGGAAATGTCGTATTAGTGATGGCTGTGGTCATGCCTGATGCTTGGTTAGCAACATTCCTCGAGTATGCATACTGGGAAATTGGAATTAGGGCTTGTGTACACAGGAGCTCCATTGCTACTTTCAATTCTGGCTACAGTTTGAACTGAATCTTAAAGCCAAAATATTTTATCTTCATTCTAACAAAATTGTTAGAAAATGTTGGCACGTTTGTGTCAATATACTGGATAATATTAGCGTCTAATCACACACAGTTCTTAAAGGAGAGCCTGAATGGGAGAAGTGACAGGTTCTCTTGAAACAACAACTGCCACCTGCTGACACTCACATTTGCTCTGATGCCCCGCCACTCCATTTGTGTATCGGAGCCAACAAGTGCAAGCTCTGTGCTGGATGGTGTTGAAGCTTAGACAGGGTTAAAGCTGCTGTCAACCATAATCAATTCTGGCTATAGATATAACTGCAGGCAAAATATGAAATAGGTATGCTGTGACCCTCTTTTTTACATGTTCTTCAACTCCTAGCAACTCTTACTTTGCAGGCCTGTGATAAAACTGTGCAAAGTAATAGGCTTGAAACTGTATGCCTTGCATAAGAGGAGGGACTGAGTTTGCAGTCTAGGCTGTAGTCAGGCAGGTTAAATTATTTGGTTTAAAAAAAAAAAAAAAGAAGGCGGCTTACCTTATTGGAGGAGATCAGGGTGTGGCAGAATGGGGCACTAGTGGTCTAATAGGAGGTGGTGTTGCTTGAAGGGTCAGTTTCAGCCTGGTCAACATTGGAGAAACGTCACCCGCCCTCCCTCCCCTCGTTATGTTTTGATTGGTTTACCCTCCTCTTTTTTCTTTTTCCCTGACTGTGTTTGGTGAGTGCTGGGGTGCATGTTGCTTTCGCAATCCCTTAGCAAGTGGGGTTTGGTATCCAATCCCAGAGGATGCCAGTTTTGGGAAAAGGCGTCGGATGGATCTAGTGTGCGGCATCATTCTGCACAAGCCGGTTGGATGGTCCCTCGGCTGTGCTTTTTACCACTGCTTATTAACTTCAGGATAAATGTAAGCACAATTTTTTATTAAAGATGTACTTTTTAAACTTTATGTGGCTTCTTATGCATAACATGCCTGCCCATTAATCGCGGGGATGTGGAGTACTTGTTAGATTCAATACCAGCAGTGGGGACACTGCAGCGATCCATTGTAGTACCCGATCGTGAGAGCATCAGCTATCTAACGGACACCATGAATGCACTTTGATCTCTATAACTTAAGATCTCTTTTATCTGGTAAGAGGCCTGCTTATCTATTGGGAGGAGCACCTTGTTTCAATGTGGAGCACTGAGCAATTTTTTGATACACCTGAAATAGCACGTATTCATGGATTACGGACTTTTTTCTTTGGATTTATTTATTTTGTATTTTTTGAAATTTGGCATGTATATAGGTCTTTAAGACACATTTGTATGCAATCACAATTTTTATTTAACATTTTGCACGTGTTAAACGTACAAATTTTTTTTTTCATATGGGTGTACCTTCCCTACTAAGTGACATCACTGATGAGATATTGGTCTTAAGGCTGTATTGGTCTGTAATTTGGTAACTAGTTGTCCCCCAAAGTGGTGTAATTGCGACTGGGGATTCGTGATACAAACTTTGTGGTTGATACAGCCAATTTGGTAAACCACATGTGCCTTCAAAAACCTAAGACCTATGAGAAGGTCAGTTATGTATATTTTTGTTAGTACTTATGTACATTGTGTTCGACTTGGTGAAAGGAAAATGCTAACAAGAATGATTCTGCTTAAACTACAAATTGCTGCAATCATATTTTTTAGTGATACGGACCTAACAGGTACAAAACCTTAACTGAAATGTTTTTGGGTGTAACTAGTCTTTAGTGTAGCAGTAAGTAAACTTAAGCTGGACACACACTAGTAGAATTTAGTTCAAAATTTTAGTTTTTGGAAATGTTGGTTCAATTTAATAAATGTTAGTGGGGTCAAGTTCGATGTTAATTTTCAACTACAGCGATGGCAAAATCTGAATGGAAAATTTTTCTTGAACAAATTTCTAAGAGTTGATGTTGTTTTTGTTTGGTGAATTCCATTCACTCCAAAAGCGGATGTGAAAAAGACAACTTTTAAAGTACTTTTGAACTCCATTTGTCAAATGTACTGAGAATTTTCATGAGAATGTCATACAAACACTCATTTGAAGGTCTGCTAATTTGTGGCCAGCTTTAGCTTTCCTAATTTAAAACCGTAAGAAGTAAAAGTCTTCAGTTGATGAAATCTCCCCTTCAAATACACCAAACCGTTATAAAACAAGAAGAGGGTAATAGCCCTGCCTAATAAATATTCCAAATGAAACTTTCAAAAGCCAAGAAGACAAGAGACAAGTTTTCTGTAATCCATGACAGGGTAACCAAAAGTTAGTGATCACTTAAATCAATAAGTAATATAGAAAAGACCCGCAAACCACCGAAAAGTAAGGAAGAACACGATATAGCCTTTTTCCTGTTTACAAAAGCTGCCATGAAATTTTTTATATTACTCTAACATTTTTAAAGAGTCTGCCATTGTGTTGTCCACCGTACCACAGGAAAAAGATCAGCCGTGTCAAGAGGTAAATGAAAAAAACAAAAAACAAAAGAGGGAAGGGGGAATTTACCATAGGCGGCTGAGCCTGTTCAGCGATACCGTCAGTCACACTGCAAGATCGTAATCTAGATGAGGGCTCCCGCTGCTGAAAAGACAAGATGGAAGCAATGTTGCCTTCTGCTGAATGGTTGCTAGGGAAAAGAGGCACATTTGTAGTCCAATGGCTGAGGCAAGTAGAAGTGGGTGAACAACACTGCAGAGGTTTCCACAGTTGTTTTAGTACACGGCCACTCTTTTTTACAAAGCTCAACCTGAAAATGGCCTCTGCCAGCGAACTCACATGAGAGACAGTTGATCTCCTACACAGAGAACAGCTGAGTCTGGTATGGGTCACTGGATAATATCTGATTATTACCTCTTTATAAAGGTCTATACTGTAAATATTCTCACTAAAGACCAACTTAATTCTGTATTTTAATACCTCTGAGAGATTCCGGTGAGGAGTTATTCCTCCCTACTAAAAATCCTAGCTCTCAAAATGACATGAGCGACTACTGAAGCTGATAAATTTTCTCCAAACTCTGCAAAAACCCAATCATAGAACCAAGCTACTGGAATCAAGGTGACCCAGACTTTTCATTGACTGCAAAGCAAGAATTCCAAGCAAGAAAGGATTACGAAACCAAAGAAAGTCCCGCTCCAAAAACTATTCTTAATCCTCCTAAGCAATGATGCCGTGTATATCAGGTTCAGGCCTAAGGGAGCCTACATATGGTTCAACTTTCACCAAGTTGAACACAAGTTCGCACTCTGATGCTGTCAGTCATAAAACTTTATTAGCCAGCACAGACACACAAAAGTATCATAGTGGGGCGGTCTACAGGTGGAGACTCATTTGTGTGTTTGTGCTTGCTAATAAAGTTTTATGACTGATGGAATCAGAGTGCGACTTGGTGAAAGGGAGACGCTAACAAGATTTATTCTGTTTAAGCTAAAAATTGCAATCAAATTTTTTGTGTGACATAGATACAAAACACCCAGCAAGTGGTTGATGCGTAGCGAAAATATTTTTCGATGTAACTAGTTTTTAGTATAGCAGTTAGTAATCTTAAGCTGGACATACACTAGTACAATTTTTAGATTTTTTTGGAATGTTGGTTCAATCTCCTATTTGTTTGTGGGGTCAAGTTCAATGTTAATTTTCAACTGCAATATCTGAATGAAATACTTTTCTTGAACACATTTCTAAGAGTAGAAGTTGTTTTTGTTTGGTGAAGTCCATTAACTCCAAAATTCAATGTGAAAAAGCAAACACAATTTGATCTCCATTTGTCAAATGTAATGAGAATTTTCATTAAAATGGCGCACAAACATTCATTAAAAAAATTGCTAGTGTGTGGCCAGCTTTAGAGTTGCTGTTATAAAACAGTTATGCCCTGTACACACGGTCAGACATTCCAACCACAAAATCCGTCTGATTTTTTCCCGACGGATTTTGTCTGAAACAGGTGTTACATACACACGGTCGGACAAAGTTGTCGGAAAATCCGGCGTTCAGAACGAGGTGACGTTCGTTGCGTACGACGGGACTACATAGAGGCTAGTAACCAATAGCTTTGGTCTCGTAATTTAATCTGAGCATGCGTGGCACTTTGCCTGTTGGCATTCTCTACAAATGATCACAAAAAGTCCGATCTGATTTTTTGTCGGAAAATTATAGATCCTGCTCTCAAACTTTTTCCGTCTGAATTTCCGACGGAAAAGGTCCGATAGAGCTCACACACGATCGGATTTTCTGACAATATTATCCGATTGGACCTTTTCTGTCTGAATTTCCAACCCGTGTGTACAGGGAAGTACATCAGAAGTAAACACCTTCAGTTGAAATTTCCCCTTTAAATACACCAAATGGTTATGAAACAAGAAGAGGGTAATGGCGCTACCTAATACATAATTCAAATGAAACTTTCAAAAGCCGAAAAGACAACAGACATGTTTTTTGTAATCACTAACAAGATAACCAAAAGTTAGTGATTAATAAGTAATCAATAGTAACTTAGAAAAGACCCGCAAACCACCAAAAAGTAAGGAAGAACACAATATAGCTTTTTTTTCCTGTTTACAAAAGTTGCCATGAAATTTTTGATATTACTCTTTAACATCTCCTAAAGAGTCAGCCATTGTGTTGTCCACCATATCCCAGGAAAAAAGATCAGCCGTGTCAAGAGATAAATGAAAATACAAAAAAAAACAAAAGAGGGAAGGGGGAATTTACCATGGGTGGTTGAACCTGTTCAGCGATACCGTCAGTCACACTGCAAGACCGTAATCTAGATGAGGGCTCCCGCTGCTGAAAAGATAAGATGGAAGCAATGTTGCCTTCTCCTGAATGACTGCTAGGGAAAAGAGGCACATTTGTAGTCTGATGGCTGAGGCAAGTAAAAGTGGGTGACAACACTGCAGATGTTTCCACAGTTGTTTAAAAACACTGCCACTCTTTTTTACGTAGCTCAACCTGAAAATGGCCTCTGCCAGTGAACTTACATGAGAGACAGTTGATCTCCTACACAGAGAACAGCGGACTCTGGTATGGGTCACTGGAAAAGATCTGATCATTATCTCTTTATAAAGGTCCACACTGTAAATATTTTCATTAAAAACCAACATAATTGTGTATTTTAATACCACTGAGAGATTCCGGTGACGAGATATTCCTCCGTACTAAAAATTCTAACTCTCAAAATGACATAAATTACTACTGAAGCTGAAAAATTTGCTTTATTTCAACATGGAGCACTGAGCAATTGTTTGATACATCTTGAATAACATGGATTCATTGATTATGGACTTTTTTTCTTTGGCTTCATCTATTTATTTTTTATATAAAAATTACCTTTAAACAGCATCAGGGCATAAGCCATATGCATGAATATACAAATGCCGTAGATCAACTTCCAAGAAGGGGGAACAGAATAGATCTCCCAATAAAATATCTCAAAGAGGTTTGAGACTAGAGGACTGAAAGGTGGTGTCAACACCACAGCGCCTGTGAGGAGTGGAGGGATGCTGTGGAGATTATTTTGCTGGATTGCCATGTAAGCTATTGCTGGGCATATTGACGTCTTTTGGGATTTTATTAATGGTCATACCAATTAGTTGTTTACAGAAAGGGTTTCTTTTAGTCCCTTAGTCTCAAACTTCTTTGAGATATTGTATTGGGAGATCTATAACCTTCCCCCTTCTTGGAAGTTGATCTACATCGCTTGTATATTCATGCATATGGGGCTCATGCCCCGACGCTGTTTAAAAGGTAATTTATTTTAAATTATTTAACATTTATCTATGTGACTCTATTTATCAAGAATATTTCTCTGCACCTACTGTGATCATTGTTCCTTAAAGAGATATATCAGAAAGTTTTTTGAGGGAATTACCCTCACTGCTGTATTATTATATCCTTATTGTAGGAGGGATTTGTTGTCGGTGCTCACCCTGCGAACCTCATTGTTGGGCTAGTCAATTGCCTCCCTGCTCTCCATTCTCTGAATAGACTGGACTCTAATTTGATCTATTTAATATACACATGATAGATGAGTGTCATTACCATTGCACACTAGTCCTGATGAGTTGTATCAAGTGCCTTGATTTTGACTATTTTATGATGCTATGTGCATCATAAATATAGAATATCATTAAATTAATTTTTTTTGTAAAAGTTTTGTTTAGATTGTATTGAATTACATTATGTTTACTTTATATATTGTCCTTGTTCATTAATGTCTCTTTTATACCTTTTATAGCCAATACATGCCTTATCGCTCCTGAAGAAGCAGTTTGCAAAACATGTTGAGCTTACAGGCATTTATATAGCTCCACCTATATGCATTTATTGTGTATTATCATGTTTTGATTTTTTACGTATTTGTTTAATCATTTTTGAGTATAACTTGTATACCTTTTATCAAAATCCTTTAATAAAAAAAACTTTTTATATAAGTCATTATCTTTTTTGTGTAGCACCTTAGAAATCCAATATTCCTAGTTCTTCTCGATATGAAATGTTTTTGAGCGCAACTAGTCTTTAGTATAGCAGCTATGAATCTTAAGCTGGACATACACTAGTAGAATTTAGTTCAACATTTTCAGTTTTTGGGATGTTGGTTCTATTTTCTAATTGTTAGTGGGGTCAAGTTTGATGTTAATTTTCAACTGCAGTAAAGGCAAAACCTGAATGGAAAGTTTTTCTTGAACAAATTTCTACGAGTAGATGTTGTTTTTTGTTCAGTGAAGTCCATTCACTCCAAAATCGAATGTGAAAAAGATACCAAAATTTTGAAGTACCTTTAAAATCTTATTAGCCAGCACAGACACACAAATTTGGGGTGGAGTGCAAGTGGAGACCCCTTTGTTTGTTTGTGCTTGCTAATAAAGATTTATGAGTGATGGAATCAGAGTGCGACTTTGCGTTCAAATTGCTGAAAGGTAAACGTAAATGAGATGATTCTGCTTAAGCTACAAATTGCTGTAATCAGATTTTTATGAGACATGGACCCAATAGATACAAAGCACCCAGAGAGTGGCGGATTCTTAACTGAAATGTTTTTGACCATAACTAGTCTTTAGTATAGCAGTTAGTAATCTTAAGCTGGACATACACTAGTAGAATTTAGTAGGAAATTTTTTGTTTTTAGAATGTTGGTTCGATTTTCTAATTGCTAGTGGGGTCACGTTTGATGTTAATTTTCAACTGCTGTGATGGCACAATCTAAATGGGAAATTTTTCTGGAACAAATTTCTAAGAGTAAGATGTTGTTTTTGTTTGGTGGAGTACATTCCTTTCACAATCAAATGTGAAAAACACAAGGACATTTTGAAGTATTTTCGAACTCCATTTGTCAAATGTACTGAGAATTTTCATAAGAATGTTATACAAATATTCATTTGGAAATTTGCTAGTGTGTGGC
Organism: Lithobates pipiens; assembly: GCF_037356315.1. NCBI lineage: Eukaryota > Metazoa > Chordata > Amphibia > Anura > Ranidae > Lithobates > Lithobates pipiens. The sequence continues at coordinate 238,695,718 of NW_027507790.1, forward strand.
CAGCTTTAGAGTTAATATTATAAAACAGTAAGAAGTAAAAGTCTTCAGTTGATGAAATTTCCCTTTCAAACACAGCAAATGGTTATAAAACAAGAAGAGGGTAATAGCGCTGCCTAATAAATATTCCAAATTAAACTTTCAAAAGCCAAAAAGACACCAGGCATGTTTTCTGTAATCACGGACAAGGTAGGCAAAAGTTAGTAATGAGTAACTTAGAAAAGACCCGCAAAACACCAAAAAGTAAGGAAGAACACGATATAGCCTTTTTCCTGTTTACAAAAAGTTGCCATAAATAATTTTGATATTACTCTTTAACATCTTTAACGACTTTAACGACTTTGTGTTGTCCACCAAACCACAGGAAAAAGATCAGCCGTGTCAAGAGGTAAATGAAAAGCAAAACAAAAAAGAGTAAAGGGGGAATTTACCATGGGCAGTTGAGCCTGTTCAGCGATACCGTCAGTCACACTGCACGACCGTAATCTAGATGAGGGCTCCCGCTGCTGAAAAGACAAGATGGAAGCAATGTTGCCTTCTCCTTAATGACTGCTAGGGAAAAGAGGCACATTTGTAGTCTGATGGCTGAGGCAAGTAGACGTGGGTGACAAAATTTATTGAAAGCACTGCCACTCCTTTTTTTTTTTACGAAGCTCAACCAAAAAATGGCCTCTGCCAGCGACCTCACATGAGAGGCAATTGATCTCCTACACAGAGAACAGCTGACTCTGGTATGGGTGACTGGAAAAGATATGATATTCTTATCTGACATCTTTATAAAGGTCTATCTACACTGTAGATATTCCTCCCTACCAAAAATCCTAGTCCTCAAAATGAGACAAAGCTGAAGACTGAATCTGAAAAGTTTGCTCCAAACTGCAAAAAACACAATCATGGAACCAAGCTAATAGAATCACTGTGACCCAGACTCTACTCTACTCTGACAGTAAAGCAAAAATTCCAAGCAACTGAAGCTCTAAGAATTGCAAATCCAAAGAAAAGGTTTGGCTCTAAAACTCTTCTTAACCCTCCTAAGCAATAACAAAATGTTTTGAATTTCAGGTGCAGGCCTAAGGGTGCTCACCTATGCTCTGCTCCACTTTCCCCAAGTAAACACAAGTTCGCACTCTGATGCTGTCACTCATAAAACTTTATTAGCCAGCACAGACACACAAAGGTGTGAGAGTGGGGTGGTCTGCAGGTGGAGACACCTTTGTGTGTTTGTGCTTGCCAATAGAGTTTTATGAGGGATGGAATCAGAGTGCGACTTGGTGAAAGGGAAACACTAACAAGATTGATTCTGCTTAAGCTACTAATTGGTGCACTTTTGGTGACGTGAACCAATTGGGTACAAAACACATGGCGATTGGCTGATCCTCAATGGAAATTTTTTGGGAGTAACCAGTCTTTAGTATAGGAGTTAGTAATCTTAAGCTGGACATACACTAGTAGAATTTAGTTTGACATTTTTTGTTTTTTGAATGTTGGTTCGATTTGTGGACTGACAGTGGGGTCAAGTTCAATGTTAACCTACAAGTGCTATGATGACAAAATTCAAAGGAGCAGGATGGAAAATTATTCTTGAACAAACTTTTAAAAGTAGATGTTGTTTTTGTTTGGTGAAGTCCATTCACTCCAAAATCAAATGTGAAAAAGACAACTAAATTTACTTCCGAGCAACATTTGTCAAACGTACTGAGAATTTTCATACGAATGCCATACAAACATTTATTTGAAAATCTGCTAGTGAGTGGCCAGCTTTAGACTTGCTATTATAAAACAGTAAGAAGTAAAAGTCTTAGTTGATTCAATTTCCCCATCAAAAAGAAAAAGAGGGTAATAGCGCTGTCCAATACATATGCCAAATAAAACTGAAAAGACAACAGACATGTTTTCTGTAATCACTGACAAGGTAACCAAAAGTTAGTGTTCACTTAAATCGATAAGTAACTTAGAAAAGACCTGCAAACCACCAAAAAGTAAGGAGGAACACGATACAGCCTTTTTCCGGTTTAGAAAAAGTCACCAGGAAATTTTTGATATTACTCTTTAAAAAAAAAAAAAAAAAAAAACTTAAAGATTCTGCCTTTGTGTTGTCTACCATACCACAGGAAAAAGATCAGCCATGTCAAGAGGCAAACGAAAAAAATAAAAATAAAAAAGAAGGAAGAGGGAATTTACCACGGGCAATTGAGCCTGTTCAGCGACACTGTCAGTCACGCTGCAAGACCGTAATCTAGATGAGGGCTCCCGCTGCTGAAAAGACAAAATTTAGGAAAGAACTGTTAATTTAAAACTTGAGCAAAGTCATCGACAACATCCAAGATTGACACAAGTTGTGTTAGTAGAAAAAGTCACACCATTAAACCCCTAACATAAAAAGAAAATCACGTAAATAAATAATACATTTAAAAAAAAAAATCACCAAATGGGAGAGATTCATAATAATTGTTACCTTACTCCTTTCCCAAGCTGCTTGCTGCAGTGAAGAAAAAAATGTGGTGTCTGTGGTTAGTATATTATCCCTAAGTCAGAAGAGTGATTCAGCTCAGTAATGGAACAATAACCCAGAGATTGACGGCCTTCATTAATAGAAAGGAAGGCAATGCCTACAGCAACCAATTAGAAACCAAATCCTGTGTTTAAGGTGACATTAAACTATATCCTTATTCCCAAAAATTAATCCATACACATTCACAACTTAAAGTGGTTGTAAATGTTCAAGATTTTTTTTACCATCATACATTCTATTTATGAAGGTTCAGTCCCCCCCCCCCCCCCAAAACATACCTGAGCCCCATTTTGATCCAGCAATGTGCACGAGAGCCTCAGCTTTCTCTGGTCTTTCTCTCTTCATTGGCTGAGACAGCAGGGGTAGCCATTGGCTGCCGCCACTGTCAATCACAGTTAGTGAGCCAATGAGGAATGCGTAGGGGCGGGGCTGAGCCACGCTCCATGTGTGAACCGGAGTATACTTGGAATCAGCAGTGCACCTTAATTGTGGTCATGTGCACTGCTCTACCACACTACACATCCCATAATCCCTAGTCTATCTCAGGAGCAAGCACACAATGGTAGCTACATTCCTACTTATAGTGGGATCACAGAGAATGAACATATCCACCCCCTAACAGGAAGTTGGATAAAAAGTAGCAGCAAAAAAAAAGGAAAAGAAATGTTTTTGGAGATTTGGAGGTGGCCGAGAGAAATAAAAGGGACTTTTCTGAGTTAAGAATACATAAAGTACTCTTTTTTTTTTTTTTTTTTTAAACCAGAGTTTAGTGTCACTTCAAAGTATGGATTAAATGGAATCGAAATTGTTGCTATGACCACATTCTTTTCTTTTAGACATTACTGGAGCTTATAAAAAAAAAAAAAAGTGACACTAAAACCCATAGCAACCAATCAGAAACAATCTATTACCTGATCTGACTATAGATAAATGAATTAGGATTGTTTACTATGGGATATAGCACACTGTGGAACATCAATTCTCCTTGCTCGTTTTTACCTTTAATGTAGCAGCAAATCCAAGATGTTCCATATTAAATTATTTGTCCATTAAGAAAAAATTTCAAATCCCAAAACCAAAAAGATTGATTTTCAGCAATGAGAGCTGAAAAGAAGAAGTTACAAGCCAGAAAGTAACGATTGCTATGGTAAAGTTTTAGCTTGGTTGGTTCCTGATTGTCCCATTTGAATTTGACATGTCTATATTAAAGTAATCCTATGGTATATGAAGTTGTAGAAAAGGGGGTATACTGTCATGCACTAGAAAGGTGGGTAACTCAATGGCCTTACAGGTCATAATAGGCTTGGGTTTGAAGCCCATTAGCCACACAATCTGCATGGAGATTACATGTTCATGAACTACATGTGTCCTGCAGGTACTCCAGGTTTTTCCCTGTAATTCAGGATCCTACTAGTAATTTAATTGGCATCTATATAGAAGTATGGTAGGGGTGAGGGATGAGCAGGGCGATTTCATTTGAAAATGGATTTCACTGGCAGCTAATGTTGTCTGAACTTATTCCTGTTGAGGCAAAACATTTTTTGAAAACGCCACTGTTTAGGGCACGTTCACACTTCCTTTATTCTCTGAAGAGCAATCCAAGTTCTGATAACTCTTCAGATCCCTTGAATCCCTTGAACCCCACACTAGCTTGCACAACAACCCCATTCCCTTGAATGGGTCACACACAGCGGGCACTATACCCACCGAAAGCGAAAAAGGGTATAATTCCTGCCACAGCATGTGTATACCCCCAGCTGTTGCCTCTGCAGCTAAAGGGGAGCAGGAGAGAGGTGGTAAAAATGAGTCATAACTGCAGGGTTTTACCAGCCCTCAACCACTAGTGTGAATGAGCCCTTACTTCTTTACTTAGAGTATGTGGGGCTTTTTGGGAGCATTTAGAGTAGTTTTGTTTATTTTGTTAAGTGTTTACTGTATTTTACTGTTTAAGGAAGAAAAGGTCAAATAATGAGGCTTAGGCCCCTTTCACACGATCGGCCAGCTCGGACCTGCCTGTCCCTTTTTCAGGCCGATCCTGGCATTTTGACAACATGTTGCAGAAATTAAAACTCTCAAATTCTCTCATTCCTGTATAGCCTGTGAGCTTCTTCAGAGAAGAACTGATACAAGTGGTCCTATGTAGTCTGTAATTGACTGTGAATATATTTGCGCTAAATACATAGGCAAGTACACTAAAATAAATCAATCCTGACAACTAAGAACTTATCCGACATTCCATTAGCGGCTGACATGTTGTAAACATCCTATAAAATATTATAGTGGGGAAGCCACAAAGCAGAACAAATATATATTCAACATCAATTCCCTGAAAACCACTGAAGCTACTGCCAAGTGGCTTGAAACTCCATATACACAATAGATTCATACTTTCATCACACTAAACAAAAAAATATTACCCTATTTATCTTCTATTTATATATTACATAGTGTTTTACCAAAATATTTTCATCAATTACTGACCCCGAAGAATCAAATAATATAATGTCCAACCAGCTCATATAGGATGGCCAATTAGTGTTCAAGCTCAAGGGTCTAATGAGTTCAAACTTAATAGTTTGTCAGTTTTTGGGTTGTGAAAGTAAACCAGAGCACACAGAAGAAACTCTAAAGAAGTCACTGTACAATCCAACCCCTTGTTTCAATTTTGCTGTGCACGTAATAATGAATAAAGCACAGCCCACATAGTAGTCATAGATGTCCCAAAATAAGTCTATCGAAAGTAGGGGTGGGTATGGGAAAAAACAAACAGGGGCAGGGCTTGGGTGGAGGTTGTAGTGGGACTGTCAAAACTTGAAGTCCCAAAGGAAGTTTGTCAAAAGCAGAGGTGGGTATTGTAAAAATAGGTAGGTCTTGGGTGGATTTAAGGTGTGGTGAAGAGTGCCCTTTTTTTTTTTTTTTTTACCTGCCAAGGCTGGAATGCATACCAAGACCTTATTTTTCCTGTACACCAGTTTTTCATGAGTCAAGGAAGTTGCATCTGACACTCAGCTGGGATCTTCGTTAGATTAAGTTCCAGGATTCTAATTACTAGTAATTTGTTGACACAGAGCTAATTGCAGGCTGGGCATGTCGTGGTACAGAGGAGAATGTCTGCCAACTGCAGTTTCATTACTTACAATAAGTGAGCTGAACTGTTCCCCATTGGACTCAGAGTTGATCTGTAGCCTCCGGTTGAGCTCCTCCGATAGTTCCAAAGCGCTGGCCCGAGAGACAGGGGATGCAGGTGGCGGTAGAGACGTATTCAGATTGTCGCTGCTTAAGCTCATTTCCTCCGAAATAGTCTCCCATGGCTGGAAGGAGAAAAATGTTTTATTTGCCAAACTTTTTAAATTAAGATGCTGATCTGCCTAAAGAAATCTGTGGGGAATCTGATATTAATTGTCTTAGTTAAGATAGTAAGTACCTTACATGAATTTAAAGCCAAGGCAATTGTTCAAAAAAACAAAAAGGTGCGTGCTATAGACAGCTCATATAACATCACGTTGGCTACGCAAATCCATATGAACTAACGCACTCATCTAAATAATGTACACAATTCCTCTAAAAGGTAAACACTTTATTCTTAATACATTTCTATTACTTATTTCTAGTATGAGGCAACCAACAGTTGTTGGGGAGAACCATGGTTTGGATAGGTCAGAAAATCTATCCCAATTTCTACTCTTCCCCTTGATAAATCAGTTCTGGCCTCATTCACACCACATTTTACCCTCTTAAAATAAATGTGCAAGAACAACAGAACCAAACCAATACGTTTATGGATTGTGCCTGAGCAAATGACAGCCTTTTCAAGCCACGGTCAGCTCTACTCACAAATAGATTTTAGTGCACCTGATATAGATAAAAACATATGTACAAGACATTTTCCTGGGGTGATAGTCTCTAAGCACAAACCAACCAGATCCCACCCTCTTTACTTTATAGACAAGTGGTCTCTTGAAACTGGGCAAAGTTCAAGGTAGGGAAGGCAGTATCGGTCATAGAGGATGATGCTTAAAGCAGTACTAAACCTTTCTATCCACCAAGGATGGGGCCATTTTAGCTGTGATCTGCTATGACATCAGCCATTTGAGGGCTTGAAATACTGGTTGAGAGCGGACGTAAGTACACTGGGAAAACAGGCACAGTTATCACCAGAGGCATGATTGAATGCATACAACTGCACATGCCTTAGCCTTAGTAAAGGAAACAACATTGGTATGTTTAATTAGAGAGTTAATGACATTTATTGAACTTTTCTAATTCAAGCTTTCTTTTGGGAAAAAGTTAAACCGGTGGGTTTTGTTTCACTTTAATATAAGCAACAAAAATAGATGCACTTCCTAAAAAACATGCTCACACCCCAAAATGTGGTATTTATGCAGATATAATTTAGACATGACACGTCCTTTAAGGCCTGGTGCAGAATACTATTTTCTTTTGGTGGTACTATATACAAAATCTGCCCAGTGCTGTCTCTCTGTCCAGTCAAGCTTACATCTATTTTTGGAGAGCAGACCATGGAGACTTGACTAACATGTTCAAGGTCACAAGAAGACAAAACTGGAATTCTAAACTGAGCAGTATAATATATCTCACTGTGTCATTGTTAGGAAGCAAGTGCTTTTAACCGCAGAGCCCCGAAAAGCATGACGGTGGCGTTTTATGGCTTAAGTGACATCAGCCCACTCGGAGGTGTCCGCTACTTTGCTGGTTGGCCTATTTATATGTAGTCTGCAGTTACTTGTGTTTTAACATTTTGAGGGATTAAACGGCTTGAATGCCAGTCTCTGCCGTTGGACACATTTATCTTCAAAGGGCGAGACGTTCCCCACTTGCCCTGTCTCCCCTATGAAAGCATCGCAGCAATGCGCTGCTTAATGGCATTCCTTGGCTCACTCCATTCGAGTAGCTGGATGGCTGATTGGAAAGGAAACATGGGCACGTACATACACATACTATGATGTCATCACCTGCACCACTTAAGTCACATTCCCAGCAATGAGAGATCTGTGAAAAACTCTAAATTAAATGTGTACTAATGCTAATTGGCTTCCTGGCAATGGGAGGGCTAATCGTATGCAAATCAATTCTTTGGCATTAGATTTAGTGTTTGTGCCTTCCTGTCTAAGTGGCAGGATGACTGACAGCAGCTCAGTGAAGCAAAAGAGATGTCAGCACCACCACATATGTGTAAGAGGAGGGCAGCTCATGGATCTGAAGAGCTTTACAAAACGCTATCAGTAATTACTGTGAACATGAGTTAACGTCTAAGGTATCTGAAGATTCAAAGCTCTTATAGTGTAATTCATGATTTAAAGCGGTTTTGTACAGAAAATTGCAAGTTCATCTTATTCAAATGGCTTTGGAACATAGATGCAGTTATGACCATTGAAATAAAATAATATGCAGTATTTACCTTTTATTTTTAATGTTTATGCCGACTTCCGGGCTCTCCTCCCGTGGGAGTAGGCGTGTTTATCGGCTTCGCAATGGTCCCTGGGAAATTTTTTAGCTATTTCCCAGGAATCCGTGGGGGACACATTCATGCCGAAATCTCGTGAGATTTCGGAAGGAGGACGCCGGTCACGTGACGAGGGCGTGTCCGAAATTGCCATTTTGAAAGTGGGCAGGCAGCTCTATCTGCCATTACCACTATAGCACACGAGGCAAGAGGAAGGAAAACAAAGAGGACACTCAATGAGCATGTGCGAGATGGAGCGGTGGATGCTGGGAGCTCAGTGTCATCGCATCCAGGAAGTAAATGCCTGTGGGCTTCAAACGCCCACAGTGAAAATGGAAACCGCCAGACTGCTTTTTTAAAAGTTTTCCTTAGCAATGAAATCGTCACGCCGGGGGTTAAAAAGACGCCGATCGTGACTGCAAAGACACCGTAGGAATCGCCCACCAGTGACACGGGTAAAAAAAAAAAAAACGGCAGCGGAATCCCGCTTTAAGTGTTGGGATTTCTGTATGTTCAGAAAACCCAGAAGTCTGTAGTTGCTATATATTGAATTTTAACAAAGAGGGTATTGCTGGGGATACCTAAAGAAAATCTATAATGAAATTGAGGTTGGAAATAGTCCACTTGGATGCATATTTAAGTGCCTACACACTGCTCTACTTTCCCGCAAGCTTTCTCCCCATCCAGTGCCTCACTATTGGCCCATAACTGTGATAGGTGCTCTCACAGAACACATATAAAGTATTAGAGGTGGCAGGGCAAAGTGTTAGCCCATGTCTGAAGGCAATTGTGTAAGAGAGTTTTCTGTGTTTCAGAGATACTGTGAAAAAACTGGTAGAATACCTCCATGTAGTCACCTGGAGATGTCTCTTTCCTGCTGAGGTTGTGGATTTTTATCCTCAATATCAAAACTGGTACACCTAAACTTGTAAATAAGTACTATTCCAAAACTTGCTGATATAGTCATATAAATGAAGGTACATGAAGGTGTTTGCACACACCTACTCATTATGGGAGCCCTGAAAACTAGGGTACTCTACGACAACCCTTTTCCTCATTATTGGGCCAGCAATGTGATGGATGGCCTTACAGAATATAAGTCACTGGGGAAGGGGAAGCTTAGAAGACATTTTTGTTCTTTTCTAGACAAAATGTGAAACTCTGCACAAACTGTTCATGCTATATAAATCCTGTATAGTAATAAGGTGCATTATAGAGCACCCAAAGGATTTGGGGTTCAAGGCTACCACATTTACTTTAAACTAACAAGTTAACTTTATGGTACCTTTCTAATAAAAGTCATATGCAAAGATAATCTAGTTTCTCTGGGTGCCCCGTTGAAACTGCAGACCATTAATTTGGGGGTGGAGGTGTCATACCTGTACATGTTACAAACCTTGACTGATTACATCTGTTGCCGCCAAGATAAGCTGGAACCATGGGCCATGTGTATGCAACCTCTCCTCTTCCCAATGGGCTAAACAGAAAGGCACACATTGGTAGGTTTGTCAGTGGTCCCGTTGTTCATCGATCTCAACCAGTGCCTGTGCCCTGTGTTCAACCAGTCTCCCAAGTTCCCTGTGTTCACGTTTATACAGTAGACTACCAGGAAAGTTATCAAAGGACAAAGGAATTGTTCTGGCATGCCTGACCGTCTTCTGGGATTTATTTGCAGATTGATTAAACTCATCCATGTGCTCCTGACTGTTAAAGATGCAGCAACCTTAATTTGGTAACAAAGCTTGAAAATATCGAGTCCATGTACTGGAAAAAGGATGCCTTTTTGTTAACCTGGCATGCTATGCTTTGTGTGTTTGTAAGATTTATCTATGCTTGGCAGAACTAGGTAAAGAAGGTCACCTATTAATTGTCATTGCAGTTCCGACCCCCCCCCCCTTCCCCCTAGTTCCTATGCACACCCCTCTGTGTATTAGACAAGGAACGGAGGTGTTTTGTATTCAGGAGACTGCACAGATTAGTGAGTTGTGTGCCGCTGGGTCCGCTGCCCTGCTCTGTAATAACCTCCAAGTGATATTGCAGGCTGTAAACAAGGAATCAGCCAGGACTCTGAGTCTCTAAATGGATTTCATACATGCCAGTTTGGTACTTGATACGTTGGTGCACAGATCAAAACACACAGTCTCCACGGTGAACAACAGGACCACTGACAAGCCTACCAAAGTGTCCCTGAAATGACCTAAATTCCACTAACTGAAGTCCAAGGGAATTTTCTAACAACAAACCAACTACATATATGGAAATACACCAGGAAACATCTAAATCAGTGTGTGTGTGTGTGTGTTTTTTGAGAGAAAGCTATGCTTTAAAGAAGGCAGGTATGGATTAAGCATGGATTTCCTTTATATTATGAATGCTATAGGGTATTTGTGAAGGGTGATGCTAAGCAATGCTTCAATGGCAATCTAACAACGACATCTGTACCATTAAAGTGTATGTGTACAAAAAAATTTAAACTTATTTTTCCTGTTTACACCCCCACAGCATGTGGCTTTATATATATATTTTTATTTTTTTACAGCAATTAAGGGAATCAAATAATTCAATAACCTTCTATGGAGAAAGTGACACTCCATTTGGAAGGGTAAAACACTGGACACCTAGGTATGTCATCTATCACATCTTGGCTTTGCTGCAGTGTTCAATCTAAACCAGGGCTTTCAGATCTTCATGGAATGTTCCTTGATGGACACAAATGATGACCTATTATAATGGTAATCAAATATGTTGCTCCACTCACCTCTGGTACATCCCCTCCATCTACGTGTTCTGGTTCCAAGTCTTCACTGATGTGCCTCCTTGATCTGAACACTCTGTGGGCCTCTTGCTGTATGTGTCTGATGTTGTTATCTGATTCAGATGCAACATCTCTGGGAAACGTCAAGAAAACATAATAAAACATTAGAAATTCAATCAAGCTCCTATAGCAAAAAAAAAAAAAACATTTTTTAGAACTGTAAATTCCAGATACATTATATACAGCTATCAAATTACTAAACACATTATATCTAATATCGAACTCCAAAACTTTTGTGGGACATACTACAAGTTGGTGAAAACCCCTGCCTTTTTTTTTTCCCCGTTTGTGTTTCGCTAAGTAGATTTCCCATCACTTCCTGTCCTAGCGGAAAAAGACTACCAAACCCTGTTCTTCCATTGGAAGATTTACTTACTATTCCTGTGACAAGGTTCACAAGGCAAATAGAGATGGGTGAAACGTCCTAGCAGGGACATGACAATAAAGCTTGAGAATGTTTTTTAACCATGAACTGCTAATACATGGGGGCAAAGCAAAGGAATTGCTGTTGCACTGGAAAGAAGGAGACGTTTCATGTTAACAGAGGCCAAAATGTTGCCCTGGTAAAAAGAACCAATGCGGTATTGTTAGACTAGAATGAAGCCATCATAGTTTTAAGACCCAAACTGGGGTTAAATGCCCTCTTTGGGCTTGGGAACAGTGAACAGGTTGAGATAAAATCCATGGAATGGGAATTGGGGGAAGGACACCTTGATGAAAAACCGAGAGGGTTCCATGAATATATGCTAATCTGTGCAGGGACATGGGAAGGTTAGAGGTGAGAAACCAAGGAGGGGGCAGGGAACTACCTTGGGTGCACCAAGCATCTGAAATGCAAGCTGCCCAAAAGTCCACAAAGGTTAACAAACATCCCTCCACTATGGAAAGTGGGGTGCCTCTTAATGCAAAAGAAGGCTTGGACTTGCAAGTAGCAAAGAAGTCAAGCTTGGGTGGCCTTAACCTGGAAGTTTTGGGAGTGAAAAAACAAAAAGGACAAAGGTGACTGCAGTCTGTTCTATGGAACTGGAGAAACTCAGAATCAAAGTCTCTGCGACTGGTTGATTTGGGTAATACAGTCTTGCACAACTGTGGTAAAAACCTTTGTCGAGAGGAGGGAGCAGATTGAATCACACCCAAATGAGCCAACAAGGAACATGGAGATGGAACAGATGCTAAGAGCAAAGGATAACATGATTTCAGGCTGCAGACATTAGGGCCCTCAGTAGGAGCATTGCAAGGTGCCCCAGAATCATTAAGAGAATGTGAGCTGACAGACATATTGCGACTGCAATGTATGGGCTCAGGGTAAGAGTAAAGCCATAGGAGACCAAAGTCATAGTTAGTGGGCAACAGAAACAAACTGAAGTTCCATGTGTCTCTTTGCAAGCAGGACTAGTAGCAGGTAGATGCGTTCACAATGCTGTATGGCAGGAAAGAGAGCATGTGCGAGCGACACTCCACCCTGCAGGTGACAGCGCTCAGTCACTCAGCAAAAACCCGTCCATGGAAAACTGCGATGAGTCTAGTTGGGCCTTCAGAGCCAGGGCAAGCTCTGAAGCAATGCCAGAACCAAGCGCCCAAAGGTCATTTCCAGACTATCCCCACAGTGTCAACTCCAGCAGCACCTGGATGTGGTACACCAAAAACTAGACTGAAAATGGTTGTGATGGAAAACTACAAATCAAAGAGACAAAGCTCTAACAGTAATGTTGAAAGGAGTCTTGAATGAAGAAAAAAGTCAGAGTGAAAACAAGAATATAGCAAAGTATAAATTAGTCTTTTATACTGTAGAACTGAAAAGAAGACATCTATCCTCCTAGGACTCTAGCATTAAACATGTTGGTGGTGGGAGGGTTATCCTGGGCTAGCATATAGTTTCTTGCTTGCCAGTGTCCAATCCTCCGGTGTGAGCAGTATAAGCCGAAGGTGAAAGAACTCTAGTGTCCCTCAATAGATGAGAAATATATATTTTATTTCTATGGAAGGAAGACCAATTGCTAAAAATATTGACAGGAAAAGGGTCCAACGTGAACAGCATTTTCAACACAAGGCCAGCAATGCCAGCTACATGCCTTGCGAGAGGTTTCTGTTAAGAACCATTAATAATCTGCAATTCTACTGTTGGGTCTACATGCTGTTAATAAAAATGTAAATGACTTAAAGCCTGAGGCAGTAAATATGTTGTGAGCAACACACTGAAATGGCCTCTCACCGGAGGAGAATCTTTCCATATTTTAACCTAATGCACTGGTATAAGTCTTGTTTTATAGGATACATTTTCTTCCTCGTAATTTACATAAGTGCTCTGACAGAGAAGATGGTGCAAGCCTATTGTAATGAATTACATGTGTGTTGACACCTTTTACTGTTCACATCTGCCCTCCACAAGACTGCTACCTTATAACTCCTGCAATAGCTGGAAATAAGCCAAAGTTGTAATGCTTATCTTATATAATATTCATGATAAAGCTGAACTCCCGGCAGGTATAAAAACACTGTTTGATGCAGCATTTATTTCTGTAATGTAATTAAATGTATTTTTACATAAAACTAGAATAAGTACTGGAATTTGTCTCGATGTCCTCTCCTGCACAGAAACACTGACTGGGAGAGGGAGGGACAGCACTAGGAGCATGATGGCCGCAGGAGTCATTCCAACATTATGACCCCAAACACACCCCCAAGACCACCACTGCCTTGCTAAAGAAGCTGAGGGTAAAGGTGATGGACTGGCCAAGCATGTCTCCAGACCTAAACCCTATTGAGCATCTGTGGGGCATCCTCAAATGGAAGGTGGAGGAGTGCAAGGTCTCTAATATACACCAGCTCTGTGATGTCATCATGGAGGAGTGGAAGAGGACTACAGTGACAACCTGTGAAGCTCTGGTGAATTCCATGCCAAATAGGGCAGTTCTGGAAAATAATGGTGGCCACACAAAATATTGACACTTTGGGCCCAATTTGGACATTTTCACTTAGGGGTATACTCACTTTTGTTGCCAGCGGTTTCGACATTAATGGCTGTGTGTTGAGTTATTGTGAGGGGACAGCAAATTTACACTGTTATCAATCTGTACACTCACTACTACTTACATAATAGCAAAGTGTTATTTCTTCAGTGTTGTCACATGAACTGATATATTAAAGTATTTACAAATAGCAATAGCGGTGTACACACAGTAAGTAACTCTTCTGGCTCAATAAACAGTCTAGGGATTGTCTTTTAAAAATGTATCGCTGATTAACTTGAATAGGGCATAAGGGGCTGTGGGATACTCCATGAACGCTGAGCAATAAATTGAGGACACTCTTTACTGTAATACTATTTCTCAGAACAGCCTCTCCAACAAAAGCCCAGAAAGCCAACAGCACTGGGATTCAGCAATTCCCCAGGCCAGGCAAGCACTAGTAAAAATATATTCTAAAGATATCAGCACCAACAGTCACTAGGATCTTGCCTAGGGCTGTACTCACAATGTCTCTGGATACTTGGAGCTCTGCCACAACTGAGACCTCAATGAGCAACAAGTGTATTTTTTAGCTGGGCTATGCAGACGGGCAGCAGTCCTTCAGACTGGGAACTTCTCCTTCTGGCCTTAAGCCCCAGGCTATTTATGCACTTTGAAGCCACCTACTGGGCAACCTTCCCCAGGGATTGGCCGAGACCACATTAAATATACAGACTGCTGGTTTGCATCCTCTCAACGCACTATATTCTGGAATCCTCAAGAAGGCAAGGGGGAACAATCAAACCTGCAGCCTGCAAAGCCCAGGACAGCCCAAAGAAACCATATGTTTTTTTACAGTGAGTAATAAATAAATTGAACAAAATGATTGTTTGCCAAGGACTATGTAGACACTTCCATCTCAGTCACTATAAACAAGGCGCTGTGTGTGTTATTAAGTCCTTGTGAGCATAAGGTATGTGTGCTATTACAGAATTTCCATCTTGTCCCATCACTTGTCTATTAGGTAGAATACCTAGGTATTAGGTAGAATTATTAGGTAGAATACCTAGGTATTAGGTAGAATTATTAGGTAGAATACCTAGGTATTAGGTAGAATTATTAGGTAGAATACCTAGGTATTAGGTAGAATTATTAGGTAGAATACCTAGGTATTAGGTAGAATTAGTAGGTAGAATACCTAGGTATTAGGTAGAATTAGTAGGTAGAATACCTATTAGAATTCTATTAGGTAGAATACCCCCTGCACAATTTAATGCATAGTAATGACCAGCAGGGGTAACATAGCCAAGTCCTCCACGGATTTGTTGTTTGTCAAGAGCCTCCAAAAACTGTGAGATTACAATCACTTGGAACAGCTCTGCTCTTTCCGCCATGACCCAGCCAGCTTCTGAAAGCCTTTGGATAACAATCTGAAACAGTTGATCACCAAATGGATAATTCACTACCCCCAAATGATCAGTACTACACAGCAAATTAAGGAGTTTCCTCCGTAAACAAAAAAGGGGAAAAACCCTTTAATGATGGCTTATATTGATCACATAAAACAAGGCTATACAATCTTCATACATACATTAGGCTTGGCCGATGCCACTGGGTGGTCCTGTTATTGTGATTCACATAGTATGTGCGCCCAAGGTTGTCAACTTTTTCCTCCCATCCTGGGGGTAAAGGAGGGACTGGCAGTTCTTGCTGGTGTGAAGAGGTAGAGTCATTGGAATCTACAACATCCCAGGCGCGCTGAAGAACAAGAGGAGTATTAGCAATTAACACAAACAAAAGCAACTCGCAAACCAAAAAGCCAAATAGTGTACCTATTAAAGATTACTAAAAGCTGGATGTGTAAGGAAAAAACAAAAAAACAAAAAACAAACACATAATGGTCACTGACATGCAGTTAAAAAATTTCCTTCAGTGCGACCCTTGGCTTGGTCCTTGGTTCACTAAATCAGAGCATGGCATGATACCAGATGAAGTGTACATTTTAGGGTTGATTTACTAAAACTAGAGAATGCTAAATCTGGTGCAGCTGTGCACGGTAGCCAATCATCTTCTAACCTCAGCTCGCTCAATTAAGTTTTGACAATAAATCCTGGAAGCAGATTGGTTTTGATGCAGGGCTTAACCAGATTTTGCACTCTCCAGTTTTGGTAAATTAAACCCTTCTAAAGTCTGAAGGACAATAAACCAGCCTTTTGTTTAAGGGCCGGTTTATTTTTTGGAGACCGCTGCATTAGCCCATGGTTGGGACGCCTCCACCTGTGCTATAAGCATGGAAAGCATGGATGGGAGAATCAGTCGATTTCTCTCATTCAGCCCACAGGACTAAGCAAGAGATGATCTATCTGCGTTTGGCTAGTTTGAAAGCTTGTGCTTTGATTTGTGGGCTCTGTCTAATGCCACCTCATTCTGTTAGGTGTGGTGCTTACTAGGCTGTGGGATGAAGCCCAACATGTGCATTCCAGCTTTTTGCATTGCTTAGCTTTGCTTTTGGGATGGATATTGGTAAGTTGGGTGGGTAACAGGATTAATGACACTGCTTGATTTATTTATTTCTAGCCCTGCAGGGGAAAATAATAATGTGATGTTTTATTTGATAAATTTTATATATGTTTTTACTGATGCTGAGTCGGGGTGTTATGGTGTAAGGCAAAGGTGCCCAACCAGTGGCCACATGTGGCCCGCAGAGCCCTCTGATGTGGCCCGCGACCTCCTTCTGTGGGATGGCAGATTGGCAAGCCCAGCTCATGGGTTGCAGACCCGCCATCCCAGAGCATCTGTGTTGTTAATGAAGCTGGCAAAGCAAGCTGTGGAGCAGAGCTGTAAAAGTTGATGCTTCCTGTATAGCGCCATCTCTTGCCACAGGCGGCGGAGTGACATCAACAGCAGGCAATACCTGAATGTAAGTTATTAAAGGTCAGTTTATTACTAAATTTGCAGTGTATATATGGGTATATCTGCGCAGTGGTTACTGGGCTGCTTTCAAACTGGTCCGCAGGTGCAGCGCACCTTCAGGTTAACGGCACTGAGGCATAGACTTTTGTTATTACCTGCGGGTTTGGTGAGCTTTCAGAAAGTGCGCCAAACCTGCAGGATATATTAGAAGTCTATGGCAAAGTGTAGCTAAGACACAGGTGCACTGTGCTGAATTAGTGTGAAAGGCCCCTTTTACACAATCGGTCCAACTCAATCAGACCCTCCATTCACCTCTATGAAACGGCAGATGTAACCAGATTTGTGTCCTTTTACACCCACCTACCTCCAATCTGATTCACAAAAAAAAAAAAAAAACAGAAGGGGATGAATCCCCTTCCATCAGGGCGGATCGGAGGACCCATAGAGTAGAGTGGGCTGTGTCCATGTCCGCTCTGCACGGACCTGTCATCCGCCTGCTCTGCTCATTGTGGCCCACGACCGGTTATCAAGTCGCTTAAGTGGCCCTCGCTCTTCAAAATGTTGGACACCCCTGGTGTAAGAGGTGGTGCACTATAGTTTAGTCTGGTTTAGTGTAGTTGCCTTGAGAAAAGTGGGCTGCGGAGTTATATATATATATATATATACATATACATATACATATACACACATACACACCTTGCATGGGGTAACAAATGCTAGCTCACAAATTCCCTGTGACAGCTGGTGGCCTCCTATTCACAATAGAGTATCATCCAACTGGCCCATTATATTATAACTATAGATACCTTTAGAATGGAATTTCTAAACATCCTCCATTAAAATTCTGTGTGTGTTCCCCCAACTTCCAGTCTGACCTGTAATATGCATTTTCGTTCCATTTTACAATCAGCACTGGAATAAATACAGATTACAAGAACCTGAATGTCCCATTGTCCTCTCTGTAATAGCAAACAAGCCTTAACAATTGTTATTCCTTTATGATGTTTTCCTTCCTAGCAATAATCATTCAAGTGTTTAATCCGAGAGTAATGGCTGATTTTACACCTTCCAGTGAGATGCATGCATTGGGAATTGCTCAGCAGCTGCAGGAATTAACATCACTTGATTAATCTTATGGTTGAGGAACAGTCCAGAGACCGATAAAAACAAGAGATGCTTGAAAAATCCTTACTCTCGGGCGGTCACTAATAAACCTGCATATGTTTGGAAAAAAGTGCTTTATTAAAAGAAACCCTGATGCCAGACCATTTATTTCAACAAAATAATCTTCCCTTAAAATGATATGTGCATTTTACATATTTTAAGGCACAATATTTACATGTTAAAGCCTCCCTGGTGTTGACATTCAAAAGACCCGAGGCTGCTGCTGGGCGCCTCCTTTTTGAATGTAATGTTGGCAGCCCCTGCAGACTCAAGTGACACTATATAGCACAGACCGCCAATTTGACACTTCTGCTCTATAGTATTCCCATTCACTCCAACCTCAGCAGCTACATTAAAAGGTTATGTAGAGAGGGGAGGGGCAGGGGAGCTAGGCCAGCACAGACAGAAATTAGACACTCCTATAAGGGGAGAGGGCTATGATGTGCAAGCAAAGAAGGAGCTGTGCTAGGGAATTGGCTAGGCAATTTTTGTAGCATGTTCAGAGGCATTATGCAAGCTAATAAAAAATAGTTTATAGAAAGGAAAAATGTGGTAAGTAAGCATTGGGATTTCAAGTATGTTGTGTTTGCTGGTAACAAAAGTGAACACACCCCTAAGTGAAAATGTCCAAATTGGGCCCAAAGGGTCAAGATTTTTTGTGCCCACCATTATTTTCCAGCACTGCTTTAACCCTCTTAGGTATGGAGTTCACCAGAGCTTCACAGGTTGCCACTGGAGTCCTCTTCTACTCCATGACGACATCACAGAGCTGGTGGATGTTAGAGACCTTGCGCTCCTCCACCTTCTGTTTGAGGATGTCCCACAGATGCTCAATAGGGTTTAGGTCTGGAGACACGCTTGGCCAGTCCATCACCTTTATCCTCAGCTTCTTTAGCAAGGCAATGGTCATCTTGGAGGTGTGTTATCATGTTAGAATACTGCCCTGCGGCCCAGTCCCCGAAGAGAGGGGATCATGCACTGCTTCATTATATCACAGTACATGTTGGCATTCATGGTTCCCTCAATGAACTGTAGCTCCCCAGTGCCGGCAGCACTCATGCAGCCACAGACCATGACACTCCCACCACCATGCTTCACTGTAGGCAAGACACACTTGTCTTTGTACTCCTCACCTGGTTGCCGCCACAACACACGCTTGACACCATCTGAACCAAATAAGTTTATCTTGGTCTCATCAGACCACAGGACATGGTTCCAGTAATCCATGTCCTTAGTCTGCGTGTCTTCATAAAACTGTTGCGAGCTTTCTTGTGCATCATCTTTAGAAGAGGCTTCCTTCTGGGACGACAGCCATGCAAACCAATTAGATGCAGTGAGCGGCGTATGGTCTGAGAACTGACAGGCTGACCCCCCACCTCTTCAACCTCTGCAACAATGCTGGAAGGAAACATACGTCTATTTCCCATAGACAACCTTTGGATATGGCGCAGCACATGTGCACTAAACTTCTTTGGTCAACCATGGCGAGGCCTGTTCTGAGTGGAACCCGTCCCGTTAAACCGCTGTATAGTCTAGGCCACCATGTTGCAGCTCAGTTTCAGGGTCTTGGCAATTTTCTTATAGCCTAGGCCATCTTTATGTAGAGCAACAATTCTTTTTTGAGATCCTCAGAGAGTTCTTTGCCATGAGGTGCCATGTTGAACTTCCAGCGACCAGTATGAGAGAGAGAGAACGATGATGCCAAATTTAACACACCTGCTCCCCATTCACACCTGAGACCTTGTAACACTAATGAGTCACATGACACCAGGGAGGGAAAATGGCTAAATGGGCCCAATGTGGACATTTTCACATAGGGCTGTGCTCACTTTTGTTGCCAGTGGTTTAGACATTAATGGCTGTGTGTTAAGTTTTTTTTTTCAAGGGGACAGCACAAAAATGTGAGGGGCGTACTCACTTTTGGGTCATACTGTGTATGTATATATATATATATATATATATATATATATATATATATATATATATATATATATATATACCCATGCCAATTGGATGCGGGGAAACCCTCATCCAATTTGCATGGGTGTGAACCCAGCCTTATAGAAGGTCTTGGCGATGTACATCATCAGGGGACACACTGTCTTTTCCTGGTTAATGCAGACGGTCCTCTGATGACACTCCTCAGAGCATACTTGTCATCAGGCTTCAAGAACCTAGCACAGACAGTGGTCCACTGATATTGTTAGTAATAAAAAAAAATAAAAAAAAAGACAGTGGCGCAAAACCGACAAGTGGCAGCAAGACAATACTGGATTCACTGAGCTTGTAAGTATGTATTCTGATAACCCAGGAAACCAGGTAAAGGGGGATTAAAGTATTTGCAAACCCTCACCTTGCAAAAATGAAAGGCAAAACAATTGTGAATGAATATAAAAAAAGCATTATAAATACTATCTCCCACCCACCTCCTCTTTTTAAATAAGTGATCACATACCCTCTGTTTTCAGCTGCATAAGAGCTGGGGGAGGAGAAACAGCAGAACAATGGCCTTCCCAGTGAATGGCTGTGTAGAGCAATGTGTCAGCACAATTGGTGGAGAGCAGGCCGAGTTCCCAGCACAACTAGAGAACAGACCACGCTGTGCTCTCATGCCTACTGTGGTCAGTTTTTAATTGGAAAGCAGAGGGACTGGCAGGAACACCAGGGATTTCACACAAGGGAAGCAATACAAAAAGAACAGGAGACTTCCTCATACAAGTAGATGGTACAGCAGGCACACATCAGGAATATGAAGTGTTCGGTTTACATATTCTTTAAAGCAAGAAATTATTCAAGTGCTGTACTGAACATGCTTTCCTTACCTCTGATTCTTCCCTCTGCTCATTGGTTTCTTCCTCTTGTCCATCGTTCTTTGGCAAGTACGCCATCTTTAATCTCAGGAAACCCTTCACCCGAGACTTATGGCTGGAAAAAAAAACAAAAAAAAAAAAAACACACAGATGATTTGAGATCAGTAAACTGAATACTTAGGGCCGGTTCACACAGCGGGCGATGCGAGGCGACACGACTCGCCTCGCTCCCGCAAGTCGCCCCCGTTCTGTACAATGGAACCGTTCTGAGAGGAGCGACTCGAGTCGCTCCGACTCAGAAAAAAGGTTCCTGTACTACTTCTGGGCGACTTCGGGGGCAACTTGCATTGACTTCTATACAGAAGTCATCTGCAAGTCGCCGCCGAGGCCGCCGCAGGTCGCGGCGAGGCAAGTCGGAGACGCCTCGCCGCGCCTGCAGTGTGAACCGGCCCTTAAAGAGGAACTGCAGTCTGCTCACATAATTTGTAATAAAAACATCTTTACCATTCTGAAGCTTCCCTCCAACCACTTTACATATTATTTTATATATACTGTGATTCAGTACTTGCCAAATATGCTGCAGAAATCTCCCTCCACTGAGTCTGACTGCAACCATCTTAACTGTGGGCAGCTGAAGCTGCTGTCTGTTCATTTCCTGGATTTACACAGGCACACACCTCCAGCTCTGCAGCCCTCATTGGCCCTCTTATGATTCACCCCCCCTCCCTGGCAAACTCTCATGAGAGTGAGAGAGAGCGCTGTGCATGATGTCATAAGCCTAATGACCAGACAAGAAACTGGAAGTGGGCTGTATAAGGTATTTACTGGCAGAAAAAAAAAAACTGTTTTACTATCCAAAGCTAGCGATATCACATACCTGTACATGATTTCTTTCTTCAGGTCCGGGGCGTGCATGCACGCTGCCAGCGATCCGCTCCCGCTGTGATTCGACACAGTGGGTCCAGCGGACCAGATGTCCACCGGGACCCGCCAATTATTCCCGAGGCAGGCAAAGCGACGGTCTGCCTACTTAAAACAAGGCAGATCTCTGTTCTATCAGAGGGGAAGATGGAGATCTTGTGTTTCTGCTAAGCAGAAACATGGATCTCTGTCTTCCCCTAGTCAAAGCACCTCCCCCCGCACAGTTAGAAAGCACTCCCAGGGAACACATTTAACCCCTTGATCGCCCCTGATGTTAACTCCTTTCCTGTCCATGTCATTAGTACAGTAACAGTGCATTTTCTTTTAGCACTGACCGCTGTATTATTGTCACTTAGTGTCAGATTTGTCCACTGCAATGTCGCATTCCCGCAAAAAAAAAAAAAATCGCTGACCAACACCATTACTAGCGTAAAAAAAAATCACATAAATCTATCCCATATTTTGTAGACAGTATAACTTTTGCGCAAACTAATCAATAAACGCTTATTGGATTTTTTTTATACCAAAAATATGTATATGTATGTATATGTATTGATATATGTAAAATACATATTGTTCTAAATAATGAACGGCTCCAGTAAGCGGAGGAGGGTACCGGAGCATGGCAGAAGGGGGCGGGCCCCTCTCCCGCCGCTGATAAAAATGATCTTGCGGTGAATTCGCCGCAGAGACCACTTTTATCTTGTAGCTGACCGCCGGCCGAACACGGGGATACCGGTGTTATGACAGCTAGTTGCTGCTATAATGATATCCATCCTCAAAGTGAGGACTTATATCGGCGTGCGGCGGTCGGTAAGTAGTTAACCAGTTCCTGTAACATCTTCTCCCCCATATGCTCCAGTGGTGGAACATCCTGATGTCATCAAGACTGGTCCAGGGTCCGTAGCGCTGTAATGGATGTGAGGACGTCAGGGGACAGTCCATCGCTGAACGCGGGGGGAGGGAGCACCACTGGAGGAGCAGAGGATTGGGTAAGTAAATAGGTTTTACTCTCCCCTAGAATAAACAAGCAGTTAACCCTTTCTGTGCAGGCAGTTAGGCTGGCCATACATTCAATTTTCCTTTAGATTTACCAAAGACCATGTGAAGTTAATTAAACTAAACAACTTTCAATTGTATCCAACTAGGCAGACCCTTACACTACATAGTTTAACCACTTGCCGATCACTTTCTGCAGGCAAGGCGACTCAGCTGCACAATCCGACGTTCCTGTAAGCCGGTCTGTGCATGAGATAGTGTGAGCATGCGCACGCTGCAGGCCTGAGGAGCGCATGTGCAGATACGGTGGACTCGATGTCCACTGGCCGCCCGTGATCGCAGTACACAGAGGCAGGACGGGGATCTGCCCATGTAAACAAGGCAAATCCCGATCCTGACGGGACAATTCTGAGATCGGCTGTTCCTAGTAATTAGGATCGGAACAGTGATCTCTGTGTTGTCCCAGTGAGGCCACCTCCCACACGGTTAGAACACACCCAGGGAACACACTTAACCTTTTGATCGCCTCCTAGTGTTAACCCCTTCCCTGCCAGTGTCATTTATACATTGATCAGTGCATTTTTTTTTTTTTTTTTTTTTTTTTTTAGCACCGATTGCTGTATTGGTGACACTGGTCCCCAAAAAGTGTCACTTAGGGTCAGATTTTTTCCGCCATAATATCGTAGTCCCACTACAAAACGCAGATTGCCGCCATTACTAGTAAAAACAAAAAAAAAAAAAGTCCATTAAGCTATCCCATAGTTTCTATACGCTATAAATTTTGCGCAAACCAATCAATATACTCTTATTGGGATTGTTTATTTTTTTTTTTTAACCAAAACAGGTAGCAGAATGCATATTGGCCTAAATTGGTGACGAAATTCTATGTTTTCCTTTTTTTTTGGACGTGTACTATAGCAGAAAAAAAAAAATGTGTTTTCAAAGTTGTCGCCCTTTTTTTTTTTTACGCTTGTAGCACAAAAAATAAAAACAGCAGGGGTGATCAAATACCACAAAACAAAGCTCTATTTGTGAAAAAAAAAAAAGGATGTTTTTCTTTGGGTACAATGTCGCATGCCCGCACAATTGACAATTAAAGCGACGCAGTGCAGTATCGCAAAGAATGGCCTGGTTGTTAAGGGGGTAAATCCTTTCCGGGGCTGAAGTGGTTAAGGTAAAGCTAAAGGAAAATTGTACAGGAGAATTGAACATGTATGGCCAGACGTAGCCTGTAAACTGTGTTTAACGCTGAAAAATAACTCAAACGAAAAAAAAAACAGTCCTGTTCTGTGATCAGAGGGAATCCTAAAGATCCATTATATATATATATATATATATATATATATATATATATATATATATATACATACCAAACATCTCAGACATATAGACAATGAGCTCCATGCTCCAGATGTTGATGTGGAAGGAGACAGAGAGGAGAACTCACCTTCTTGGTCGGAGTAAGAAGTCTTTGAATGTGTACGGTCTCTCCATTGTGGGATCTTCTGTCTGTAAACACACAAAGTTAATTTTTAACACCATCTTTCTCTCTAGGGATTTAAACTTTGACAAGGCGTAAGCATTGTTCTCAGCGGAAGTGCATTATTTTACAGGCTTTGCTATCAAGAAACTTGATCTGATCCGCCCTCTGACTGTAGCTATAGACGGGGGAAATTTCAGAGAGAACGACTGGTGGGGCTCAGCCCAGAACCCACCACAGCGGTGACCCGCAGGATGCAATACTTCATTGGTGCAAAGAAAGGAGATTCAACCAATTGCATTGATTTCCAAGCAAGCTAGAAATTCCGATGTTTAATAAACCACTGCTTCCAAAAATTGGAGGTTCTTATTACAGCCCATTATAGCTTTATCCACTTGCTGCCCGCTAACAGTACATTTACTGCTAGTGCAGGGCACAGCAACATATAGGATTGGCGCAATCCACTCCCTTGTTTTTGGGTGCCCCCCCCCCACCGCTGATCTATGCTGTAATTGGACACAGCACGCGTTCGTCAGCAGGTTAAAACCAATGACTGATTTTGGCTGTATACCTGCTCATCGGCTGTTGCCAATCACAGTACAGAATTCTGTGTTTACAAACGCACAGAACAGCGATCTGGCTGTTTATTCTCCCTGCAATCAATCGCTCAGTTCAGGGGGAAAAGACAGCCAGATCCCGTGAGTAAAAGCAGCACACATACATTTGCTAGGGGCACAGTTAGGCCTCATGTACACCGCTGACGGTAAACAGACATTTAAAGCCCCATACACACTATCAGATTTTCTGCTGAGTTCCTTCAGATTTACTTGTAGTAAAAGGGTCTGCCTGATTGCATACACATTGAAACTCCTAAGGTTTGACCTCATATTATATGGTTTTGGGAAATCTGAAGGAAAAACTCAGCAGAAAATCTGAAAGTGTGTGTTTTTTTTCAAGTGCTCCTGTACACAGGGTTGTTTATAGTCGTTGAGGCAGTTGAGTTCAGATGCCGAGTTTAAAGCCATTTCAAGCCCCAAATGCGGTAACTTGCATTTAGTTTATAGGTGTTTTTAATTTTTGCCTATTTTGAAAAAATAAATAAAAAATTATATATATATATTTATTTATTTTTTTCAAACGATTCTAAATTCAAAAAGCGGCATGTAAACATGGCAAAATAGACATTTTAAACGCGCGTTGCTATCTATCAAATTAAATCGTTCAGGAGAGGTTTTAAAAACGTCCCGCCCTGTACATGAAGCCTTAGGCCCCATGTACACTGCTGCTGGTAAACAGATGTTTAGGAGCAGTTGGGTGTTTTTTTCAGCTGCCCCTGAACTCTCCTCTATGTTATCTTATCAGTACATGTACACAGGGTCGTTTATAGTAATTTTTAGGCAGTTGAGATTAGAAGCATTTTTTGGAAAGCAAAAAAATGCGTTCAGGATGGATGTTCAGAGGCATTTCAAACACCAAATGCCTGTAACAGCTTGTAGACGTGTGTAAAAGCGGTAACTCACGTTTAGCCGCGTTTCGTTAACAGATGTTTTTTAAAGGAAATGAGATACATTTTTGACTATTTGAAAAATATAAATAAAACGCTTCTAAATGCAAACGCAGCTAAATGCGGCAAAACAGACATTGGTTACAATCTGTCAAGAAAATCGTTCAGGAAAGGTTTTAAAACGTCTCGTGTACATTTAGTCTTAACCACTTAAAGCGGAGTTCTGCCAAAATTAATTTTAAAAGTCAGCAGCTACAAATACTGCAGCTGCTGACTTTTAAAATAAGGACACTCACCTGTCCAGCACGCCTGCAATGTCAGCACCCGAAGCCCATCTGTCGCTCGGCTCTCGGGTCCTGCCGCCGCCATCTTTGCTAAGGGAATCAGGAAGTGATTCCTGGTTCCCTACTGCGCATGCACGAGTCGCGTTGTGCAATATGGATAGTCCCTGCTGTCTCTGGGATCCTTGTGTTTCCCAGCAGACAGCAGGGGTGGGTGGGGGGGGCTGTTGAAGAAAGAGGCATAGATACCCACAGATTCTGCGGATATCTATGCCCGGAAGTGGGTGCAAATACCTGTATTGTAAAGGTATCTGCACCCCCCTCCACCCTGAAAGGTGCCAAATGTGACACCAGAGGGGGGAAGGGTTCCGAAAAGCAGAGGTTCCTTTTTTGTGTGAACCGCTCCTTTGTTTTAAAAATAAACATCATACTTACCTGCTCTGTGCAAGGGTTTTGCACAGAGCGGCCCTGATCCTCCTTTTCTGGGGCGCTCCTGGCTCCTCCTCTAAATCGAGTACCCCCACACAAAGAGCCGCTTTCCATGGGGGCACTTGTGCAGGCTCGCCCCCGTGTCCTGCTGCTGTGTCCATTGACACAGACAGCAGGACTCGGCCCGAGTTTGACACTCGACGCGACACTGAATTTAAATTTGACAGCAGCGGGAGCCATTGGCTCCCACTGCTATCAATCAATAATATGAGGACTTAAGACAGCGGCTGGAGTTCCTCTGCTCGTGCTCATAATGATTGGGCTCAGATAGAATGTATTAAAGGTGAAAAACCATGAGGGTTTACAACCCCTTTAAAGGACCAAGCCTATTTCTCACATTTGTTGTTTACAAGTTAAAATCAGTATTTTTTGCTGGAAAACTATTAAAGAGGTTTTCCAGCTGGGAATTTTTTTTTTTTTTTTTAAGTCAGCAGCTAAAAAAAAGTAGCTGCTGACTTTTAATGACGGCACTTACCTTTCCAGGGTGCCCGCGATGTCGGCCGCCCGAGGCTGACCCGTCCCCCGGCTCTCGGGTCCCGGCGCCGCCATCCTCACTAAGGGAAACAAGCAGTGGAGCCTTGCGTCTTCACTGCCCGTTTCCTACTGTGCATGCGAGTTGCACAGCGCTTTGTGAATGGGACGCGCTGTGTAAGTAAACACACAGTTCCCAGAACACAGAGCGCCCCATTCCCCAGAAGACAACGCAAGAAGGAGAAAAGACCGAAGATCACCGTGGAGTAGGAAGAGGCAGATTAGGAACAGTGCCTAGCAACAGGAATTTCTGGTAAGGTAAACATTTTTTTAGTTTTTTAAGAATATAAATGCTGTTTTTTTTTTTTTTAGGGTGGCCCTCCACTTTAACCCCCATTCCCCCAAACATTATATATTTTTTTAAGCAAAGACCCTAAAGAATATGGAGATTGTTTATGTCACACCATATTTGCGCAGCGGTCTTACAAACGCAATTTTTTGGGGGAAAAATACACACTTTGAATAAAAAAAAAAATAAGAAAACAGTAAAGTTAGCCCAATCGTTTTGTATAATGTGCAAGACGATGTTACGCTGAGTAAATAGATGCCTAACATGTCACGCTTTAAAATCGTGCACACTCATGGAATGGTGACAAACTACGATACTTAAAAATCTCCACATGCGACGCTTTAAAAAATGTTCCAGGTTACCTGTTTAGAGTTACAGAGGAGCTTCTGCATGCCAATTTGGAGGGACGGGGCGCTTAAAAAATTATTATTTTCTTTTCTTATTTATTTTCCTTTTTATTTTTACAATGCCCCTTAAAAGATGTTTTTTATAAATTCGATCACTTTTATTCCTATTACAAGGGATGTAAACATCAATTGTAATAGAAATAAGCAGGACATGGCCTCTTTAATGCAGGATCTGCGGTCAAAAAGTAATTTTAGTTTTTCTAATAAAAATAAAAATTGACCCTTTAAGGCCGTTGAGTGTAAGTGAGGTTGGAGGTCGCTCTGGACCTCCAAGGGCATAGAGTGGAGTGGGGGGCCATTTTGCCCATCGCTCCACAGGAAGGCGGGAGGGGGGGAGATGGCCCCTCCCGTCCCCTGTATGAACAATCAAGCGGCGGAACTGCCGATATGATCGCTCTTATGGTGCACAGAATCGCCGGCTACAAACAAGGATATCTGAACGTGGCCTATAGCTGCAGACATCATTCAGATATTTCCACTGAAAATCCAGGACGTCATATGAAGTCCTTGGGCGGTAAGTGGTTAAAGTAGCACAGTGGTGAATAGCAAAAAATGGCCTGGTCATGAAGGGTGTAAAACCTTCTGGAGGTCAAGTGGTTAAACAGCCCACCTTTACCGGTAACGGGTGTTAGACAGAGGCAGGATCAAGCAACATCCAATATGGATTGACTTGTAGCAATGCTCCTATCGATCTCAGTGTTGAAAAAACACTTCAGTCTTACTTTTCTTTTCTTTTTTTTTAATAATAAAGTTACAAACATATTACTAATATTACAGACCATATAGTCTGATGCAGCCGAACACTGTGAGCAGGCAGGTAGGTTTATTCTATTTATACACATACAATGAGTGTGCATCCACACAAATTAAAGTCCACAAACATCAAGTGAAACCATCAGTTATATGCAAGGTCGTACGTACAGGGGGGTCACCATTGTGACCGGGCCCCATGCTCCAGGGGGCCCGTTTAGCTTCCCTGTACAACAGGATAGGAGGGCAGCCACATGTAGATGAACTGCTCTCTCTATGACATTCTCAGACATTCAACAACTGCAGGAGGGCAATGGAGGGCTTTGGTTCCTCTACATGACGCTCCCACCACCTCCCTAGCTCTGACACATTTACTGGCTCCTTCCTTGCCTTAAAGCGGAGTTCCACCCAAAAGTGAAACTTCCGCTCATTTGTCTCCTCTCCCCCTCTGGTGCCACAATTGGCACCTTTTGTGGGGGGTCTCCCACTTCCGGGAGTCCAGGCTGCGGCCGGTGACATCACCGCGGGGCTCCCCCCGTCACCGGGCCATTAGGAGAGAGGAGCGGGGGCTTGCGCATGCGCAGTAGGGTTCCCGTCGTGAAGGCGCAAGGGCGGCGGCAGCACCCGACAGCTGATGGAAACATAAGATGCGGTGCTAACATCGCTGAACTCCAGGACAGATAAGTGTCCTATGTTAAAAGCTGCAGTATGTGTAGCCGCTAGCTTTTATTTTTTTTTGGGTGGAACACCGCTTTAATAAATAGAGTTCATGATCAGTACCATAGACAGTTTTTTATTTTAATTAATAGCAGAGGCATAGTAAACTGTGTTTACTATGCTTCAGTTTATGAATGACTGGGAAGCTCTGCACACAACTATTCCTGTTCGTTCATTCTGTGTAACTGAGGAGGCAGAGAAAGGGACAGAATCTGCCCTCAGTCCCTTTATGTGTATCAAAAGTGAGATCTCAGGGGTCTAATTAGACCCCTGATATTTCACCAAAGTCCACGATTGGGGGTCCTAAAAAACAATTAAAAAATTATAAAGTAAAAAAAAAAAAAAAAACTACTGACACAAGTGGAAGAACTACCAGGGTCGCAAAGTTCGCATTTGCGACTGGTCTCTGGCGTTCTGCCACCGTGGGGGGACCTCAAGATGGCAGGAAGGTGGTCCATTGCAAGACCGTAATAAAGGGTCCCACAATGGGAGTAAAGAGCCCTGGGATCAGTGGGATCACTTCCTGCCTGTAGGCCATCATATGACGTCCTGGACTTTGAGCGGGGATATCTGAATAATGCCTGCAGCTACAGGCATCATGCAAATGTCATCTTTTCCAGCCTGCGATTCTGTGCACCGTAAGAACAATCATAGCGGAAGTTCAGCCGTTTGATCATTCTTACAGGCGGTGGGAGGGGATGCCCCCCCCACTGCCCTCCGGTGCTTCACCTTGCTCGCCCCTGAGATCGGCAAGCTGGAGAACAAATCGTTCGCCCCTGGAAGTTAAGCATAGAGATTTCTGGTGACCAGATGATCCCCAGTCATCTCTATGACCTACGGCAGCTCCCGCTCCTTAACAACCAATAATTGCTGTTTTTTTTTTCCTTTACACTGCAGCGGTCAATGGGGGGCGGGGGGTTTGGGGGGAGTCCCGCTGACAGCTGAAAGAACTGAGCCTGAAAGTATCAGTTTCAGGTATTGGTGCATTTGCAGAAAAACCGATACTCATGAAAATGGTTAGTATCGGCATCGGTGCAAGCCTACAGTTCAATGCATAGTGTCTGGGAAGTGGCAAGACCAGTGGATGTCTGAGGGCAGTTGGGTTAGTCTCCGAGGCGGTGTTTGGTGGCTGGAGACATAACCTAGCTAACTAAATACAATTAACCCCTTGCTCGCCCCCTAGTGTTAACCCCTTCACTGTCAATTACATTTTTACAGTAATCAATGCTTTTTTTTATAGTACTGATCACTGTATTAATGCCAATGGTCCCAAAAAAAGTACAAAATATTGTGTTTTTTTTTTTCAAAATTGACGCTTTTTCTTGTTTATAGCGCAAAAAATAAAAACCGCAGAGGTGATCAAATACCACCAAAAGAAAGCTCTATATGTGGGAAAAAAAGGACTTAAATTTTGTTTGGGTACAACATCACACGCTGAAGTGGTTAATAAAAGGCTGATTCGGCCATTTAATTCCAATTGTGAGTAGTGTGGTTTTTTTTTTTATATGGGTTATAGTGAGGTGTAGTTGTGTGCAGTTTTGGGTAGGAAGACAAGTATGGAGATGAGCTCTGATCTACCCTGGTCATGGGATAAAAGGTTTTATATAAATAGATTTACCTAATTATTGCAAGCACTTTCACAATACCTTCATAGACTAGAACAAAACACCACAAGGATATAGCATCTACTACTCTAATAATTATTATGTATTTTGTAGCCTTAGTAGGTGCTATATCCTTGTGGTGTTTTGTTCTCATTATAAGCACCCCTGTCAGTGGTAAATGGTTTGGCTCAACCATCTGACGCTTTTGCTGGACAGATTGGTCTGTTAGAGGAAATTGAAAAGTACCAGACTTGCTGGCAACATCACTAGGTAAATGTAATGGAACAAATTCTAAATATCAAAAAAAAAAATAATGCAGCCACCACGTTTAAGCATTTATGCCTTAAGAACCTCCTCCTTGGCTGGCTACCAATTTTTTTCTATTTATACACCAACTCTTACCAAGATTAACCACTTCACGCCGACCGAATGCAAATATGCATCTCCACTGGACTTTATTTCCATGGGGGCGCATATTTGCATATTGCCTTTTGTGCTGGGAGTACACCGCGCGGCGTGCTCCCAGCACAGAGGTCAGGGTCTCCCGGAGAGCCCCGGGGACCAGTACTAACGATCGGGACCCGGAAATCCCGATCCGGGTCATTTGATCATTGTGATAGCCTCTGATTAGCTATCACAAGTCATCAGTCACTGTGAAGCCTGCCCCCGTGTTTTCTTTCTCTATGAATGGAGGAGAGACATACTCCGTACATCTCTCTCACTCCATGCAGAGAAAAAAAAAAAAAGTGTGTGTAAAAAAAAAATATATATATATATATTATAATAATAAAAAAATAGAATACAAAAAGATACCTACATCAAGGTTTGATCAAGGTCAGTGCCATGGTTAGTATTTTTAATTGTTTTAATTAGCATTAGTGTCAGTGTGTTTTAGGTAGGAATAATAAAAAAAGGCAAAATACACACTAATTATTTTGGGCTGTACTACAAGTGCAAACAACTAACATACGCATATGTGGTATCGCTGCAACCGCCAGGAAAAGGAGAATTTTTTTTGGGTTGTTCTTTGGTGGAGGTTGTGGTAGAAGCAAGATATTTACAGTTACTTTAAAAAAATAAAAAAATTTTTTTACTATTTTTTCCCAGTTTTCGTTTGATAATAAATATTGATTGATAATTGATTGATTATAAAAAATAAATAAATCAGGAGATATACATTACCCTTTACCACCAAATGAAAGCCCAATTTTCCCTAAAAAAAATGTGGTAGAATCCGCCTGGATGCACAAAGTATCATATTTATGGACATATAACAAGCACTTTTCCCCCCTGAAAATAGGGGTAAAATCACAGGTGTTTGTTATACGCTGACAGTGTACCTCGGAGAGGAAGGAGGGGGGCGAGCTCCGCCGGAAATCACGGAGCCATCATCTCCTCTCCACTCGGCTCGCATGTCACACACACAGTCCTGCCTCTGCCACCGGCATTGGACCAGTATTCTGTAATTCACAGGAGCTGATCCAATGCCGATGGCGGAGGCAGGATTGTGTATGTGACTACCAACTGACTGAGAGCTGAGTAAGCAGATGGTGGCTCAGTGATTTCCTGTGAGGAGAGATGGTGAGCTGAATTGATGGGGAGATGGGTGCAGGTCAGGCTGCAGATGGGCACAGATCAGGCTGCAGATGGGCACAGAGCAAGCTGCAGATGGGCACAGATCAAGCTGCACTGAAGCTGCAGAAGAGCACAGGTTAGGCTGCATTGAGGCTGCAGATGGGCACTTATCGGGCTGCATTGATGCTCACTGACCATTATTTTGCTTCAAAGTAGTTTATTTAAAAGAAAATAAAAAGTTTTTTTTCCTGAAACTTCCCTCTTAAATTGGAGTTTGTGTTATACACCGAT
This sequence comes from Lithobates pipiens, assembly GCF_037356315.1. Lineage (NCBI taxonomy): Eukaryota > Metazoa > Chordata > Amphibia > Anura > Ranidae > Lithobates > Lithobates pipiens. The sequence continues at coordinate 238,728,179 of NW_027507790.1, forward strand.
AAATATGGTATAGTTGTGATGATATGTACAGTTTTACCAACACATGTCAAAGTTGTAAAATTGTGCTTAGGCATTTCAATTTGTTTTACCCGAAGGGGTTAAGAGCGAAGGGGTTAAGAGTTGGGTGGTGGGACGTGGAAACTCCCATGTTCATGTATGTGGGTTAGAAAACTGAAGTTAGAAGATCCTGGAAGAAGATGGCAGGAGCTGAGATGGCGTAACAAGTGGAAACACGGACACTCCATTGTTGGAGAAGGGCACACTAAGTTCTTGCCACAATGTTAAAGTATATCACGGTGTGCATATTTGCACATTAGGTCAAGAACTCTGGGGGCCCTAAATAACTACATTTCCATTTTAAAGTCCATACTGGGATTAAGAGGCCACTTACTGGTAGGTGGTTTAGAGGCACGTCTACTTGACCCAAGAAGTCATCTCTAGTCTGCAATAGAAAAAAGACAACACCAGAGTTTAACAAATACGTAGCTTACACATTTTAGTATGTTTGGGTAAGATGTTGAAATACACATTACAAGTTCAAAGAGTGGAACATTGGAAAAAAACACTGCCAGTTTATATAAAAAGTCCACTGTATCTTGTTCTTATATAAATAACTTTATTATCTGTAACAATCTGTCAACCGCCTAAAACTCGTTCACTTCCACACAAGCTGATCGTACCCTTTAATCAAGCCTTCACATGGTTACAGGGGCGGACTGACAACTCATGGGGACCACGGGCAATAGGAGATTATGGGGCCCCCGGGCAATAAAAGAAGATTACAGGGCCCCTGGGCAATAGGAGATTATGGGGACCCCAGGCAATAGATTATGGGGACCCCAGGCAACAGATTATGGGGCCACACAGTATACACGCACATACAGAATACACACACAGACACATAATATACAAGCACAGAATACACATACACACACTGATAAGGTACTGGAGAGGCGGGGCAGCTTTAATCTTGGTAAAAAAAAAACACAGATTTTTACATACTGTCCCTGGTTTTATTGAGGCTGGCAACCCTGATGGGGCCCCTCAGTGGCATGGGGCCCTCGGGCAGTGCCCGAGTGGCTGAATGGTCAGTCCGCCCCTGCATGGTTACAAAGCAAACTCAGGATTGTAATGGATATGCTATATTTAAGTAAAAAAAAATTGGAGGCGCAGTATGGGTACAGCTAGACTCGGCGGGCCAACTGGGCTTACATTGAAATCTCGGGGTTTGTACAAGGACTACCGCACAGAAATTAAACACTGGATGGAAGAGACAAGTACAGAATTAAAACATATACTATTTTTCTTTTGCTTTAAGACATAAGTGATCTGGGACAGATTATATTATCATCAAGATATGTTAAGTGATTGTATACCCCCATTTTTAACTTTTACCTACAGGAAAGCCTATAATAAGGCTTACCTGTAGGTAAAAAAAATATCTCCTAAACCTGTACGGTTTAGGAGACATTCCCCTCGGTATGCGCCACTGACTGCAGCGGCGCATGCGCACAAGGGATTTCTCGCCGTCAAAATCCGGCAGCTGCCGCGCGGCCGGACTGAAATCTCCCACGCGCATGCGCGGGAGTGACGATATCGTGGCTCCGGCCACTCACAGCGCCGGAGCCGCGATACACGGAAGAAACACCGAGGGAGCATGTCAGCTCCCTCGGCGTGGATCGGGCCAGATGTCGGAGCCTCGTTCTAAGGTAAGTATTTCATAATGAGCTAGTATGCGGTGCATACTAGCTCATTATGCCTTTTGCTTTGCAGGTTTAAAAAAAAAAAAAAAATGTGCAGGTTTACTACCGCTTTAATGTTTTGGGTTGTCACCAGAACAGGAATAGGGGGGGATTTGCTCAGCTCCCCTGTCAGAACAGGATCCGCCATGTTTACACTGATAGATCCCAGTCTGCCTCTGTGTGGAGCAATCGCAGGTGGCCGGCGAACATCACACCTGCCGGCCACACACACGCTTGCTTTTTCTGTTACACAAACCGTCGTACAATGATGGCGATTAGCGTAATAGAGCCAACCTGCCGCAGTACAACTGCAGCGGCTGGACTTTAAGTGGTTAAATTACACCATATAAAAATTACCATATAATACAAGGTCAAACCTTAAGAGCTGCAATTTGTATGCAATCAGGCAGGCTCTTGCACTACATGGTTTTGGTTAATCTGAAGAAAAAAATCTGAAGAAAATCTAATAGTGTGCATGAGGCCTTAGGGGTATCAGAGGCTGGCCATATACCATACAATTTTCTTATTCAGTTAGTGCAAGGGCCTGCCCGATTGCATACAAATTAAAAGGGTTTAGATTTGACCTCATATTATATGGTTTTGGAAAATCTAAAGGAAATTTGAAGAAGAAAATTGTATAGTGTATGGCCAGTCTAAAGGGGGCTGAATACAAATGCCCCCCACACTTTTCATATATTTGTAAAAAATATGAAAACCATTTATTGTTTTCCTTCCACTCCACAATTATGCGCCACTTTGTGTTGGTCTATCACATTAAATCCCAATAAAATTTGTTGCCCGCATTCTCCACCAAAAAAGAAAAATCTCACTAAAATTCATTTAAGTTTTTGGTTGTAAAACAACAAAATGTGGAAAAAGGGGTATGAAAACTTTTTCAAGGCACTGTATTTTTCTTACTGCATTTACTCAGGGGAGGGTGCCTTTTTTGTCTGATATCAAAGCCCCCACCAATTGCCATTAAAATTCTCCTTTATTCTACCAAAAATTAAATAAGTGTTGCCTTAAGTTCTACTTTAAGCTGAGAGTTCTGTAATATTGGGAAAAATAACGTTTTATGTAACGGCACATAAAATGCTCCAAGTGAATTGTGAAAAGGTACAGCAATTTCCCCTAAACGATAGCACAGAACATTATAGTTATTCCCTGCTATTCTAATTACTGAAACATTGGTAACCCTACTCTGGCAGAGCGCACAGTCGCTGTATGGACCAGCTAGTGAACAGTTATTTAACTGCATCCCCGATGGCATGGAACACAGCACATGATGTATACAATTATGCACACACCCCGATAGATACTTTGTGCCATCATCAGCTTTTTACCAGCCAAAAAGAACATCAGTAGGAGATAAAATTCTAACTTTGGTAAAAAGGTGACAAAAAGACGAGATGTTAAAGCAGAACAGAAGACTATGTACATGGAGGATACTTTCAAAATACTCCATCTTCCTGGCTACATATTTACAACTCGTCAAATGTGAGGCAGTGGAGTCCAAGGAGGACCTGTCATTTCACTATGGATATGCTACTCTGGACGAGAGTAGACATTGTACTTTTCATAAAGGTTTAAAGGTTGCTACAGACGATCGGAATTTCCATTCTGAACTTTTTGCGACCGAAAAATTGAGAACCTGCTCTCAATCTTTTGCTGGCAGGAATTCACCAAGCAGATATTCGATGGAGCATACACACGGTCGTATTTTCCAACCAAAAGTTCTCATCGGTCTTTTGCTGGATGAATTTCTGATCGTGTGTATGGGGCATAAGAAGCTCACAGTGTGCAGTGAAATCAGAGCAAGCTATTGCAGCCCAGTAGAGGAGCCAGTACAACTGTTCAAGACTGAAGGGAAGGCTGGAGAGACCAGCTTTAACTCCATACAAAACCAAATGGATGGATATTAGTTCTTAAGAATGAAGTTTAAGGGTTAATATCTTTGTTATAGTGGAAACATTTCAAGGTTTGTAAAGGAGCAATCCTATGTGCAACATACCCTATATGCAATATGCCTAACGTGTGACATACCATATGCGTAACATGCCCTGTGTGTGACATACAAAAGGGAATGTGGCACATAGGGTATGTCACACATTGGGTGTGTGATACAAAGGGTATGTCACACTTAGGGCACATTACACAGAGTAAGTCACACATAAGATATGCTAAATGTGTGTATATGGCACATAGGGTGTATGTGATAAAAAAAAGGGCACGTGGCACATAGGGTATCACACACCCTATGTGCCACGTACCCTATGTGTGACACAGGACATCCCCTGTGTGTCACATACCCTACACACATTGAGCATATCTTATGTGCGACTTACCCTATGTGTAGTGTGACATACCCTTTGTATCACACACCCAATGTGCCGCGTACCCTACGTGTTGCATACCCTATGTGTGATATGCCTGTGTGACATACAATAAGGGTCACATGCCCTATGTGTGACATATCCTGTGTGTCACATACCTTATGTGTGAATTACCCTATGTGCAACGTGCCCTATTGGGGACATACCCTTTATATCACACACCCCAAGTGTGACATAAGACAGGGCATGTGAAACAAAGGGCACATGAGGTATACGTGTGATATGCCCTTTGAATCACATTCTCTACGCGTCACATAACCGAAGGGTCACATGCCCTATATGTGAAATACCCTATGTGTGAGACATACCCTATGTGTGAGACATACCCTATGTGTGAGACATACCCTATATGAGTGACATACCCTATATGAGTGACATACCCTATATGAGTTACATAACCTATATGAGTGACATACCCTATATGAGTGACATACCCTATATGAGTGACATACCCTATATGAGTGACATACCCTATGAGTGACATACCCTATGAGTGACATAGGACATCCCCTATGTGTCACGTACCCTACACACATTGAGCATACCTTATGCGTGACATACCCTTTGTATCACACACCCAATGTGCCACATACCGTACGTTTTGCAAACCCTATGTGTGATATGCCTGTGTGACATACCCTAAGGGTCACATGCCCTATGTGTGACATACCTTATGTGTGAATTACCCTATGTGTAACGTGCCCTATTGTTTACATATCCTTTGTATCACACACCCCAAGTGTGACTTAAGACATACCCTATGTGTCACATACCCCATATGCCCTTTGTTTCAAAAGCCCTATGTGTGATATGCCCTTTGAATCACATTTTCTACGTGTTACATGCCCTATGTGTGACATAACCGAAGGGTTACATGCCCGATGTGTAACATACCCTATATGTGACATACCCTATGTGCCACATACCGTGTGTGTGACATGCCCCATGTCTGACATCACAATGTGTGACTTGCCCTATGTGTCACATTTCCTGGCTTTGGAATAGCATCAATAATTTAATCAGTAACTGGAAGTCTTCACATAACCTATCATATCCCATGCTATCATACTACAGTAAATGATGGAGGAGGAGGTTAGGGAGGAGAAGGGGTCTGCACTGCAGGCTGCCATCATACAAACATAACGGGAAAGAAGCTGCCTTGGCTTGACGCCCATGTATAATCAACCTAAGGATTCTGGGTTATAACAGAATAAGATTTGACAGTGTTTTGAGGAGCTTCTGGGAAGGATGACAACCCTACAGGAAAAAAAAAAAAGCAGAGTTGGAAAGAAATTGTCTTGTCTCCTCCAATCTTCTCTCTTTAAAGTCTAACTATACTTTCCGCTTAAATCCGCTATATGCATTCCATGTGCCCCAAAACAAAAAAGCGTTCAAAGTGTTACAGTTAATTTTCTTTAGAGTAGAAAAGCCAGTTCCCTGTTAGCATGCTCTAGAGTGGGACCCTTGCTCTCAGTGGGGGAGCAGTGGTCTCTCCACAGAGGTCCAACATGCTCCCTGAGCCCTCTTGAACACTGAGTGTTTAGACCCCCGTGCATGAGACTCCAGTGTGTAGGTGCAACAGAAGGCACAGACGCACCATCCAAAATTATATGATAGGCTGACAAACGCTGCAGCTAGATGGTGTACTTTCGCCCTCACCTAATCACCGGATTCTCATGGATTGGGGCTAAAGATCCAGCATGCACGAGGCATTAGACAGAGCCAAAACTCTCCAATCAGAAGAAAACACAAATTTGTTGATTGCAAAGTCTGACTCTGCAGGGAGTGTGCCAGACCTCTGCAGAGAGACCTCAGGTTCCTCATAGAGTTTAATTCAGCCGGGCTTAACCATCTTCCCTTTACCCAGCTCTTTGACAACCTAAATGCTTAGCACTTTCATGGTGATATGCTCAAGGGTGGGGTTTAATACGGTAGAGCAGGGATTAAAAATATTAGGACTCACAGGGGGTTATTTACTAAAACTGGAGAGAGTGCAAAATCTGGTGCAACTCTGCATAGAAACCAATGAGCTTCTAGGTTTTATTGTCAAAGCTTAAAGCGGAGTTTCGCTTAAAAAAAAAAATTCTACAAATACTGCAGCTGCTGACTTTTAATAATCGGACACTTACCTGTCCCAGGGTCCAGCTTCCTTCCTCTCTGCAGCGCTGGCATAGTCAATGTGGGCGCCCAGCTGTGGCTTCACAGCCAGGCACACACTGCACATGCACAAGCCTCACGGCGCACTGTTGACGTGTCCCAGATGATTGCCAAGAGGGAGGGGGGAGAGGTGATGCAGGTGCGCCAGAAGGAAGTGGGAGCTGGAACCCTCTAAAAAGAGGGTATCCGCTCCCCCCCCCCACAAAATGACATGCTAAATGTGGCATGTCAGGGGGTCACCTTCTCTTAAAATGGAAGTTCCGTTTTTGGGTGGAACTCCGCTTTAACTGAACAAGCTGAAGTTAGAAGCTGATTGGCTACCACACACAGCTGCACCCGTTTTGGTAACTCTCACCCAATGCATAATTTCTTCCTTTTCCTCCACATCGGCAGCTCTAACTCTACCACCAAGTGATAGGTTTCCTAATGGGTGTCTACAACTGTCAGTGTCAGTCACCTGCAGGGTTAACAGTAGAGACGCTGGGCTCTCAAGGGGATGTAAGAAAACCTGTTTATTTCCCCGAGACAGCCTATAGGATGTGCAGCTGGCCCCTGATGTCAGCCCAACTGAAAAGTTATTCCTGGCAAGCTGCCTTGAGCTCAGTGTGCCAGATGACATGGGAGATGGTAAGAGACACACAAAGCATCCCATCAATGCCCAGAAAATAACACGTCGCCAAACCTCCAACCCGAGCAAATGACTTCTGAAAACTGAAGCAAGCGAAAAACAAAGGGGTCGTTCCATATCAACCAATCATACGCTAATGAGACACTGAAACTTAGTTTTTTCTTTAACTATTTTCTACACCAGCGATTCTCAACCAGGGTTCCTCCAGAGGTTACTCGGGGTTCCTTCAGCATTGGGCCATTTCTGCCTCTCAGATAAGTTCCCACTGACACCATTGATCTTTTTAGCTATCTGTAAGGAGGTAATTCTTCCCAATGACCACAACTGTAAGGACCATTCTTCCCACTGACCATCACACTAATGTATCATGAGTTGTAGATTGTAAATTTTTAGCAAGGGTTCCCCGAGACCAGAGAACTATTTCAAGGGTTTCTCGGTGTTGATAATGGCTGGTCTACACCCATAGCACTACTTTATCTGCATATCCTGCTATCTGCTATCCTTTACTATCTGTGGGTTTAATTAAAGCCCAAATCTGGGATGGAGCTCAGCTGGACATTTTATAGCTAGGCAACTCCTATCCTCATATTGATTAGTGGTTCCAAATTAATAATAACTACCACAGTAGGAAACAGACACAAAAGATATTCTCAGCATCTTTCCAAATAATTGTTCTGCCTTATTATGATGCAATTGATGCACCCTAAAGTGGAACTTCCGCTGATCGGAACCTTCCCCCCCTCCGGTGTCACAATTGGCACCTTTCAGGGGGGAGGGGGGTGGAGATACCTGTCAAAGACAGGTATTTACACCCACTTCCGGGCATAGACTCCGGTGGGAGTCTATGCCTCTTCCTGTCCTGCCGTGCTGTCTGCTGGGACACACACGGGTCCCAGAGACAGCGCGGACAATTCCTATTGCGCTGCGCGACTCGCGCATGCGCAGTAGGGAACCGGGAAGTGAAGCCGATTCGCTTCACTTCCTGATTCCCTCACCTAGAATGGTGGCGGCAGCAGCCGAGATCGATCGGCCTCGGCATCACTGGACCCCGGGACAGGTGAGTGTCCATTTATTAAAAGTCAGCAGCTGTAGTATTTATAGCTGCTGGCTTTTAATATTTTTTCCCCAGTACAGTCCCGCTTTAAGAACATTTAATAATTAAGTAGGTATCACATTAATATTACAATTGTACGTTTATGGTAACAAGGGGCATTACATAGGCAGGCTAATTCTAATAAGGACTTGAAAGAATACAAACATGTACTGAAAACATTATTAGTGCCATGTGCACAGTGAGGGCAGTGTGCAATACATACAAAATAGAGTACAATTATATACAGAACTTACAAATTTCCATTACAGAGACAAGCCTTTAAATGGGCCTAGCCCCCCACATTGCAAGGATGAAATACCCATCAAAGTAGACCTAAAGCCAAAAGCTTAAGTTTTGGATAAAGTGGAGTTAAGTCCCCATTAGGGAGATCCATCCTAATGACCAATGTTACTAAAGGTAAAGGAAAACCTCACATTTTGAGTGGTCACTAGAACAGGAAAAGAGGGGAAATCATCCAATCAGCATACCAGTTCTGGTGATCCCGGTGGTATTCACTTTGGAGGCATTCCCTCTCCCTTTACTGTTACGGCTATGGTCAAGAATATCCCCACAATGAAACACAGCAAAAAACCAACAGACAGGGGTTATATAGATATTCCTCACTTCTTGTTAAGAATGTACCAAGTTGATCGATGCTATAGCTGCTAGCGATAGTCACTGTCTTCTCCAGGTGGAGATGGCTTCCCCCCCTGGGAGAAACCAACGGCCCGGCATGAGGAATTCCCGTATCAACACTGTGTTGATGGGGGAATCAGGCGAATTTCTTTCCTGCAACCAGTGCTTGCAGGAAAGAAATTTGCTCCATGTATGGCACAGGAGATTCTGCATTGTAAGCCAAAAAGGCTCCATTGCACTGCACATGACTCCCAGCCAGGAGGAGAATAGAGAAAGGACCCCATAGGTGTGGTGTCACTGCCCTGGCTATGGAGCGTCTAGTAGTAGGTAAATCACAAAACTGGCTCAACAGAGTTAGGAATATTTTGGAAAAACAGCAAACATATGTATCTTGTGGTTCCCGTTGAGTTCTGCTAACGGGAGAGTTTTGATAGTGTGAGAGAGATGTAGATCTGTCCTGCACGTGTTTGGACACCACTGTCTCTGCCTAGAGGGGTCTACCAGTGTAGTAAACTCAGTGTACCTGAACGATCGAGATGAGCGATCACACGAATGGAGGCATCAGATTTTTACAGCTTTTACCGGTAAAGTCGGAGAACGTTCTGCTCCAAGAGACCGACTGAAAAGGGCAGCAACGACGAGATATGAATGAGATATCTCTGTGCTACTTTCAGCAATGCTCATCGAACAGAGTAATTGTTCTAGTGATGGGAATCAGTAAATGAAGTCTGCATCTAAATATGGGCCAGAGCGTCACACACAAAGGGAACTAATCAGAAAGGTCAAAATTGGTATTTTGCTAAATTTTATTCTCCATGGGCAACAGAGTTTATGACAGATCTGCCTGTTTATAATGCTAATCCGGGTGATACGCCTCTCGGGAAAACCATTTATTCACAAGTCCTTCAGTTTATAGTCCATATAAAAAGATTATAGCAATGCGATAGGCTGTGTAACCATAAAATGTCCACCCACAAATGGAAGCCTCCACAAGGGGATTAGAAGCTATATCCAGCAGAAGCTTCAGAGTATACAAGAGAAGAGAGGCGCCTCTAAGTGTAGCAATATGGTTACATTTAATGAAGATACAACATTTAGCAACTCACATGGTTGATGATTAAAAGAGGCACATATAAGTATGCAGGCATCCGGGGTAAAGTTGTCCACATAGACCATCCTCACACCGCTGGCTCTCAACGTTGTCAGTCTGCAATTGTGTTAGGGAAGACTACCCTGCAGTAGTGTGACCCAAAAGCGAGGCTTGAATGGCTCATGGAGCGCAGCGTGGAAGGGATGGCGGTGCAGAGGATGGTCTACTTTGACAACTTTACCCCGGATGCCTGCATACTGAGATGAGCCTGTTTTATTCATCAACCATGAGAGTTGCTAAATGTTGTATCTTCATTAAATGTAACCATATTGCTACACTTAGAGGCGCCTCTCTTCTCTTTTATACTCAGTTGTAACGTGACGCTACTTGTATATCAAGTCAAAATTTATTTTAAAATTGTGCTCGTCTTGCAAAATGCTCTCAAACCAGGTTACTCTCAAACCAAAGTTTTACTATATATATATATAATATATATATATATATATATATATATATATATATATATATACACACACACACACACACATACATATATATATATATATACACACACACATACATATATATACACACACACATACATACACATACATACAGTATCTCACAAAAGTGAGTACACCCCTCACATTTTTTGTAAATATTTTATTCTATCTTTTCATGTGACAACACTGAAGAAATTACACTTTGCTACATTGTAAAGTAGTGAGTGTACAGCTTGTATAACAGTGTACATTTGCTGTCCCCTCAAAATAACTCAACACACAGCCCTTAATGTCTAAACCGCTGGCAACACAAGCGAGTACACCCCTAAGTGAAAATGTCCAAATTGGACAGGCATCATCCAGATATCTTTGTTATCAGCCAAAAGTAACTGACGAGCGAAGAAACATTTTTTTTTCTTTCAAAAAATGATTAATCTATAATCTATATTGTGTGAAAACAAATATGACAATTTCATTTGGGTACAGTGTTACATGACCATGCAATTATCATTCAAAATGTGTTAGGGTTGAAAGGGGGTGAAAGTCCCCGGTGTTGAAGCAGTTAAAATAGGACATATTGGGTATCTATTTGCTCAGGGTAACATTTTTTTTTATATTTTACCAAAAATTGGGTTATCTATTGTGTGTGTTTTTTTTTGTGGCATTAAGATTCATTACAGTGTATTTTTCTGTACCAAATTGCAACGACCGCCATTTTATTCTCTAGGATCTCTGCTAAGAATATATAAATATATGTAGGAGAGAAATGCCTGGCTGTTAGTGGGTATACTGTACAAAATAACTTGTAAAGTTAGTACCAGTATAAAATGAATACAGAACAAAACCCTCCTATTGTTTTCAACCAAGGAAGCTGCCTCCGTTTGATCTTCAACTGCCATAGTGCTGCACATGATCAGTTATGACACCAGCCATTGGATGGTTTGACACTTTGGTTGAGAGCACAACCAATGGGAGTGTTACATTCCCGGCACAAAAAAATCACAAGAAATCCCCCCCCCAGCACAGATGCAAAAACCCCTTTCCTATTCTCTCCCAAACAAACGCTGTGGTTAGAAATCCGCTGTAATTCCAGACGAATGTTTAATGGTCATTTACTGTAATTGCCACTCATGCAGCGCTATTAAATCCGAGGGGAAAGTGTTAATTTCATCCCGAGAACACGCAGAGCGGAGAGAGTCAGAGAAATACAGAGTCTTCCTGACAGTTCGGCAGACACAATAGTGATCGGAACATAATGTCCTGAGTCATTACATCTGCAGAGCGTTCTCAAATTTATTCCTGTAAGAAGACCGTTGCTCAATGTAGAACATCGCTCTGCGCCATGCGATCTCCCTGCGTGTCTCTATTAACTACTTCCAGTCCAAACCAATCCTGGCATTTCTCTTATACGTGTAAAAATCTGCATTTTTTGCGAGAAAATTACTTTGAACTCCCAAAAATTATATATATATATATATATATAATTTATTTTTTTAAGCAGAGGCCTTATAGAATAAAATGGTGGGTGTTGCATATTTTTATGACACATGATATTTGCGCAACAGTTTATTAAACACAAACTCTCAGGAAAAATAACACACTTTAAAGCAAAGTTCCACCCAAACGTGCAAGTGCACTGCAGTCCTTTTTTTTCTGCCTCTAGATGTCCTCAGTCTGAAGGCCAGTCTTAGATCTGAGCCCAGGTCATCTTGGACTCGCCAAATGAACAGCAGCAAAATGATGAGCTTATCTCTGTTCTCTTCACCTATCAGCACCCTTCGCATCAGCACATGAACTGATTGGCTATTTGGCTGCTTCTTCCTCTCACATTCCAATGCGGACACTAGTTCTGGTGACAACCAGGGATTCCCTCATTTTGGGAAGATTTTTTTCACACTTCCAGTTTTGGCTATGGGATAGGAAGAGAAGGGAAATCTCCCCAACGGGACACGGATGATATATGCTGACCACAATATATATATATATATATACTTCCTGCCTGGACATCGCTCCTGGACATCCGCACACAAGCAATGTTTCATATTCCTATTTCTGGATATAGATATATATTTATATTTATTTATTTTTAAAGCAAAAGTTCAAAAAAAATGTTTTTGTGATCTTCTGCTTTAAAAAGGTAGAAAAGAGATTTGGGGTCTTTTTGACCCCAGATGTCTCCATAAAGAGGACCTGACATCCTTATTTATATTACAAGGGATGTTTGTAATAGGAATAAAAGTGATAAAAGAAATAAAAAAATATGAAGAGGAACAGTGCAAAAAAAAGAAAAGAAAAAAAAAAGAAAGTAAAATAAATAAGAAAAAAAAAGAAAATGAACACTTCCCCATCCTTCTGTGTGCAAATTCAGAATCGAACGCATACGTAAGTCGTGCACACATATATAAATAGTATTCGCACCACACTTGTGAGGTATTGTTGCGAATGTTAGAGCAAGAGCAATAATTCTAGTACTAGACCTAAATTGTAACTCTAAACAGGTAACCTGTTAAGGTGTTTAAAATGTTGCCTATCGAGATTTTTAAGTACCGTAGTTTGTCGCCATTTCACGAGCGTGTGCAGTTTTAAAGTGTGACATGTCAGGTATCTATTTACTTGATATAAAATCAAATTTCACATTATATAAAACAATTGGGGTAAATAATGTGTTTATTTATATTCATTAACCACTTCAGCCCCGAAGCATTTGGCTGGCCAAAGACCAGAGCACTTTTTGCGATTCGGCACTGCGTCGCTTTAACTGACAATTGCGCGGTCGTGCGACGTGACTCCCAAACAAAATTGACGTATTTTTTTCCCCAGAAATAGAGCTTTCTTTGGTGGTATTTTATCACCTCTGCATTTTTTTTTTGCGCTATAAACAAAAAAAATAGCGACAATTTTGAAAAAAAGCGCATCATTTTTACTTTTTGCTATAATAAATATCCCCAAAAAATATATAAAAAAACATTTTTTTCCCTCAGTTTAGGCCGATACGTATTCTTCTACATCCTTTTGGTTAAAAAAATAAATAAATCACAATAAGCGTTTATTGATTGGTTTGCGCAAAAGTTACAGCGTCTACAAAACAGGGGATAGTTTTATGGAGTTTTTATTATAAATTTTTTTTTGTTTACTAGTAGTGGTGGCGATCAGTGATTTTTATCGTGACTGCGACATTATGGCGGACACGTCAGACACTTTTGGTGCTATTTTGGGGCCATTCACATTTATACAGCGATCAGTGCAATTAAAAATGCATTGATTGCTGTGTAAATGTGACTGGCAGTGAAGGGGTTAACACTAGGTGGCACTGCAGGGGTTAAGTGTGTCCTAGGGAGTGATTCTAACTGTGGGGTGGAGGGGCTGTGTTTGACATGACACTGATCACCGCTCCCAATTACAGGGAGCTGTGATCAGTGTCAGTGTCACTAGACAGAACGGGGAGATGCTTGTTTACATCAGCATTCCCCCGTTCTTCCTCTCTGTGAGGCGATCACGGGTATCCCGCGGTCGGAGTCACGGAGCTCGTGGCGCGCGCCTGCTAGCCAAGCCTCGCAAGATCGCGTACAATAACGTGATTTCGCGCAGTGGAGTCAACTTGCCGCAGTAAAACTGTGGCGGCTGGTTCACAAGCGGTTAAAGTGTATTTTTTTCCAAAAAGCTTGTGTTTGCAAATCCTCTGCGTAAATTCCCTGCGACATCAAAAAATGCAACGATCATCTTTTTTTTCCCTAGTGCAGTGATGGTGAACCTTGGCACCCCAGATGTTTTAGAACTACATTTCCCATGATGCTCCTGCACTCTTCGGTGTAGTGGAGCATCATGGGAAATGTAATTCCAAGACATCTGGGGTGCCGAGGTTCACCATCACTGCCCTAGGGTCTCTGCTAAACGGAAATATGTATAATGCTTGGGGGTTAGAACTACGCTATCCAAAATAACAAGTTTTGCTTCCTTTGTACTTCAACGTGTACATGTTTGCAAACCATTTTTTTTTTTATGTTAATGACAAAAAAACCAAAAACACTTATCCAATTCAACATAAGATTAAATTAGCAGAGCATGGTGAGTTTTCTAATTAGAAGGCTCAGCATACTTGCTTGCGCCTGTGTAAACAAACTAATTAAAATGAGTTTGTGTCTGTTAGATGACCTGTGCAATATTCACCTTCAATCCATAGATTTCCCTTGCAGTACTTTTTTTCTTACGCTAGATGTCCTCAGTCTCCCTTCCTCTGAGCTCAGGTCATCCTGGACCCGCCCCAGCCTGCGACTGGTCAGTGAATGGAGAAGCAGCACAGTGATGAGCTCAGCTCTGTCACTCTGCTCCGCCCCCTCTTGAAACGACTGGCTTAATGGGCTGCTTCTTTCTCTTTCAATCTGATCTCTGCTGTACAGGGACTGCAATAAGCTGATACCAATTGAAATTGAAATACTTAAACAGATTGCATTTAAAAAAAAAAGTTTTATTATGTTTTAATGATTACAGAGCTGCATTAAAGTGAAGTTAGACCCCAAAACAAAAATTGTATATATTGCAGATTGCCAATCATTTGATGTGGTGGCTGCATTCGTTTTATTTTCTTAGGCTTTTTCCCTTCTGTTTTTACCTGGAATCTGACCAGGAACACACCTTTTGTATTAGAGCGCCCCCACTCTGGATGAAGGAGCACAGGGGGCACCTTTGGACAACAGCACTGTCAGTCTGGGGGGAGGGGAGTGTTAGATGGACTAGCAGATTTAGATACATGAACAATTTGACACGAAACTCCAGCTAATACTTTATAAGCAGACACAGCAAACAGTTTTGTTTTCCTTTTGGGTTAAATATTTTACATAAATAAAAGCTGATCATTGTAAGGGCCGGTTCACACTGCAGGCGAGGCGAGGCGACTCCGACTTGCCTCGCCGCGACCTGCCGCGACCTCAGCGGCAACTTGCAGATGACTTCTGTATAGAAGTCAATGCAAGTCGCCCCGAGGTCGCCCAAAAGTAGTACAGGAACCTTTTTTCTGAGTCGGAGCGACTCGAGTCGCTCCTCTTAGAACGGTTCCATTGTACAGAACGGGGGCGACTTGCGAGAGCGAGGCGAGGCGAGTCGTGTCGCCTCGCATCGCCCGCTGTGTGAACCGGCTCTAAGCACCCCTGCTTGTGGTAAATGGTTTGTCTCATCTCTGTAACTGCTACTTTCTTGCTGGGGAGCTTGTTCTTTTGAAAAACAACAGACTGCCCGGATCACCAGATGAAAAGAGAAGAAAGGAAGCCTTAAAAGAAAATCAATGCAGCCATCCCATCTAAGAATCGGTAAGCTGTAATAGAATAAATACTTGCTTTTTGGTTGAAGGTCACTTTAATTTATGTCTTTTATACATGTTGCACCGTACAATATTCACCTCCAATTCAGAGATTTCTCCTGCAGCGTTTTCTTTTGCTAGAGGTTCTCAGTCTGAAGTATAACAACATTCAACACACAATGCAGAGATTTCCTTTGTAGTACCTTTTTTTTACACTAGATGTCCTCAGTCTCACGGTCAGCATTATACCAACTTCCTCTGAGCCCAGGTCCCCTTAGATCCGCACCCCCCCAGCCTGTGACTGAACAGTAAAAGGTGAAGCAGCTCAGTGATGATCTCCTCTCACCGTCACTCTGCTCTCTCTTCCTATCAGCATGTTGCTTTCAACTGATTGGCTTAGTGGGCTGATGCTTCTTCTTTCACTCTGATCTCACAGCCACCATTATTCAACCCACTTCCTCGAAGCCCAGGTCATTCTGAACCTGCCCCCAGCCTGTGACTGGCCATTGAAAGGAGAACCAGCTCAGTGATGATCTCATCTCTCTGTCATTCTGCTCCCTCTTCCCATCAGCATTCTCATTGAACCAATTGGCTCAGTGGGCTGATGCTTCTTTTTTTCACTCTGATCTCACGGCCAGCATTGTTCAACCCACTTCCTCTGAGCCCAGGTCACCCTGGACCCGCCCACTAGCCTGTGACTGAAAAGTGAAAGGAGAAGCAGCTCAGTGATGGTCTCATCTCTCAGTCACGCTGTTCTCTCTTCCAATCAGCATGCTCCTTGAACTGATTGAGTCAGTGGGCTACTGCTTCTTCTTTAACTCTGATCTCACGGCCAGCATTATTCAACCCCCTTCCTCTGAGCCCAGGTCTCCTTTCACTGTGACTGGCCAGTGAAAGGAAAAGCAGCTTAGTGATGAGCTCATCTCTCAGTCACTCTTCTCCTATCAGCATGATTTTTGAACTGTGTGCTCAGCGTGCTGTTTCTTCCTTTCCCACTCTGGGCTCTGCTGTACAGGGACTGATACCAGGTTGAATGTAAACACTTACACTGATTGTATTAATGATGTATCAGTTATTGCAGAGCTGCATGCATTTGTGTCTTTTAGATCTGCCTGGAGTTCAGCATTAAACACTCTGAAAATGCCATACACGTGGCTTATAAATAAATACCACGTGCAGCATGACCCCCCCCCCCCCCCCATGACTTCTACCCACCATGCAGGGCACAATAAACCGCCCAGCTTATAGGCCATCCACAAAGTACAGAGCTCCTCTGAATTACACATAAGTAGCCACTTCTGCAGTGAATAGCTCACATGGAATGTCTCCCGAGGTTTTCTACTAACGCACACAATCTACCGCAGTCATTTTCACTATGACCAATACAATCTGCATTTCTCATCATCACACAGCGAGCGCACAAAACAAACGCCTTAACAAAAGGCTGACCCCGGCTTCTGCAGCCCACACTGGAGAGAACGAATCCAGTCTCTGTGCCGGTGGCTCACGTTTACCAGATGCAAGCGGAGATCCTGAACGAACGTTACCACGTGACAGGGCTGACTGCAAGACGAAGGTGCGGCAGGGTGATAACAATCATCCAAGGCAAATATTAAAGGGTACGCCTGAGCCAAATATAATAAGAAAAAAATCTCCACATACATGCAAATTTTCCAATGTTTTAGCCAGTTAAAATGGTATTGAAAAATATTTGTTGATCCTGCCAGAAATCCAGTGAACTTGTAACTTCATGTTGTATGGTGACAACCAGGGCTTTTTTTCTGCAGGAACGTGGGGGACACAGTTCCGGCAACTCCTGGACTAACTGTATGTAATGGCAAGGGGTGCTGGGGTGTACTGAATGGTCTATTGATGCTGGCTGATGGAGGAGCTATTGCTCCTGGAGGACATCTATTTTTGCATGGCTGTTTATTGTTGCTGGGGAGGTCTATTACCATTGCTAGTGGGGGTCTATTGTTGCAGGGGGGGCAATTGTTACTGGAAGAGATCTACTGATGGGAGGGGGGCTATTGTAGATGGAGGGCATCTATTTTTGCATGGCGGTCTATTGTTGCTGGGGAGGTCTAATACCATTGCTGGTGGGGATCTATTGTTGCAGGGGGGTCGGTTGTTACTGGAAGAGATCCACTGATGGGGGAGGGGTTCTGTGGTTGCCGGTGTTCTGGCAGATAGTGCCCTGCCATCATATAGTGTCCGCCCCATACTGCGCATGCGCAGTACAGAGCAGACGAAGCTTCGGAAAATCTCCGAAGATGAACGGCGCCTGCCGTGAGTGGAGGTGGTAGCCCCACCATCCAAGCGGACATAGGGTTGGGAAAATTAGAGGGCCCCTCGCGGGCTCGCTTCGCTCGCCACGCTTCCGGCTCGGCCTCGCTGCACTCGGCTCTTTTATATTCCAACTCTGTGTCCACTTGGATGGTGGGGATAGAACCTGGACTCATGGCGCAGGCGCTGTTCATCTTCGGGTATTTTCAGAATCTGTGTGTGCTGTGTACTGTGCATGCGCAGTACACAGTGTACACTATCCGATGGGGGACAGTATATGATAGGACACCAACTGCGTGGGGAACTATTGTTGCTGGAGGGCATCTATTTTTGCATGGCAGTCTACTGTTGCTGGGGAGGTCTATTGTTGCTAGTGGGAGTTCTATTATTGCTGGTTGGGCTTCTGTTGCTGGGGGTTCAATTGTTCCTGGAAGGGATCTACCATTGAGTGAAGGGTCTATTGTTGCTGTCTGCTGGACAGTCTATTGATGGGGTCTATTTTTGCTGGCTGCGGGGGGATCTACTTTACTGCTTTTCTTGTTATTATTAAAAAAATGCCATACCAATTACTTCTCACCACAAAATTATACTTGGTTCTGTATTCTCTAAAAGTGGTGGTGCTGGGAGGTGGGTAGGGGGTGAAACCAAGAGAGATTGTGCTCAGAGGTGGGAAGGGGGTGGAACCAAGAGAGATTGTGCTCAGAGGTGGAAAGGGGGTGGAACCAAGAGAGATTGTGCTCAGAGGTGGAAAGGGGGTGGAACCAAGAGATTGTGCTCGGAGGTGGGTAGGGGGTGGAACCAAGAGATTGTGCTCGGAGGTGGGAAGGGGGTGGAACCAAGAGATTGTGCTCGGAGGTGGGAAGGGGGTGGAACCAAGAGATTGTGCTCGGAGGTGGGAAGGGGGTGGAACCAAGAGATTGTGCTCAGAGGTGGGAAGGGGGTGGAACCAAGAGATTGTGCTCAGAGGTGGGAAGGGGGTGGAACCAAGAGATTGTGCTCAGAGGTGGGAAGGGGGTGGAACCAAGAGATTGTGCTCGGAGGTGGGTAGGGGGTGGAACCAAGAGATTGTGCTCAGAGGTGGGTAGGGGGTGGAACCAAGAGATTGTGTTTGAAGGTGGGTAGGGGGTGGATTCAAGAGATTGTGCTCAGAGGCGGGTAGGGGGTGGAACCAAGAGGTTGTGCTCGGAGGTCGGTAGAGGGTGGTGATAACACATGGATTTCCGCTGCACTGAAATCTCAACTGGAGTTGTCAGCCCTGCCTGACTACAGAACACCTTTTCCTATTATGGTGAGAAGGGGGATGTGTTCTGCAGTCCAGAATAGGAAAATGTAGAAAGGTCTAAGGACAATGTTTGGAATTCCAGTCCATTCCAGTCCATTAAAGAGAGTGTGCTATCAGCTCCAACAAGAAAGTTAGGAGCTCACTGGATTTCTGGAAGATCCAGTATTCTTTTTTCTGTATTTGCTGCATTTCAAAATCTGTGATAGCACTTAAACACTGACTAAAGCTAGTAAATAAGCTTCGAGGCACCCCAGTCTAGAATGGAGGCTCTCTATCATATTGGAAGCCCCACTTATCACATAAAAGTCCTCCATTCACATCGGACGCTTCTGATTTCTTCTCCTTCCACATCAGAGTCCTCAGTTCCCCTTTCCAGATCACAGCCCTCAATAATCCCCTAATTTCTCGAAAGGCCTCAGTCCCCCCCCCCCCCCATTTCACAAGAGTCCTCAGCCCCCCCCCCATTCCACAAGAGTCCTCGTCCCCCCCATTCCACAAGAGTCCTCGGTCCCCCCCATTCCACAAGAGTCCTCACTCCCCCATTCTACAAGAGTCCTCGGTACCCCCCATTCCACAAGAGTCCTCGGTCCCCCCATTCCACAAGAGTCCTCGGTCCCCCCCATTCCACAAGAGTCCTCGGTCCCCCCCCATTCCACAAGAGTCCTCGGTACCCCCCATTCCACAAGAGTCCTCGGTACCCCCCATTCCACAAGAGTCCTCGGTACCCCCCATTCCACAAGAGTCCTCGGTCCCCCCCATTCCACAAGAGTCCTCGGTCCCCCCCATTCCACAAGAGTCCTCGGTCCCCCCCATTCCACAAGAGTCCTCGGTCCCCCCCATTCCACAAGAGTCCTCGGTACCCCCCATTCCACAAGAGTCCTCGGTACCCCCCATTCCACAAGAGTCCTCGGTACCCCCCATTCCACAAGAGTCCTCGGTACCCCCCATTCCACAAGAGTCCTCGGTACCCCCCATTCCACAAGAGTCCTCGGTACCTCCCATTCCACAAGAGTCCTCGGTACCTCCCATTCCACAAGAGTCCTCGGTACCTCCCATTCCACAAGAGTCCTCGGTCCCCCCCATTCCACAAGAGTCCTCGGTACCCCCCATTCCACAAGAGTCCTCGGTACCCCCCATTCCACAAGAGTCCTCGGTACCCCCCATTCCACAAGAGTACTCGGTACCCCCCATTCCACAAGAGTCCTCGGTACCCCCCATTCCACAAGAGTCCTCGGTACCCCCCATTCCACAAGAGTCCTCGGTACCCCCCATTCCATAAGAGTCCTCGGTACCTCCCATTCCACAAGAGTCCTCGGTACCTCCCATTCCACAAGAGTCCTCGGTACCTCCCATTCCACAAGAGTCCATCCTATCCGCACCATTGAAACACATGCCACAAAACATAAGCTGCAAAAACTATTGTATGCAGTGTGGAACTCCGGACAAACCCAGAAGGCACCCCAGTACAGTTGAGAAATGCTGGTCTAAAGGACTCAGCAGCCTTTACCATAGGAGTCAGAGACATGCGGTGGGAGACAAGGCCATCAATCCCACCACTCCTAGAAGTGTCAAATGCTAAAGAGGCCTGAACGGAGAAAGGATAGGAGGCACGGGTCACGAAAGAAAACAGTATAAGCCCATGAATCATCCTTGTTTTAGAAGATTACATTTTAAAAAACCTATCAGTCCCAATAAATGGTCTTGTGGGGAAAGAATAAACATGGGATCCAGGAAACACCAGTCAAACACACCTTCACAACACCCTATAGAAAATTACTAGACGTTGAAATTGTATTATATCCATCACTCCCCTTGCACACTCACCAACAGCTGGCGTTGGGTGCCAAGTTGAATTGCTGGATGGCACCACCATGCAATCATAGGAAAATAAGGATCTTCACCAACACACCTTGGACTGGTGATAATCTTGCCCTTTATGTTATGCATCCCAGGACATTTCGGGACCTTGCAGCACCCTTTTTCAAGGTAAGGTGCAAGGGGGTCTGAAACGTTGTCCTATGACGCTTGTTGATGTGAGAAAAGGACAAGACTAATCGCTAGACCAAGGTGTGCTGGTGAAGATCCATATTTTCCTCTGATGGCCCCACAGGTTGTCATTTCAGTACACTGCAGCTCAGCACATTCTTCTGTCCCCGTGTTGAAGATCCCCCCTGAGCACTTCTGGTCTTGACAGCATACCGGCATTGTCAAGCCCAGAAATACTCAGGGGGTCCTCAGCACAGCGACAGAATCATGAGCTAAACAGCGTTGTGCCAAAATGACAGCACGTGGTGCCCCTACGAGACTGAACTCAAGCGAAAAGACAAAGAAAGGCAGACTCACAATGCACTACGGGGAACCTCCTGGCTCCACTCTCCTCCATCCAATATTCCGTCTTCCAGCAGACAAAGCCGACCGCCGCCACAAACTTACCATTCACAACGCCCCCTCTCTCTCTCTCCCTCGCTTTCTCTCGCCCTCTCTCTCTCTCTCTTCTCTTTTTGTTTTAGCAGCTCAAACAAGCCTCATGTGCCACTTAATTTACCAATCAATTTCCTACTCTGACTGTGCATTTTTTTTTTTATCCCGCTGTACCTCTGCATTCACCTACACATCGTTTTATGAGACGGTTGCCATGGTAACTGGTCCTCCAATTATTTATGTTGTACAGCTACATAGGAGGGAATGCATACCTTTACACATAGATTATTTATATTGCTGTCTATATTGTGTGCGGCATGCCAAAACAAAAAAAAACTGAACAGCGATAATAATTAAATCAACAATAGAAGTCTGTGTATATTTTAGGGGGAAAGGAGCATATAAAAAGTAAATGAAATAAACGGCTTCTGATAAGGTCAGTTGTCTATATCTGCTGTTTTTTTCTGCTTACTAACAGTGGCGTGTTTCTTTTTTTTTTTACATTTTTCTACAACTAATGGAATCATGAATTTTTAGGTCTATTAAGAAGTATGTTTTTTAATTATTAACCACTTCAGCACCGGAAGAATTTACCCTTTTCCCTGACCAGGCCATTTTTTGCGATACGGCACTGTAGCGCTTTACCTGACAATTGCGCGGCCATGCGATGCTGTACCCAAACAAAATTGACGTCTTTTTTTCCCCACAAATAGAGCTTTATTTTGGTGGTATTCGGTCACCTCTGCAGTTTTTATTTTTTGCGCTATAAACAAAAAAAATAGCGACAACTTTGAAAAAAAACTAAATTTTTTACTTTTTGCTAAAATAAATATTCCAGTTTTGTTTTTAACAAAAACTAATTTTTTTTCCCTCAGTTTAGGCCGATATGTATTCTTATACATCATTTTAGTTAAAAATAAAGAATCGCAATAAGCGTATATTGATTGGTTTGTGCAAAAGTTATAGCGCCTACAAAGTAGGTTATTGATTTATGGCATTTTTATTGTATTTTTATTTTTTTACTAGTAATGGCGGTGATTTGCGATCTTTATTTGGACTGCGACATTGCGGCGGGCAAATCGGATACTTTTGACACTTTTTTAAACCATTGACCTTTATACAGCGATCAGTGCTATCAATAGCCACTGATTACTGTATAAATGTCACTGGCAAAGAAGGGGTTAATATTAGGGGGCGATAAATATATACTAGGAACACACGATCTGTCACCCCTCCCCTGACAGAATGTGGATTTGTGCGTTTACACACACAGATCCACATTCCTGCTATGTCAAAAGTGATCGCAGGTGCCCGGCGGATATCGCGGCCGCCAGGCACACGCATAGGCTCCTCAGTGACGCAGTGGCCGCGCCCCCTATACAGGCGGGAAGCCAAGGACGTCATATGATGCCCGCCCAGGATGGGAGATCCCATCTTCGGACATCATTTGACAATATGCCAGGAAGGAAGTGGTTAAATCAGCCTTAACCTTTTTAAAGCAGAGGAACTCCTGAAATAACTTTCCGACCCCTGCTAAAAATAACTATATCTACAAGTCATGATACATTAGTGTGATGTCAGTGGGAAGAATGCCCCTTACACTTGTGGTCATTGGAAAGAGTTAACCCCTTACAGATGGCTAAAACGATCAATGGTGTCAGTGGGAACTTATCAGAGAGGCATTACTCAAGGAACCCCTACCAACCTCTGGAGGAACCCTAGGCTTCTGTGGAAACCTGGTGGAGAAACTCTGATAAAAAAGGGCGATTCACTTTTGTTGGGAAAAAAAAATCCCTTCCAGGTGAAGTACATTGGAGGGATTTTAACAAATTTTGTAGCCGATTGCTACTATATCTTGCCCTGAAGAAATAGCGGTTGTTTCACAATGTCCTTTGAAGACCAATTCTGAATGGGAAAGTCTGGTTCATTATAATCCCCTCTCAGTGTTCCGATGAGAAAAGCTGCAGGGTCTTCATTCCTTTATAAGTATTTACCCCTTGAGGAGTATCTCACTGAAAGAGAAATTCCTATTGCAAGGGGGTGCCTACATTTTGACCTGTATGTAGTGCAGATGTTGTGCATTCCACCTGCCTCTCAAGAAACCGAAAGTGACATATCTCAGATGCTCTACCCTGTTTTGTGACCCCTGATGACATCAGACAGAATTATGTGACCCCTGATGACATCAGACAGAATTATGTGACCCCTGATGACATCAGACAGAATTACCGTATATACTCGAGTATAAGCCGAGATTTTCAGCCTCTTTTTTGAGGCTGAAAGTGCCCCCCTCGGCTTATACTCGAGTCATCGCTGTCTGCCCGCTCGATCAGCGTGTCGAGCAGACAGACAGCGGCCATTCTATAGTTCAAAAGCCGCGCCTCCGGCTCCGCCTTCGCCTGTGATAGGCGGAACACTGAATTTCCCAGCAGCCTGTGTTCCGCCTATCACGGACATCGTATCATCCTCGTACTACGGACGAGGATGATACGATGTACGTGATAGGCGGAACACAGGCTGCTGGGAAATTCAGTGTTCCGCCTATCACAGGCGAAGGCGGCGGCGCAGCTTTTGAATTTTACAATGGCCGCCGAGGCGCCGACGAACGAAGAGGGCACGGGACGGAGGCAAGGCAAGGCACGGGACGGAGGCAAGGCACGGCGGCGAGGCACGGAGGCAAGGAGGCTCGGCACGGGACGGAGGCTCGGGACAAAGGCTCGGGACACAGGTAGGCTGGACACACACACACACACACACACACACACACACACACACGGATGGATACACACACACACAGGGATGGATGGATGGATGGATGGAGACACACACACACAGGGATGGATGGATGGATGGACACACACACACACAGGGATGGATGGACGGACACACAGGGATGGACGGACACACAGGGATGGACGGACACACACACAGGGATGGACAGGCATGTCTTACCCTCGGCTTATACACGAGTCAATAAGTTTGCCAGTTTTTTTGGGGGTAAATTGGGGGCCTCGGCTTATATTCGGGTCGGCCTATACTCGAGTATATACGGTATGTGATCCCTGATGATGTCAGACAGAACTAATGAAATGCGTAGGGTTCAACATCTGAGATACGTCACTTATGGTTTCTTGAGATGTAGGTGGAATGCGCCGCGTCAATTGCGGTTTCGGTTTCCATATTAATTTGCTATACTGGAATTCTTGTTTTTAATGGAAAAATGTACATGCATTTTAACAGTTTTTAATAAACATTATTTAAGTGACCTACTACACCAGTGATGGCGAACCTTGACACCCCAGATGTTTTGGAACTACATTTCCCATGATGCTCCACTACACTGAAGAGTGCAGGAGCATCATGGGAAATGTAGTTCCAAAACATTTGGGGTGGCAAGGTTTACCATCACTGTACTACACTATGAGAGCTCTTTTTCTCCTTAACCCTGGTGAGGGAGTTTATTACAGTGAGCTTTAAAAGGTGCAGGAGCACTGATGTCCACTTTGGGAGATACATGAATTGGGGTTGAGAGCATACAGGGAAGAATTTTAAAGATCCTTATCTAAGCACGTTTAACCCTACTTTGAGCGAAGGGGGTGTGGGGGGTGCTGGAGAATAAGCACCATCCTTCCTTTGGTGGCACTTTCCTTTCACCGTGAGGATTTAAAGGCACAAAGCACATGATTTATGGACTTTATTTCAAAGGCACTGGGTGTATGATTTATGGACTTTATTATTTATTTTCATATAATTTGTGTTTTTTAGGTATTTCTTGAGAGCGCGGTCCTCTGTCTATATGGTTTATCAATAAATGGTGTATTACATGCTGTTCATACTCACTCAGTAACTATGAGATTAGTTTTCTGTATTCTGCAAAAAACACTGGTTGATCCTGCTGCTCCTTATCTCCACCTTCTATTCATGTCCCCAATTCAGCTAGGGATTTTGCAGCTGTGGTGCCAACTCTGCACATGCTCAGTTTTCAGTGTTTTTATGTTAAGCATTTCCTCATCTGCATTTCACATCTGAGCAGCCCATGTGACTATAGCGTCACACATGTGGGCATATACACAGTGGTAAAAGACAGCCCACTCCTTCCATCCTTCTCCATGCCCACTAACCAGCTAAACATAATGGGGGTGGGATATTACATGTAGATTAATGGTGGCTTCACTTCCCTCTTATTCTAAGTAAGGATGAGCTCAGGTGTTTTCACGAACAGCAGATGCAGAGCCTGCCAGTTAGTCGGCACTGCACAGCGCTAATCATAGGCAGTGAGAAATCAGGGCAATGTCTCACTGCTTGTGATTAGTGCTCCGCAATGCCGACTTCCTGGCGGGCTCTGCACGTGCTGTTTGCGAACATGCCTGAGCTCATCCTTAAATCGAAGACACTGGCTGGAGGGGCGTGACACAGCTTGTGACTGGCAGAAATCCGCCCATACCATGTTATTACCAAAAAATAAAACAGATTTGATTTAAAATATATATTTGTATGACAATTTAAAACAGTTTATTGATATTATTTATTTTTACTATATATATATATATATATATATTCCAAAGGCGTTTTTTTTTTATAAAGTTTTTTTTTATTGGGTACAGAAAAGTGGTACCAGCAGCAGAGGACTAGAAGCTCCCCCTGCAGGCAGGCAGAGAAAGATCTGGGTCATGTGACGGCTGTATATCAATTAGAAGAGGGGCATTTAGATTTTTTTTTTTATTAAGATAATTACGGTGCCATCATCCATATACAGAAAGAGAAGGGATAATGTAAATTAAACTGTGTGTTCAGTATCACTTTAATATTTAAATGATTCCTTAGCTTCACAGTAGGGAAGTTACGAACTATAAATGTAAGTCATTTTTTTATTTCTTTCACTGTGACCATCTTATCACTAGGAAAGAAAGTAAGGGGACACGTTCCAATAGGGACAATTTCCAGAGAAAACTGTCTTATCCCTTGTACACACGGTCTGAGATTCCGACAACCAAATCCGTCGGAGTTATTCCGACGGATTAATTCCGGAAGAGGTCCGGAAGTGATGTTGCATACACACAGTCGGACTCAGTTGTCGGAAAATCCGATTGTGATGACGTTATTTTGTTACGACGGGACTACGTTCAGGCTAGTAGCCAATAGCTTTGGTCTAGGAATTTGATCTGAGCATGCGTGGCACTTTGTCCGTCGGAGTAGGCTACACATGATCGGAGTATGTCCGATCGGCGCATTTTGTCAGAAAATTTTACCGGCAAGTTGGAAAAGTTGGTCCATCGGATATTCCGACGGAAACAGTCCGATGCAGACCACACACAGTCGGAATATCCGACAAGACGGTCCGATAGGAAACATTCCGTCGGAATCTCCGACCGTGTGTACAAGGGCTTAGAGGGACTTCCCCTTAAACGTTTAATACTTAATGATGTAAATTCCACAATGGAAATAGAGTTTACTTTCCCCTTAAAATACATGTTTAATGACTACAAATTCAGTCAGACACCTGAAAACCAAGTCTTTCATGACGCTTTTTTCAAGATAACCTGAGCAATAACTGCAGACCTCAGAGAATTAATCTAGCAAACAAATACCTCCCGGCAATCATTACTGGTGACCTCAAACCACCGTAATATCTGAATGTACCGGGGCATCATCAAACACTAATCGCACAAGATGAAAGCCTGCTGCGGCAGCTGGGTATAGGTGATAAAAATCAGCCCACAAATGTGACCCAACTGCAGGAAAAACCTATTAATTTATTTAAATTAGACCATCTATACTTCATGGGTAAAAGCCACAAATCTAGTCATGCTTCTACAGTCAAGAAGTTCTCCAGCAATTTCCAATGAGCACCTCTAGCATGCAGAGTGGCGGGAGTTTCTCTCATCGGCAAGCAGGTTTGTTGATCAAAAATCCTCTGGAAAACCTGAAGAGGGAATGCCTCGGTTATCTATGATTTGCCCAGCACAGTGACAGCTTCTTGGTGGACTCACTCAGGTCAGCTAAGCTCATCCGGTCAGCACTAGATGGAATACACAGCAAGGTAAAAAAAGAAAACTGGATACGTTTTTGCCATGTCACCAATACCCATGAGTCAATACCTTTTCAAACTCTAATGGATATAACGCATCCATCTCCCCAGGTGACTACTAGCATCTCTCAGTTCACCATCACTCTAGAGTCATGGGGGGGACAATCACCCGGGGTTTATGATACAAACAAAATGTTATTAAGTGGCTATAGAAGGAGAATCAAGCCAAACGTCCCACATCTTGTTGAACTTTTGAGGACACCCATGAGAAACATACGTTGCTTTGTATAGGGTAGCACCTTATTTAACAGAACTTTCCAGGAGTGAAAAGTGGGAGCCTCGTTGGACTTCCACTTTAGGGCAATAGCCTTGCGTGCATAAAAGAAAGTAGTAGACCAATAAGAGTCTTTAGTGCCCGATGGAAGGCCAGTGCAACCCACAGTCAAAGAAGATAAACATCGACATTCAGAGAGATCTCAACAGTGGTTAGATGTGTGATAAATCCAGCCACCTTGGACCATAAAGTTTTAACGTTCAGGCAGGTCCACAATATTTGATTGAGGTCAGCAGGCTCGCCCACACATCTCTAACACAGGAGAGAAACACTTGAATATATTCTTTGTTGTTTGTGGGATGTCAAAAAAATCCTGTGCAACACCTTAAATTGGATCAACTTATCCCTACAGGCCACGAGTTGGCTAAAGGGGTAGTCCCACAAATCCTCATTGTTGATGTCAAGGGCAACTGTCATCTGGAAAAGTTTAAAAATACATTTATGCTATGGTATGGATCTACGGATTGTTGCGACATGCAGTTTTCACTGGAGGTAAACTCAGTTTATGTATCTTTTTAACATATTCTTAGTTTTGAACTGTTCAGTTCTGAAACAGGTTTTCTTTATGGGGAGTGAAGAGAATGGGGAGTATGAAGAATTAGCTTTTGGCTCCATCACCTTCTGTCAGGTTATGTCACTGACCACAAGTGTACACTGAAGCATGATCCAATTTGCTTAAGCAGGGGAAAAAACTCCATCCTGATCCCCGAGAGGCAGTCGGATATTCCGACATGGGTGCCATTCCAAGAATACTTTCCTTCTTCTCAATGCATGCAAAGAGATCATCTCTGATTGGATGAAGTGGAGATCACAACGTCATCCCCCAACTCTTCCCATTTCCCAATCAGAGAATGCTTCCTTCATTGGGAAAATGTAGAGTGGTCTCCCTGAATGGTGCCCATGGGACCTAGAAGCTAGTGGAGAACACTGTAGAAGTGGTGCCAGTTACAATGATTTCCAGCTTTCATGGGTATCACACAGGTATGGAAGGTAGTTACATAGTTAGTCTGGTTGAAAAAATACATCCAGTTCAGTATCCAGAGGAAGGCAAAAAAGAAAAAACCCTATAAAGCATAATCGTATTTGCTCCTTCCAGATCCCCCAAGAGGCGATTGGATATTCCTTGGATCAACTTTACCTATAAATGTAAGTATCAAGTTATATTATGCACATTTAAGAAATAATCCAGGCCTTTTTTAAAACAATTTACTGAGTTGGACAAAACCAGCTCTTGAGGAAGTCTACTCAACATTTTCGGAGCTCTTATTGCAAAGAAATAATTTTGTATTTGGAGATTAAATGTCCTTTCCTCCAGATGTAAAGAGTGCCCCCTGTGTGATGGCCTTAAAGTAAATAACGCAACACCAAGTTCACTATATGGACCCCTTATATATTTATACATATTGATCATACAACCCCCCCCCCCCCCCACCCAATTTCCTCTTCTCAAGAGAGAAGAAATTCAGTTCCTCTAATCCACGGGTCTCAAACTGGAAGTCCTCCAGCTGTTGCGAAACTACAAGTCCCATCATGCCTCGGCCTGTGGGAGTGATACTTGTAACTGTCATTCTTGCAATGCCTAATGGGACTTGTAGTTTTGCAACAGCTGGTGGTCCGCCAGTTTGAGACCCCTGCTCTAATCTTTCCTCATAGCTGAGTTCCTCCATGCCTCTTATCAGTTTGGCTGCCCTTCCCTGCAATTTCTCCAGTTAACCGATATCCTTTTGTAAACTGGTGCCCAAAACTGAACTGCATATTCCAGATGAGGTCTTACTATGATTTGTACACAACTAATCAACCATGATAAAGAGCATGCACAAAGCCAAGCACCCATGGTAATCACCATGTACAAAACCAAACACCAATAGCAATGAGCATTTTCAGAACCAAACATCAATAGTAAAGAGCATTTAGAGAACTGTGGACACCAACAATAATGAACATGTACAAAAGGAAGTTCCAACTCTAATGCCGCGTACACACGACCAGACTTAGGTCCGACAGACTTTCGACCGAGTTCTGACAGAGTTCTGACGGACTTTCCGAATGAACGGACTTGGCCACACACAATCACACCAAAGTCCGACGGATTCGAATGTGATGACGTACGACCAGACTAGAATAAGGAAGTTCATAGCCAGTAGCCAATAGCTGCCCTCGCATCGGTTTTTGTACGTCGGACTAGCACACACACGAGCGGATTTCTCGGTAGGAACTGGGTCCGGCGGAGTTCTGGTGGAAAAATTTGAAACATGTTCCATTTCTAAAGTCTGTCAGACTTTTGCAAATCAAAAGTCTGCTGCAGCCCACACACGATCGAATAGTCTGCCGGAATCATTCCGTCAGACTTTTGATGTTGAAAAGTCTGGTCGTGTGTACGCGGCATAAGGCACGTGCAAAGAAATCATCCATGGTAACAGGAATGTATAGAACCATGCATCCATAATAATAAGCATATGCAGAACCCTAGGTAACAAGCATGTTTAGATCTAATCAACAATAGTAAACATCATGCACAAAGCAAGCACCCATTGTAATGAACAAGTACAAAACCAAACACTATTCATAAAAGTCATGTAGAGATCCAAGCTCCCACGGTGACCATGTACACAGCCAAGCTCCTTTCATAATGAATTTGTACAGAACAATACACCCATGGTTATGAGCATATAAAGAACCGGATATCAACAGTATAGAGCATTTAGACAATTATGAACACAAATGGTAATGAACATATGCAGAAATTAGCTCTAATAGTAATGAACATGTAAAAAATCCAAGCCACCCTTAGTAACAACATGTATAGAACAATGCACTCAAGGTGCAGGGGGTAAAACCAAGGACCAATACTGAGTAGCATGTCCAGATTCCAGCACCCATGATAATGAGAACGTACAGATCTAAAACTCTATAGCAATGAGCACATAAAGAACTAATTACCCATTGTAAATGGCATGCTCAAAGCAAGACCTCATTGCAATGGACAGAACCAAGCATCCCATAATGCACTAAGCACCCACAGTAATGACCATGTACAGAGCCAAGCACCCAGTACAACAAACATGTACAAAACAAAGCATCTGTAGTAATGAGCATATACAGTGCTTTAATCAACATTAAAGAGCAATTAGAGAAATATGAACACCGATGGTAATGAACATGCCAAAGCAAGGCACATGAACAAAACCAAGCACCCACGGTAGGCGGAATGTACAGAACCGAGCACCAATGGTAATAAGCAGGTACACAACCAATCACCCATATTGGCAGCATATACAGAACCCAGTACCAATGGTAACAAGCATGTACAAAGCCATACACCAATGATAATAAGAATAAAAAAAGCCAAGCACCCATGATAATGATCATGTCCAGAACTGTAACAGGCGTGTAAAGATCTGAACACATATAGTAATGATTATACATATAACCAAACACCAATTATAATAACCACATACAGAACCAAGCACCCATGATATGAAGCATCTGCATAGCATGTACGGAATCGAGCACCGGTGGTAACAAGCACTTACAGAACGAAAGTACCCAAGGGAATGAGCATGAACAGAGCCAAGTGCCCAATGTAAGGATCGTGCACAGAATCAAACACCCATGGTGAATGTAAAGAATCAATCAACAATGTTAGGGAGCATGTACTTAACCAAGTACCTATAGAAATCAGCAGGTACTGAATCAAGTGCACATGGTACTAGGCATTTACAGAACCAAGCACCAGCATAACAATTAACAGAACTATGCACCAATGTTAATAAACGTGTATGCTGCTATGTGCAAATAGTTATAAACAAGTACACGACTATGCACCTGTGACAAGGAACACATCCAGAGCTATGCGCCAATGGTAAGGGACATTTATAGAACTATGCACCAATATCAAGGAACAAGTAAAAAACTATACACCAATGGTAAGAAACACGTACAAAACTATGGACCAATGGTCACCATTTGAACTGAACAGAAACATGGTAGAAAAACAAAACAAAAAACAAATGCCTATGATATTATTATTTAATGAGGCGGTAGAAAATAATGATAATGTTCAAATTGCAGCATCCCTTGGAAATCATTGAGATTTGAGTTTACAACAATCACAGAATGTTAAATAATTGTTACCGTTTCCAACAGTTTAGTAGACTTTTACGTTTCAACTATACCTGAAACCGCACAATGGCTTAGTGCAGTGGTCTCTAATCTGTGGCCCGCAGGCTGGATGTGGCCCTTTGTTTGCCTCTATCTGGCCCTTGGGCCACTATTCCTTCCACTGCTACAAGGCACTATTTCTCCTGCAGAAAACATAAGGCACTACTCCTTTCATTGACCCCCAACAGTGAGGCACGATTACCACCAAAGGCATCAATAATGGGGTACGATTCCTCCCAAAGACACCAATAATGGGGCACTATTCCTTCCATTGACAGCAAAGATGGGGCACTATGCCCCCTACTAATACAAATGATGGGGCACTATTCCTTCCACTGACAACAAAAATGGGACACTATTCCTTCCACTGTCACCAATGATGGGGCGCTATTCCTCCTACTAATACAAATGGTGAGGCACTACTTTTTTTTACTCCCATTGACCACCAAGCCTGAGGCATTGTTTACTCCTACTGACACTGGGGCATTTTCTAACCCCACTAGCCACAATCTGGCCCCTCTAAAGTCTAAAGGACAGTAAAACGGCCCTTTGTTTGTAAAGTTTTAAAACCCCTGGCTTAGTGTTTTTTTTCCCCCCACAATCTGGTATTGAATGAGTGCGTGTATCAGTGTGAAAAGGACACTAGAATGCAAGCTCTCTTGGGGGCAGAATGGTGGCAATGATGCATGTCCAGTGCAGAATAAAAATAGTTGCCTTAAAGGAGGATGAATAACAGCAGCCTCCCAAACCCTTCTATCATAGCCAAATCTCAGGCCATATGGACAAAGCTTCGGCACACCTTCATAGTGCCAAAGATGGTCTTCCCCTTCTTACCTCCAGCACCTTCCTATTCCAGTGAGGGATCAATAGACATGTGTGCAGGTTAGTTTCTTTCCACTTCTTTTTATTAATTTTCGATAAGAAAAAATTACAATAGTAGCAATGCAAAGTATAATAGACAAAATTTATAACCCACAGTAATAAATTGACATACTGAAGAACTTATGTACAGATGGGTTATATATTTTATCAGAAGAAAGTAAATGTATTACTCGTCTATTGTAGGCAAGCCACTATATAGTGAACAATGAAAAAGGTATAAAGTATAAGGAAAACAAATACAACTGTACCAGAACAAAAGGATTAATCATATATTGATTGGTTGTAAGGCATCCATTTATAAGGTTAGGAATCATCTGGGAACCTAGGAGGTCCATGGTGACCAATGTGCATTAAAGACCTTTAAAGTGTTAGATTGAATAGCAAAGTGTCTTTCATAAGAATGTTGCGTTTCAAACCTTTGTATAACTTCATTGGTGTTAGGGGCTATGGTAGTTTTCGATTTAGCTGTAATTGTCAGACAGGCCGCAATAAGAATACGAGTTATTATGCTCTTGAGTTGGGTTGGTACGTTCTTCATGGTGAGGTTAAGCATAAAGCCAGTTATGGAGGAAATTTGTTTAAAGGCTGTTTACCAAAATCTGCAAATATTTTTACATTCCCATAATACGTGAATAATGCTGCCCTTTGCACCACATTGTCTCCAACAGGAGTTGGGTTCCGAAGGGAAGATTAAAGACATTCTTACTGGGGTGAGATAAGATCTGTGAAGGATTTTTAGCATTAGGTCCCAGTGATTAGTACAAGGGGAATACTGGTATCAGGTTTGAATCACATCTCTCCATTCTGTATGTGAATGTGTTGTGCCATGTTCCTTTTTCCAATTAGCCATGTTGGAAGTTTTGGCAATTCTTGTTTTGCAGGAGGACATAGAACCAAGACAGCCCTTTAGGCTTGTCATAATATTGCCATACATCTTTGTGTATTTCATAGAATGTTGCCGAGTGGGTAGCATGGAAATGCTGTAGTTGGATCTGGGCATACACATGTGATACCGACTGTTTAGAGCAGGGATCCTCAAACTATGGCCCTCCAGCTGTTGCCAAACTACACATCCCATGAGGCATTGTAAAACTCTGACATTCACAGACATGACTAGGCATGATGGGAATTGTAGTTCCTGAACAACTGGAGGGCCATAGTTTGAAGACCCATGGTTTAGAGAGTAATTCTTTATATGCGAGTATGTTTTTCTGTAAATCTATAGCTTTGGGATTATGGAATATGGTATTTTAGAAATTTTACTTTTCCATATGAATTGTCTGAAAACCTTATCTGTGAGGTTGAAAGGGACTCAAATGGAAAACAAATGGGGATAGTTCTGAAGTAATAAATGAGTTTAGTTAGGAGAAGCATCTTTAGGGCTGCTATTCTGCCTAACCAGGAGAATTTGTAGGAGGAGATGTGGTTTAAGTCACTTTTGATATTGTCTAGTAGGGCAGGGAAGTATGCTTCATATATGGATGAAATGTGGGAAGCCAATTTGATTCCTAGGTAGGGGATCGTTTTAGACATCCATTGGAAGGGGAACCGGTCTTTAAGAAGGGATATTTGTTTTTAAAGAATATTCACAGGCAGTATACAAGTTTTAGTGATATTAAGTTTTTAGTAAGGGACTGTACCGTATTCTTGTAGTACTGTTTGCACCCTAGCCAGGGAAGAAGTTGGGTTGGTGAGTGTTAGGACCACATCGTCTGCGAAGAGTCCAATCTTATGAACGTGACCTGCAAGTGCAGGTTAGTTTCTAACACTACGTTGGTCCTTTGCCTGTCAAAGTGGTCCAACATTTGGTGATGCCAGGAAGGATTTGGGAGGCTGCTGCTGGTGCACATCAAGGTGTCTGCACTTGCACTCTATACCTGCAGCAGTTTGACCTCTTCCATTTCAGAGACCGGGTCCCTTTAAACAATCAGAGGCCCACAGTAACATTAATTTTGTTACATAACCAACGCCAGTCTCTGTCACTAATGTGAACACTCAAAATTGTTAGGCATATAAAAATAAACACGGATGAAAGAATCATAGACTTCAGGCCTATTTATGTCCGTATAGGCCTTTATTCCTATAAAAGCTCCATGAAGAGGAGGCCTTCACATCACCTAGCAACATGCTCTCAATATGTTTCTATATATGGAGGACGTGGAGGAGGTTCTCACAAGTTACGTCTTTCTATACAAGAATTACGGAAGGGGAGGGAATCTTGTAAAGATTGTCTATGTCATCACAGCCACTGTCACAAGGGAAATCTTTCTGGGAAAAGAAAGGAAAAGGACCTTGTATGTGCAGTAGTTTCCTTTGCAACAGAGCAAATAATGCACCACATGCAATTGTAGGCTAAGAGATAGCTGTAAAAGCAGAAAGGGGTTTCCAAATGAACAGGAACCATGATTAGTACTTCTGTAGCTTTGACCTTGGAATGAGCAGAGATGCTTTTCAAAAACTACATTCAACTTCAAAACTTCCTTCAACATACAGAAATGTATCCAAGTAACTTAGACAGCAAGCCAAAACTTATAGCTACAGGTTGGAGGATTTGTGATTGCTACCTAAATACAATCGAGGGGTGCACACACGAGGGGAGATTTACTAAAACTGGAGCATACACAGCTTCCTGGTTTTATTGTCAAAGCTTCATAGAACTAGCTGAAGTTAGCTGCTGATTGGCTACCATGCACAGTTGCACCAGATTCTCAGTTCCCCAGTTTTAGTAAAACTCCCCCACCATTTGGGCAGACAGTACAGAGCCTGTAGGCATTGAACCAGCACCATCTCTTTCCACATATTTTATTTGTTTTACTGCTTTTAAACTGGCTTTGGACATTGTGACAGTGTGTAAATAATCCTTTAAGACATGGCTAACAAACTCTGTTTGGACTTCACAAATAAACTTAATAGTTTATAAAAAGACACAACAGCCTTTTATTTACAAAAACGTAAAGATGCCACCACACTTACTCGAGGACATTACCATAGTTTGTTCTACTTCTTTCCCTCAGAAGTTGAGTTCCTGGAAGAACCACCACTGGAAGAACTGACCAAGGTGAAGCACCATACCACCAAGTGGGCTCCTCATTTCGTAACAGTCCAAATTATTCCAATGATCCCCATAGGCCCCTCTACTTGTCAAGCTACTCACATTTGTTTTATCATGCCCAACTTTCAGCCTTTTTCAAAGAAGGAAGATGAGCAGAAGAATCTTCCCATTTTGCCCAAACGTTCTGAAATGAAGTCTCAGCCTACCCTTGGATGGATGCCCTGTCTACCTGACCACTAGTAAGGCAAGACCTTACTCCGACTTACATTAACCTCACATCTTAATCCTACCTTGACCTGTTCCTTCCTTTAGTCATATAGACCTAACCTATTCATCTTCATATCCAAAACTAACTTGACTAACTAAAAAAAAAGTAACTGATAACTATAAAAGTCAACCTTTTGCCTCTGGCTAGGGTGGTGGCTATAGGTAGATCCGGGTTCAACAACCGATAAGCACATGCTTGTTCTGGGTTAGTGACTCTGTTAGCATGCACCTTCAAAAATAGCCCAGGAGCATTACCCTGCATATCTGAAACCTGACTGATCCCCTCTAAGCCCTTTTCTTAAAACCAAAAACACTGTTTCGAGGAATGCAGCAGCAGGCAAATCTATGACCTCCCTCATAAGCATGAGAGTTAAAACCATGTGTGGGTGACAAGCCATCTGTCAGTATGCGTCTGGATTGTGCATAACAGTTTTGTTACGCATGCATGTTAATGAAATAGATTGATTAGACTGCTGTGCCAAAATCTTTATGAATAAAGTGAATTATAATATAAATACTGCATGAATTCATGAGAAGCGCTATTAAATGTTATTAAAAAATGTGTGAAGTAGTGAACACGGCTTATTCATAATACAGAATGACATACAGACATCCATACCTCCAGATTTCCTGAGGCTGGGAAACCATTAATGCTAAAATTTTTCTAAAGCCGTACCCTTACCACACCTATGATCCATCACTTCATCTAGCCAAAAGTAGACCAACACCATATATGTGATAACACCCCAAGATAGGTAGGAACACCCATCATTTTAATCTGCATGTAAAAATAGCTTGAAACTATGGTGGGAGATCATTTAAAGTGGAACTTCAACCAAAAGGGGAGATTCCCCTTTTCTGCCTTCTCTACCACTTTTGGACATAGGTTTTTTTTTGGTGGGGGGGGGGGGGGGGGGGCAGGTAACTGGTTGGGAGGGTACCTGGTTTAACAGGCACCTGCTCCCACTTGCCTCTGCAGCCCCCCCTCTTTTGCCCACAGCCTTTTGGGGGGGCAGGTACCTGGTTGGGTGGGTACCTGATTTAACAGGCACCTGCTCCCACTTGCCTCCGCCCCCCCCCCCCTTTTGCTCACAGCCTTTTGGAACATGCTATAGGTCCCAGAAATCTGCAGGACCATTAAAAAAGCACAGAGGGAAGCCAAATGTCACAGCTGGCATACCTTAGTAAACATACTGGCACCAGGGATCCAAATACCAGCACAGAATTGGCCAAGGGGGTACAGAACACTACTGTGGGGGGCAGAGGACACTACAGTGAGGGGTTTATGTGTAGGGGGCAGAGGACACTATAGGGGTGATGATGCGGAGGGGGCAGAGGACATTGCGTTGGGGGGGTACAGAACACTACTGTGGGGGGCAGAGGACACTACAGTGTGGGGTTATGTAAAGGGGGCAGAGGACACTATGTTGAGGGGTACAGAACAGTACTGTGGGGGGAGGGGGGACAAAGGACCCTATGCAGGGGGTGTGTAAGGGCACAGAGGACACAGCATTGGGGGGTACAGAACACTTCTGTGGAGGGAGGGGGGCAGGACACTACAGTGGAGGGGTGATGTGAAGGGGGTAGAGGAGACTGTATCGGGGGGTACAGAACACTACAGTGGGGGGGGTGATTTGAAGGGGGCAGAGGACCCTTTTTTCGGAGGGGGGGGGGCACTACTGTCGGAGGAGAGGAGCAGAGGACACTTTTATTTTATTCGATTATTATTATTAGCATATTAGCACCCCCCCCCAGGAATCTTTGCTTTCCTCCATGTTGTCCAGGTAGCTCTCAACCTCTGAAAGGTTGCCTATCCCTGCTTTATGCCCATATGTACATTACAAAGGGGCAATGTTGCCACTCTAGCATTGTAAACCGGATGGGTGTAGGATAGAACCCCCCCCAGTCATAACACTGGGCAGATCACCACTGTACACAGGTTCCAGTTCTTAATCACCGAGTGACTCACAGATATGAAAGGAATGCAATCCACATCATAAAAATTCATACATAGCATTGTAAGTACAGAAAATCAACAGACTTCAGAAACACAATAGGACAAGCAGAATGCAATTTGCACTATTGAAACAAACACAATGTTGCTGATCTACATGGCGGCTGGTGCAGAGAAGAACACGGCATGTCTGATCTTGCGGTTAATGTGGCAGAGAAATTAGCTACACTTCCTTTGTTCTAGGGAAACAAACGCGGCAACTGTAATGCCACTCCTAAAACAGGGGGCACAAGGACCAGCAAAATACATGTTTACATACAAAAGTGAGAGTGCAATACTGGCAAGGATTAAAGGAAAACTCCAGACAAAATAGAAAAATGCTGTAGAGCACCAATTCACCCCGCTCCTTTTCTGGGAACACCTTGTATTCACTTGTATGCATTCCAGAGAAGCTATTCCCAAACACACCCGGCTGAGGGCTAAGGTAAGTAATGCAAATATATATATATTTTTTTTTAACCAGGGTTTACACCCACTTTAAGTGACACCCTTTATTGGCTAACTTAAAGTGTTACTAAACCCAGGAGGCTCCATTTTTCACCTTAACCGATTCAGCCCCGGAAGACTTGGCTGCTGAATGATGAGACCATTTTTTGCGATTCGGCACTGCGTCGCTTTACCTGACAAGTGCGCAGTCGTGCGGCGCTGCACCCAAACAAAATTGACTTTTTTTCCCACAAATAGAGCTTTCTTTTGATGGTATTTGATTGCCTCTGCGGATTTTATTTTTTGGGCTATAAACAAAAGAGTGAAAATGTAGAAAAAAATAAATAAAAACAATATTTCTTACTTTTTGCTATCCCGATTTTTTTAAAAGAAAGCAATTTTTTTTCTCAGTTTAGGCCGATATGCATTCTTCTACATATTTTTGGTAGTAAAAACCGCAATAAGCATATATTGATTGGTTTGTGCAAAAGTTACAGCATCTACAAAATAGGGGGTTAGATTTATAGCATTTTTATTATTATTATTTTTTTTTTTACTAGTAATGGCGGCGATCTGTGATTTTTATCAGACCTGCGACATTATGGCGGACACATCGGACACTTTTGACACATTTTTGGAATGGCATTTATACAGCGATCAGTGCTATAAAAATGCACTGATTACACTTGGTGGGCAATCAAGGGGTTAACACTAGGGGGCAATCAAGGGGTTAACACTAGGGGGCAATCAAGGGGTTAACACTAGGGGGCAATCAAGGGGTTAACACTAGGGGGCAATCAAGGGGTTAACCGTGTTCCCTCTCTGTGTTCTATCTGAAGGGGGGAGGGGACTGTCTAGGGGAGATGACAGATCGCTGTTCATATTTCGTATGAACAGACGATCAGTCTCTTCTCCCTTCAGAGAACCGGAATCTTTGTGTTTACACACACAGATCCCGGTTCTCGGTGTGTCACGAGCGATCGCGGGAGCCCGGCGTTCATCGCACTCAGCAGTCATCGCGCCCGCCAGGCACTCACTTTGGCAGTGTGGACGAAGAGCGGGCAGGCGTGCGCCCCTTGTGGCCACAGGGCGAAGCAACGTAACATAACGTTGTTTCGCCCAGCCACGCCATTCTGCCGCAGTAAAGCTGAGGCGGCTGGTCGGCAAGTGAGGAATGCATAGAATGCATTAAGGTGAAAAACCTCGAGGGTTTACAACCCCTTTAAAATTTTGTTTTAGATGCAAGCTTTCCAGATGACTTTGCTTCCTTACTAAGGTATAAAGCTATTAGGAATGATCCAAGTAATCCCCAAAAAATTCCATCTTTAAAGTACAACTAAAGGCAAAACATGTTTTTGTTTAGTTTTGGATAGAGAGTAGAGGGGATTAGAACACCTGTCAGGTTTTCATTGCTCTATGTCCCCCCCAATAGAGAGATTCACCTTCTGTATTTGTCATGTTTACCGTAATCACCAAAAGGGTAAGAAAATCCCAAATCTTGGTTTGTCACCATAACAGTAGTAGTAGAGAATAAATCTGCCCATAGGGACACTAGTTCTGGTGACAAGCATTCCATCATTTTGTAGGGATTTTCTTCCACTTGTTTTGGCTTTGAGGCAGGAAGTGAAGGGAAATCTCCCCAATGAGACACAGATGGGGAAAAAAATCTGACAGGGGTTATGACTCTCCCTTACCCTATCCAAAATGGAAAAAAAAAAAAAAGCCTTTGGTTCTACTTAAAAGCGGAGTTCCACCCTAAAGTGGAACTTCCGCTCATTGGATTCCTCCTCCCCTCCAGTGCCACAATTGGCACCTTTCAGGGGGGAGGGGGGTGCAGATACCTGTATAATCCAGGTATCTGCACCCACTTCCGGGAATAGCTAGCCACAGGTAACCCCCCCCCTCCCCTTGGGGTTCTGGGAAACACACAGTTCCCAGAACACAACGGGGATCAGCGAAGACGCGTGGCGCGCTTGCGCAGTAGGGAACCAGGCAGTGAAGCCGCAACGCTTTACTTCCCGATTCCCTGACAGAGGATGGCGGCGGGGGCAGCCATGAGATGAGCGGTTGCTCATCTACTGCCGACATCGCGGGCACCCTGGACAGGTGAGTGCCCATTTATTAAAAGTCAGCAGCTGCAGTATTTGTAGCTGCTGACTTGTAATATATTTTTTTTTTTAAGGTGGCCCTCATCTTTAAGTTAGCCAATAAAGAGAATCAACTGAATGACAACCTCCATACATCCTCAGCATTCGTTTTCTTTCAG
This sequence comes from Lithobates pipiens, assembly GCF_037356315.1. NCBI lineage: Eukaryota > Metazoa > Chordata > Amphibia > Anura > Ranidae > Lithobates > Lithobates pipiens. Next base: position 238,769,133 of record NW_027507790.1, read on the forward strand.
GAAGCATATCCACACATCTAACATGTGAGGGGTTGTGTGAAATTTGGCTGTGGATTACATAAAACTCAGACTATGAAAAATTTAGTGCAGCAAATAAAGGAACACTAAAAAAGTTTCTTCTTTTAATCCTGGAAATTCAAAAAAACCCAATCACTTTCTACCTTTAAGTTGTACCGCCTGTCGGGCTTTTATTGTGGTCTGTGCCACCATTAAGGAGATTCACCCTCTCTTGTCCCGTTTGCTATTCTAATTGAAAGTAACGAAAATCCCAAATTTTGTCCCCAGAAAAGTAATAGAGGGGAAATCTTCCAATGGGAACACTAGCACTGGTGACCTGGGGGTCCCCAACGGATTCCCTTAATTTGCAGGGATTTCATTTTACGTCTTGTTTGGCTATAGGACAGGAAGGTAAATCTCCCAAAAAATCTGACAGGGGTTTTAACCCTCTCTTGCTATATCCAAAATAAGGCTCACATTTGAGCTTCTTCATGTCTTCGTCCTTTTTATGTACATTTTTACAGTTACTAGGAAGAAAGGCAAGAAATGATGCAACAAAACATGCATTTTTTTTTTCCTACTGAACTCTAGAAGGACTAAAACACGCAGGACTAAAACACGCAACTCTGCCCTAAAGAAGCTCATGTACTTTTTGTTTGGGTGACAAGCTTCAAACAACACGACACTCAGGTATGAACAAGAAACACTATATATAATGGGAATCTTGATCTGGAGCACTAAAATGCAATAAGAACGCATTTCAAATGGCTCAAGTGTGAACTAGACATAAGAGTAAAGGTACTTTAAAAGACACAGAGCAATCAATTGTAGCTTACTGGAAGTACCTTAGATATACTATATTGTACTATATAAACACACATGAACTTTTATGGCATCCCAGTCATAGTCCGTAGGGTTCTATATTGAGTTGGCCCACCCTTTACAGCTATAACAGCTTCAACTCTTCTGAAGAGGCTGTCCACAAGGTTTAGGAGTGTGTCTATGGGAATGTTTGATCATTCTTCCAGAAGCACATTTGTGCAGTCAGGGACTGATGTGGACGGGAAGGCCTGGCTCACAGTCACCTCTCTAATTCATCCCAAAAGTCTTCCATGGGGTTGAGGTCAGGACTCTGTGCAGGCCAGTCAAGTTACTCCACCCCAAACTCTCTCATTGGACCTTGCTTTGTGCACGGGGCCTTATTTGGTGGAGGGGGGGGGGGGGGTTATGGTGTGGGTTTGTTTTTCAGGGGTTGGTAGATTACGCCCCTTTTCGCAAGTGCCCGCCCCTTTCCGCAAGTGCCCCGCTGCCTGCTGGGAAACACACAGATCCCAGAGGCAGCGGGGACCGTCCTTATTGCGCAGCGCGACTCGCGCATGCGCAGTAGGGAACCGGGAAATGAAGCCGAAAGGCTCCATTTCCTGATTCCCATACCCAAGATGGCGGCGGCAGCACCCGAGTGACGATCTAGAGATCGGCTTCGGGTGCCGACATCGCGGGCGCACTGGACAGGTAAGTGTCACTATTTTAAAAGTCAGCAGCTGCAGTATTTGTAGCTGTTGGCTTAAATAAAAAAAAAAAAAACGCGGAGTCCCGGCGGACTCCCGCTTTAATATAATTGGGGTCTTGGAGCTTATACTAGTCCTAACTTGGTTGAAATCTTTGTGTTGGACTTCTCAGTACCTGTTGTGTATATTCACAATTCTGAGAACAGAAAAGCCCAGGCACAAGTGTAAAAAAACAAAAACAAGGAAAAAAGCAACTACCGTATTTTTCGGACTATAAGGCGCACGTAAAAGCCTAAATTTTCTCCCAAAAACGACCGTGCGCCTTATAGTCCGGTGCGCCTTATATATGACCTGTTGACATCGCTGGAGTTCTTTGTTAACAGTATCTGTCATCTTGACGTAAACCTTCGGACTATAAGGCGCACGTAAAAGCCTAAATTTTCTCCCAAAATCGACCGTGCGCCTTATAGTCCGATGCGCTTTATATATATGGAAATATCCATTTTATCAGCCGGTCGTTGCTAGTGCGCCTTATAATCCGGTGCGCCTTATAGTCCGATGCGCCTTATATATGGAAATATCCATTTTATCAGCCGGTCGTTGCTAGTGCGCCTTATAATCCGGTGCGCCTTATAGTCCGAAAAATACGGTATGTCTATTATTTTTATTGAGTAAGGTAGATACTATAAGCCAGCATTCCAACCTTTACCCTGCCTAGATTAAGAACATACTTTAATTAGAACATAAACTATAGACACATTATAACTTACGTATTTCAGTTGTTAGCCAGGTAAATATGGGAGCGCTGGCATACTCACCTAGATAGAGTGCAGTCATAACAGCCACCCATCTCTTTATTGGCCAAGGAAGCTCCTATATTGAAGTTGGAATTAAAAATGACTACCGCCATTCACAACAGTTTCGCTATTGGAAGGGTTTGTAAAATGTTCCCTCTTACAAGACAGGTACTAAGCAGTCCGTACACAGTGCTGAGAATTATTGTGAAACTAGCCAGTGAATGACGCATTAAAAACAGACTGACTGATTGCTTCAAAGTGGTTATGTAATAAGACCAGAGTAATAACCTGGATCAGGAAGTTTTGAAATACCTATAAATACTGCCAATAAAAACAACCTAAGTAAACCTGTGCATCATTCCCAAAATCTACCAGAGAGCAAACAGGAAATGATTCTTCAAGTAAATATTCCACGTAAACACAAGAGTATGGGTAAGCCAAGCAGTGCCACTCCAAGCCTCCACTGTACAACCTCTGGGCTCAGCTTCCACACTAGGTGCCAACCCAACAAAGAGCAAGGCCTACTTCAGGCTGACAATCAGCTGGAGGTCCCCCTCCTCTGTCACCTTTTTTCTCTTGATGTCAGGAAAACTGGCCAGAAGTGCAGATAGCAGAGGAACGGAGCAGCAGACAGAAATTACACTTAGTGCTCTGGACTGAGAGAAGTACACACTATAGAGGGATATTCTTTGATATTTCATGTCTGAGGTTTACAACCACTACTACAGTTGAAGAGCAGGGTAGGGAATCCCCTGCCTGACCTGAGCGTCATCGGCTTGGAATTGTGTTTGAAAGAAAGTATGATTAGGGCTTTTGGCATAGTATGGTGATCTGGTACACCTATTTATCGGCAAGATGAAAACCCTGAGCTGTGTACCCTTTGTATAGTTCCATAGTGAAATAAGTCAGAAGTCTGCGCTGTGCAATGTCCTTTTTCTCTGGTGTAACCACTTCAGCCCTGGCCTATAGTCATATGATGCCCACAGATGAGATCTCCCATCCTGGGTGGGCATCATATGACGTCCTCTGATTCCCAGACGCCTAGGGGGCACGCGCGCGGCATCGCTCTGGACCCAGTGCACGTGCCCGGCAGCCGCGATGTCCTCTGGGCACCCGCGATTGCCCGGGAACACACCAGGACCGTGGATCTGTGTATGTAAACACACAGATCCACGTCCTGTCAGTGGAGAGGAGACAGATGATGTGTTCCCAGTACAGAGGAACACCGATCGGTCTCTTCCCCTTGTGAGTCTCCTCCCCCCACAGTTATAATCACTCCCATAGGGAACATATTAACCCCTGTAGCGCCCGCTGGTGTTAACCCCTTCCCTGACAGTCACATTTACACAGTAATCAGTGCAATTTTATAGCACCTATCGCTGTGTAAATGTGAATGGTCCCAAAAATGTGTCAAAAGTGTCCGATGTGTCCGCCATAATGTCGCAGTCACAAAAAAAAATAAAAAAAAAAAAATCGCAGATCGCCGCCATTACTAATAAAAAATAAATAAATAAAAAAGCCATAAATCTATCCCCTATTTTGTAGATGCTATAACTTTTGCGCAAACCAATCAATAATCGTTAATTGCAATTTTTTTTTACAAAAAATATGTAGAAGAATACGTATCGGTCTAAACTGAGGAAAAAAATTGTTTTTTTTTAAAAAAAAATTATATTTATTATAGCAAAAAGTAAAAAATAGTGGGTTTTTTTACAAAATTGACGCTTTTTCTGTTTATAGCGCAAAAAATAAAAACCGGAGAGGTGATCAAATACCACCAAAATAAAGCTCTACTTGTGGGAAAAAAAGGACGTCAATTTTGTTTGGGTGCAATGTCGCACGACCGCGCAATTGTCAGTTAAAGCGAAGCAGTGCCAAATCACAAGTGCTCTGGTAAGGAAGGGGGTAAAATCCTCCGGGGCTGCAGTGGTTAAGTGCCACTTATGAGAGTCGGGTTAATTTTAAATTTTCACAGGAGTTAGCCCTTCTGAAGCATTACGCATTCACATGTCACCAGTGGCCGACCATACAAACCATCAATAATGGGTGGGATGGCATCACAGAGGAAGAAAAATGGGATGAAACGGGATGCATGGTTGAGAAGAAGACAAACTGCCCCAGATCCAATGTTGGTATTCAAGACTTTAAAGCAGAGGTCTCAAACTGGCAGCCCTTCAGCTGTTACAAAACTACAAGTCCCATCATGCCTCTGCCTGTGGGAAATTATGCTTGTAACTGTCAGCCTTGCAATGTCTCATGGGACTTGTAGTTTGGCAGCAGCTGGAGGGCCACCAGTTTGAGACCCCTGCTTTAAAGGCACCTTGATAACCAAGTGGCATGCAAATGCGAATCGTTATAAAGCTGAACTGCCTCAAAATACATCTGGAAAAACCCTGTGTACAGTCCCATTTAGGGTTAGGTGAAAGAATATTAGACTATTCAAATAATCCAAATGTTTGTGGACACCTGATCATCACACCTATATGAGCTTGTTGGATATCCCTTTCCAAAATCCAAAACCACGGGCATTAAACATGGAGCTGGCAGCTATAGACATCTCTACAGGCTTTCCACAAGATTTTCTATGATGAGATGTGCCCATCCAGTAATTGAGCATTTGTGAGATCTGGCACTATTGTCTTTATTTTAGCAATCAGTGGTACAACACACAACCTAAGAGGTTAGCTCTGAAGCCCGGGTTCAATTCCTACCAGGGCAATGGGGTTTGTATGCTCCCCCTGTGTAAGTGTTGATTTCTTCCATACATGCATGAATGCATCAGTAGGGTCTTGGGTTCAAATCCAGACCAAGACACTATCTGCATGGAGTTTGCATGTTTTCCTTCGGGTACTCTGCTTTCCTCCCACATGCTGGTAGGTTATATCGGCTTCTATCCAAATTGGCCCTAATGTGTTTGTATGTTTGTGAGATAGGGACCTTAGATTGTAAGATTCTTGAGGGCAGGGACCAATTTATTTTATTTATTTCAGGTACTTATATAGCGATATCAATTTACGCAGCGCTTTACATATACATTGCACATTCAAATCAGTCCCTACCCTCAAGGAGCTTATACTCTATAGCGCCTACAATTTACACAGTGCTTTACATATACACCCACCAGCCATTGTATTAGGTACACCTGTTCAATTGCTTGGTAACACAAATTGCTAATCAGCCAATCACATGGCAGCAACTCTAGACGTGGTGAAGGTGACTTTCTGAAGTCCAAACCGAGCATCAGAGTGGGGAAGAATAGGGATTTAAGCAACTTTGAATGTGGCATGGTTGTTGGTGCCAGGCGGGCTGGTCTGAGCATTTCCTAAACTGCTGATTTACTGGGAATTTCACACAAACATCTCTCGGGTTTACAGAGAATGGTCCAAAAAAGAGAAAATATCCAGTGAGCGGAGGTTGTATGGAGGAAAAGACCTTGTTGATGTCAGAGGAGAATGGACAGACTGGTTCAAGATGACAGTAAGACCACAGTAACTCAAATAACCACTCAATGCAAACAAGGTATGTAGAATACCATCTCTGAATGCACAACACATCAAACCTTGAAGCAGATGGGCTACAGCAGCAAAAGACCACACCGGGAGTCACTCCTGTCAGCTAAGAACAGGAAATTGAGGCTACAATTCGCACAGGCTCACCAAAATAGGACAATAGAAGATTGGAAAAACATTGCCTGGTCTGAGGAGTCTCAAATTAAGCTGCGACATTCAGATGGTCGGGTCAGAATTTGGCAAAAAAAATAAAAAATGAAGGCATGGATCCATCCTGCCTTGTATCAATGGTTCAGGCTGGTGATGGTGTAATGGTGTGGGGGATATTTTCTTGGCACACTTTGGGCCTCTTAGTACCAATTTATCATCGTTTAAACACCACGGCCTACCTGAGTATTGTTGCTGACCATGTCCATCCCTTTATGACTACAGTGTCCCCATCTTCTGATGGCTTCTTCCAGCAGGATAATGCACCATGTCACAAAGCTCCAATCATCTCACCACTGGACAATGAGGTCACTGGACTCCAATGGTCTCCACACTCACCACATCTCATCCAATAGAGCACCTTTGAGATGTGGTGGAAAGGGAGATTCGCTTCATGGATGTGCAGCCGACAAATCTGCAGCAACTGTGTGATGTTACTATGTCACTATGGACCAAAATATCTGATGAAGGTTTCCAACACCTTGTAGAATCTCTGCCATGAAGAATGAAGGCAGCTCTGAAGGCAAAAGGGGTCCAACCCGGTACTAGCAAGCAGGACCCTGGGCAAAAATTTTCTTGGCCCCCCCCCCCATGTAATTTCACTCTCCACCTGCTCTGAGACATACAATAAATAGCAGCTAGATTTGAAATCCATTTACTGTATCAGATCAGGCAGCAATTGCGATTGGTTGCCAGCGGTTACAGCATATAATTATTGCTTACTGACTGGTTGCTTTAGCTTACATCACACAATATGGCTCACTGATTAGTTGCTAGAGGTTACAGCAAATGATTTCTGCTTTTTATTTGGTTGCTAGAGATTACTGGAAAGGAATACTGCTCACTGATTACAGATTACATATTAATGCTGCTGGCCACAGCTATTTACTTATGAACGGTGCTGCTATTTACATATGAATGCCGGTTATTTACATGTAAACACCGGGTCTGCAGGTGAGTCATCTGTACACAACAATAGGGCAGAGCTGGGCAGCATTAGTACCAGCACTTTACACAGATATCTGGACACAGCACAGGACTAAAATTTCAAAGGACAAGGGAATTTAAACTGGGATAGTTGGCAAGTATGAGGCAGCTGCTTTGGGCCCCACAACAATGACAGGGCCCAGGGCAGCTGCCCCTTTTGCCCTGCCTTAAAGACGGCCCTGCTAGCAAGGTGTACCTAATAAAGTGTCTGGTTAGTGTATATTATTATTATTATTATAAAGGGTTTATATAGCAGCAACAGTTTGCACATGGCACTTTACAACATGAGGGCAGACAGTACAGCTACTATACAATTTCATACAGGAGGAATTAGAGGGCCCTGCTCATTAGAGCTTACAATCACACATACAGTACTAGGGTCAATTAACACAGGAGCCAAATTAACCACCGATCTTTCTGAGATTTAATGTTTACAAGTTAAAAACATTTTTTTTTGCTAGAAAATGACTTCGAACCCCCAAACATTATAAATATATTTTTTTCTAACACCTTAGAGAATAAAATGGCGGTCATTGCAATACTTTCTGTCACACTGTAGCGGTCTTACAAGCTCACTATTTTTGGAAAAAATACACTTTTTCGAATTAAAAAATAAGACACCAATAAAGTTATCCCAATTTTTTTTATATTGTGAAAGATAATGTTATGCCGAGTAAATTGATACCCAACATGTCACGCTTCAAAATTGCGGCCGCTCGTGGTATGGCGACAAACTTTTACCCTTAAAAATCTCCATACGCAACGTTTAAAAAATTCTACAGGTTGCATGTTTTGCGTTACAGAGGAGGTCTGGGACTAGAATTATTGATCTCGCTCTACCAATCGCGGCGATACCTCACATGTGTGGTTTGAACACCATTTTGATATGTGGGCGCTACTCACGTATGTGTTCGCTTCTACACGCGAGCTCGGTGGGACGGGTCGAGTTAAAAATTTTTTTTTATTTTACTATTAATTTTTACACTGTTACACTTTAAGAAAAAAAAAAAAATGGTGTCACTTTTATTCCTATTACAAGGAATGTAAACATCCCTTGTAATAGAAAAAAAGCATGACAGGACCTCTTATATATGAGATCCGGGGTTAAAAAGACCAAAAATCTCATATTTACACTATAATGTAATAAAAAAAGAAATAAATAAAAAACAAATTGTCATTTGAAAAAAAAAAAGGCCCTTTAAAAGCTATGCCCGGAAGTGACGTTTTGACGTTGCTTCCGCCCTGCAATGGTATGGCCCCTCCTGCCGCCGGAAAAAAAAGTGACCTTTAGGCGAATCTGCCGCAAAGACCACTGTAATCCGAAACTGGACTGCCGGCTGAAGAAGAGGATACCGAGGTTATGGCAGCTAGCTGCTGCCATAACAATGATATTCCTCTTCAAAGTGAGGATGTATATATCGGTGTGCGGCGGTCTGGAAGTGGTTGTACCTATAGTTACTGTAAATGACGGCCGTCCGTCATTTCTTTAGAAGTAGGTGCCGTGACAGACGGCTCCCATCCATGGGAGTGACATCACGTGACTCTGGCCAGTCAAACAGCCAAAGTCCACAGCCCCAGAAGGAAGACTTGGAAAGATGGATGCGGCCTCCAGCTGGGATGACAAGGGCTTCCTTTGCAGGCAAGTGTAACATAATGTGCTAGTATGCAATGCTTACTAGCACATTATGCCTTTACTTTACAGGTAAGAAAAAAAAAAACAGCATTTACTTCCTCTTTAATCTAGCAGCATGTCTATGGCGTGTGGGAGGAAACTGGAGTACTTAGAGGAAACCCACGCAGGCACAAGGAGAACATGCAAACTCCAGGCAGGTAATGTCTTGGTTGGGATTTAAACCAACGACCTGAGTGCTGCCAGGCAGACGTGCTAACGACTAAGCCCCTGTGCTGCCTATTGTGAACGATTGGTATGTAAAGCACTGCATAAATTGCTGGTTCTTTATAAATACCTGTGATAAAAATAAATAGTATTTACACTGAGATTTTAATTAGTAACTTTATGTAGCAAATATAAGGGCAATGTTTAAATAGATACACGTCTGACATGCCCCTTTGATTGTAAGCTCCTTGAAGGCAGGGACTGGTGTGAACGAATACTAAATGTAAAGCGTTTCATAAATTATTGGTGCTATAAAAATACCTATAAGAAGTCAATTAAAATATACCTGCGCTTCTTCACGAATGTTACACAGACATTGCATTGTAAGCTCCTATGTGTATGTCAGGGACTTTCGCTTTTCCCCTGTAAAGCTTAGCGGAATAAGCCGGTACTATATAAATCATGACCATTAAATAAATGCATTGATTAGCATTAAAAGATGAATGGATGATCATTTTTGATCCAAATCCTTTGTACTTAAAAGCATTTAAGCCTTACGTTGCCAATTTATTTCCATACACTAGGTGAATTTGCATTTAACAACACAGTAAACCAACTGTGTATACATTGTTAACAAGGCAGAACAGTACATAGAAAGTAACAGAAAGCTCTTCTCTGTGATCCAATACTAGAGGAAAGGATAGAAAAGCTATATAGAATATGGTGGAGGCATGGTTAGCTCAAATATATAGATAAAGATCTATCTGTCTCTATATCTCTCCATCCCTCCCTCTATCCCTCTCTCTCCCCCCCATCCCTTCCCCATCCCTCTCTCTCTCCCCACCCCTCTCTCTCCATCCCTCTCTCTCTTCCTCTTCCCATCCCTCTCCCTCTTCCCACCCCTCTCCCTCTCCCCCCATCCCTCTCCCTCTCCCCATCCCCCTCTCCTCTCCTTCTCCCTCTCCCCATCCCTCTCTCTCCCTCTCCCTCTCCCCATCCCTCTCTCTCCCTCTCCCTATCCCTCTCTCTCCCTCCCCCCATCCCTCTCTCTCCCTCCCCCCCATCCCTCTCCCTCCCTCTCCCCATCCCTCTCTCCCTCCCTCTCCCCATCCCTCTCTCCCTCCCTCTCCCCATCCCTCTCTCTCTCCCTCTCCCCATCCCTCTCTCTCTCCCCCTCTCCCCACCCCCCTCTCTCCCCCAGCTCTCTCCCTCCCCCTCTCCCCAGCTCTCCCTCCCTCCCTCCCCAGCTCTCTCCCTCCCTCCCCAGCTCTCTCCCTCCCTCCCCATCTCTCTCCCTCCCCCTCTCCCCAGCTCTCTCCCTCCCTCCCCATCTCTCTCTCCCCATCTCTCTCTCCCTCCCACCCCATCTCTCTCCCTCCCACCCCATCTCTCTCTCCCCAGCTCTCTCCCTCCCACCCCATCTCTCTCTCCCCCTCCCCAGCTCTCTCCCTCCCACCCCATCTCTCTCTCCCCCTCCCCAGCTCTCTCCCTCCCACCCCATCTCTCTCCCTCCCACCCCATCTCTCTCTCCCCCTCCCCATCTCTCTCCCCCTCCCCATCTCTCTCCCCCTCCCCATCTCTCCCTCCCCCTCTCCCCAGCTCTCTCCCTCCCCCTCTCCCCAGCTCTCTCCCTCCCTCCCCATCTCTCTCTCCCCATCTCTCTCTCCCTCCCACCCCATCTCTCTCTCCCCCTCCCCAGCTCTCTCCCCCTCCCCATCTCTCTCCCTCCCACCCCATCTCTCTCCCTCCCACCCCATCTCTCTCCCTCCCACCCCATCTCTCTCCCTCCCACCCCATCTCTCTCCCTCCCACCCCATCTCTCTCCCCCTCCCCATCTCTCTCCCTCCCACCCCATCTCTCTCTCCCCCTCCCCAGCTCTCTCCCTCCCACCCCATCTCTCTCTCCCCCTCCCCAGCTCTCTCCCTCCCACCCCATCTCTCTCTCCCCCTCCCCATCTCTCTCTCCCCCTCCCCATCTCTCTCCCTCCCACCCCATCTCTCTCCCTCCCACCCCATCTCTCTCCCTCCCACCCCATCTCTCTCTCCCTCCCACCCCATCTCTCTCCCTCCCACCCCATCTCTCTCCCTCCCACCCCATCTCTCTCTCCCCCTCCCCAGCTCTCTCCCTCCCACCCCATCTCTCTCTCCCCCTCCCCAGCTCTCTCCCTCCCACCCCATCTCTCTCCCTCCCACCCCATCGCTCTCCCTCCCACCCCATCTCTCTCTCCCCCACCCCATCTCTCTCCCTCCCACCCCATTTCTCTCTCCCCCTCCCCAGCTCTCTCCCTCCCACCCCATCTCTCTCTCCCCCTCCCCAGCTCTCTCCCTCCCACCCCATCTCTCTCTCCCCCTCCCCAGCTCTCTCCCTCCCACCCCATCTCTCTCTCCCCCTCCCCATCTCTCTCCCCCTCCCCATCTCTCTCTCCCCCTCCCCATCTCTCTCTCCCCCTCCCCATCTCTCTCCCCCCCTCCCCATCTCTCTCTCCCCCTCCCCATCTCTCTCTCCCCCTCCCCATCTCTCTCTCCCCCTCCCCATCTCTCTCTCCCCCTCCCCCTCTTCCCAGCTCTCTCTCTCTCCCCAGCTCTCTCCCCATCTCCCCCTCTCTCTCTGTCCCTCCCCATCTCTCTCTCTATAGATATATCCATCTCTCTCTCTCTCTATAGATATATCCATTTCTCTCTAGATCTATATATATATGCCTCTCTCTCTCTATCTATATCTATCCATATATGGATCTATCCATCAATAGATTATTATTATTATACAGGGTTTAAAAGTCGCCAACAGTTTGTGCAGCGCTTTACAACATGAGAGCAGACAGTAGTTACACTACAAATCATTACAGAAGGGATCAGAAGGGCCCTGCTCATTAGAGCTTACAGTCTAGAAGATAGATATATATATATATATCTCTACATATATATGTGTGTATAGAGATATATAGATATCTATATATAGAAAATGAAGGACACACACTATATGGGGTTGTCACATAGATGGTATATAGCAGGGTACATTTAAGGGCTCTACAGATCCCAGAGGACCGGCTGTCACTATAGGATCCATGGAGAAGTGAGTGAAACACAGACATGGAGGTAATAAGTAAGCAGAACATATACAGCACAAGTTCACAGGAACCTAGCAGGCAGCGAATGAGCACAAACACAAATGCATTAAATATTAACAGAGGCGAGACTCACCTGTGCGCTGCGACCTTGACAATCCCCCAGATGAGCGGCGAACGAGTCAGGTCTAGCCCGGTACATGATTTCATTTACCTCGTGGCAACCTGAGTGGATTCTACCAATTTAACCCTCGCCTCCCCCGGTCACGACGAGACGCAAGAGAGGTCCTCATTGTGAGAAAGGACGGCTTGTCTCGTTCTAGCCCCCCCACCACCAACCCTCTTTTTTTCAGATAACAAAGGAGATAATGGAGTGTGCCGATGAGGTGGCTGCTAGGACACAGTGTACGCTCCTGAAGGTCCTGTTCTGCCGTCGGCTGACAGTGCGGACGCCACCGGGCCTTAGCAGACCCCAGGCACACACAATGTTAAGGTTACGACGACAAGGGAACAAGTGTCCCAAAATAGTTGCAGCTTGTCGGGAAAAGCATAGCTGTGCACTGCCATGGCAACCAGATCTTCCAAAAAAAAGTGGAAAAAATAGGAACCACCTACATATCAGACGTGGTTACTGTGCAATCTTCCATTCATTAGGCATGCAGTTTTTTTTTTTTTGAGCTGTAAGATGTATGAGCTGCTACAGAAAACACTATAATTAAATTAATCGGTCGGCTTTAATTCAAGGCTCATCAATTTGTCAGTCACATTTCACAACCTTAACAAAAACCCATGCTTTGCTGTAGATTTGGCTGAGGGAAGGAAAAGGAAAATGGCATAATGTTGCAAGGGGGGACAAAGTGACTGGTGCTCTGGACAGGGCCCTGGACCCATCCTCCCGCCCACTGTGACTCCACTCCCCCACCCGCAGTGACTCCACTCCCCCACCCGCAGTGACTCCACTCCCCCACCCGCAGTGACTCCACTCCCCCACCCGCAGTGACTCCACTCCCCCACCCGCAGTGACTCCACTCCCCCACCCGCAGTGACCCCACCCGCAGTGACCCCACTCCCCCACCCGCAGTGACCCCACCCGCAGTGACCCCACTCCCCCACCCGCAGTGACCCCACCCGCAGTGACCCCACTCCCCCACCCGCAGTGACCCCACTCCCCCACCCGCAGTGACCCCACTCCCCCACCCGCAGTGACTCCACTCCCCCACCCGCAGTGACTCCACTCCCCCACCCGCAGTGACTCCACTCCCCCACCCGCAGTGACTCCACTCCCCCACCCGCAGTGACTCCACTCCCCCACCCGCAGTGACCCCACCCGCAGTGACCCCACTCCCCCACCCGCAGTGACCCCACCCGCAGTGACCCCACTCCCCCACCCGCAGTGACCCCACTCCCCCACCCGCAGTGACCCCACTCCCCCACCCGCAGTGACCCCACTCCCCCACCCGCAGTGACTCCACTCCCCCACCCGCAGTGACTCCACTCCCCCACCCGCAGTGACTCCACTCCCCCACCCGCAGTGACTCCACTCCCCCACCCGCAGTGACTCCACTCCCCCACCCGCAGTGACTCCACTCCCCCACCCGCAGTGACTCCACTCCCCCACCCGCAGTGACCCCACCCGCAGTGACCCCACTCCCCCACCCGCAGTGACCCCACCCGCAGTGACCCCACTCCCCCACCCGCAGTGACCCCACCCGCAGTGACCCCACTCCCCCACCCGCAGTGACCCCACTCCCCCACCCGCAGTGACCCCACTCCCCCACCCGCAGTGACCCCACTCCCCCACCCGCAGTGACTCCACTCCCCCACCCGCAGTGACTCCACTCCCCCACCCGCAGTGACTCCACTCCCCCACCCGCAGTGACTCCACTCCCCCACCCGCAGTGACCCCACCCGCAGTGACCCCACTCCCCCACCCGCAGTGACCCCACTCCCCCACCCGCAGTGACCCCACTCCCCCACCCGCAGTGACTCCACTCCCCCACCCGCAGTGACTCCACTCCCCCACCCGCAGTGACCCCACCCGCAGTGACCCCCACTCCCCCACCCGCAGTGACCCCACCCGCAGTGACCCCACTCCCCCACCCGCAGTGACCCCAATCCCCCACCGGCAGTGACCCCACTCCCCCACCGGCAGTGACCCCACTCCCCCACCGGCAGTGACCCCACTCCCCCACCGGCAGTGACCCCACTCCCCCACCGGCAGTGACCCCACTCCCCCACCGGCAGTGACCCCACTCCCCCACCGGCAGTGACCCCACTCCCCCACCGGCAGTGACCCAACTCCCCCACCGGCAGTGACCCAACTCCCCCACCGGCAGTGACCCAACTCTCCCACCGACAGTGACCCAACTCCCCCACCGGCAGTGACCCAACTCCCCCACCCGCTGTGACCCAACTCCCCCACCCGCTGTGACCCAACTCCCCCACCCGCTGTGACCCAACTCCCCCACCCGCTGTGACACAACTCCCCCACCCACTGTGACCCATGGAAGATTGGTGTGCCGCTCAGACACTTGTAATAATTAGGGGTGACCCAACTCACTCACTCGCTGTGACCCAACTCCCCCACCCGCTGTGACCCATGGAAGATTGTTGTGCCGCTCAGGCTCGTGTAGTAATTGAGGGAGCCATGTAGATGGTGTACAAGTCTTCTGCGGCTGGAGTACCAGGGAGGGAGTGGAGCTCGCCCCAACTCCTGTAACCACTAGAGAGAGTAAGGAAAGAGTCCCCGATGCCGCACATCCATGTGTGTATGTGACTGTGGAAGAGACAACCTCAGCCTGGGATCCTGCCAGTTGACTCCGCCAATGCAATTCGCTCTACCCCCCCCCCCCCCCGAGAGCTTAGTCATAGGGATCACCCCACCCACTAATGGTCACCTTGCCCCTACACCTACCTCCACCACTCTATACTTCTGACAGAGCTCTGGGTCCCAATTATTCTTGAGGCCCCCGTACACACCTGAGAGATTTTCAGCTCTAAAAGCACTCAACAAGCCAAACCTCATTCATTTCAAAGGCCCCTGTTGACATTTTAGCTTTTTGTCGCCTGAAGCAAAATTCCTGCCACTCCAGAAAGTACACAAGCTTCTTTTTGGGTAATTACAAGTGTTTTGGGATCCACAGACTTCAAAAGAAACGCCAGACTTGAGCATTTTGGCGCTCGTATTCTGCTCAAACAGCAGATCTCCATCCCTATATTCCACCACCTCTCCTTCTCCTAGTGCTTTCTATTGGCTAAACAAAAACACGTGAAGCTGTAAAACACTTGTAATACGCTTCTAAAAAGCAGCAAAAATGCTTTAAAAATGCCAGAAAAACAACAGTAAATAACTACGCTCAGGTGTGAGTTCTTTATCAGAGCTTACAGAGAGTTAAAGTGTTACTAAACCCACAACAGTAAAATCAGTGTGTACATGCAGTAAAGCATGCTTGTTATACTCACTGTGGAACCTAAGGGGTTAACCCTCTGCATTGTGTAAAGAGGCTGTTTTATCCCGTTTTCCTGTTCCTCCCCTTCTTTTTCTGTCCCCAATCCATCTGCTGTCAGTACAGAGCAATGGAGGCACTCTGCACATGCTCAGTTTGGTGTGTATTGCTAGATAGATTTTTTTCTTGGGAGGGTTCATGTGATCCGCACAGGGCCAATCAGCACTGCTCAGAGGGTCAGGGGTCTCATAGGAGAGAGTCAGAGTAGAATGAAAACTCCTCCTTCAAACCTTAACCAGACACTGATGTAAGTCACAAGACTGCTATATACTGCTGATGAGAAAGGGTATTTAGCAGTTTATATTTACTTCAATAATTGGATTTCCATGTTCTGTGTACTGTGGGAGATCAGATATTGTGAATGTAGGCTCCTGGGTTTAGTAGCGCTTTAATCACCCACTCTACTCACCTATGTGACCAGCCTGGTGATTGGCAGCATAGGCCCAAGCAATGCATCCTGTTCCCCCCATATCTGAATGTACTGGGTATCTTCAAGAGCTCCAACAGGCAATTTGTTGTACACTAACTTGGAGGTTCCCCTGCCTGTGTATAGCCTGACACTCCAAAGAGGCCTAGGTAAAAATGGGAAAATACACTATATTGCCAAAAGTATTGGGACACCTGCTTTTTACATGAACTTTAACGGCATCCCAGTCTGTAGGGTTTAATACTGAGTTGGCCCACCCTTTGCAGCTATAACAGCGTAAACTCTTCTGGGGAGGGCTATACAAAAAGTTTAGGTGTGAGTCTATGGGAATGTTTGACCATTCAGAGAAGTGCATTTGTGAGGTCAGGTACTTGGACGAGAAGGCCTGGCTCACATTCTCCGCTCTAATTCATCCCAAAGGCATTCTAGCGGGTTGAGGTGCAGGCCAGTCAAGTTCCTCTACCCCAAACTCGCTCATCCATGTCTTTATGGATCTTGCTTTGTGCACTGGTGTGCAGTCATGTTGGAACAGGAAGCGTCCATTCCCAAACTGTTCCCCACAAAGTTGGGACCATGAAATTGTCATCAATGGTTTGGTATACTGACACCTTAAGAGTTCCCTTCATTGGAACTAAGGGGCCAAGCCCAGCCCCAAGCCATAATCCCCCATCCACCAAATGCGGTCGGATTTTCAGACGGAAAATGTTCAAAGGGAGCTTGTTATCGGAAATTCTGACCGTGAGTAGGCTCCTTTAGACATTTTCTATCGGAATCTGGATCTCAAATTTTCTGACAACAAAATCCGTTGTCGGAAATTCCGATCGTGTGTACACAATTCCGACGCACAAAGTTCCACGCATGCTCGGAATCAAGCAGAAGAGCCGCACTGGCTATTGAACTTCAATTTTCTTGGCTCGTCGTACATCACTGCGTTCTTGACGTTCAGAATTTTTGTCAACATTGTGTGACCGTGTGTATGCAAGACAAGTTTGAGCCAAAATCCATCGGGAAAAATCCCATGGATTTTGTTGTCGGAATGTGCGATCGTGTGTACACGGCATTACTCTGTCACCAGAAAAATTCCCCCTATTCCGGTGTCAACGCAAAATTTAGGATTTTCTTTTACTTTCGATGACAACCGGAAACAGGACTATTAGAGACGGTGAACCTTCCTAACATGGGGAAACCCAGCAATACAAAATGATCAGGTGTTCTAACCCCTCTCCAATCTAGCCAAAAATAATAAAATTGTTTTGCTTTAGGTTACACCTTATGATTTGTAATCCACTTATTTTAAGAATTGAGCCACCACTGTTGTGCTTTATGGTTGCACGGTTGACAACAAGGCTGCAGTCCTGCAAAGCTTGTGCCACTGCCCATGCCATTTATTAAGCTAAATCTGAAAATTAGAGTATGAATTTTCAAAAAGACGAATTGTGTAAATTGAATAAAAGGAATAATTCTGCACTGTTACCTAAAGGATAAGGCTGTCTGTCACCTTTCCTGGGAAAAGATGCCAACCAATTATTTCTTCCCTATTAATTGGCAAAAAGCCCAATTTCTCCTGCCTGGCTCGTACAATATTGGGCAGATGGCAATCCTACCTAAAACTGATCTTTTGCAAAAAGAAATTCATGTTCTTTTATTTTATTTAACTACATAATGAATGGAGCCACTTAACACAACAGATCACAATAGTGTGGGAATCCATCCTAACCCTAAAATCAGTTTTCACTAGGGCAAAACAGTGGCTGTTATTGCAGAACATAAAGTTGCTTGGTTGTTGTTCTATCCACTTGCCCTCCAAAAAGGTTTTACCCCCTTCATGACCAGGCCATTTTTTGCCATTCGGCACTGCTCTACTTTAACTGGTAATTGCTCAGTCATTCGACACTATGAAAATGAGATCAGTGACTGTATCCTCAATAGTGCCACATCCAGAAATTGGTAGAAACAAAATGAATACCCCTAGGCTGACTTTATAGGCATTAAAGCGGTTCTCCACCCTAAAGCAGAAGTTCTGCTCATCTGATCCCTCCCCCCCTCCGGTGCCACAATCTGCACCTTTCAGGGGGGAGGGGGGTGCAGTTACCTGGATAATCCAGGTATCTGCACCCACTTCCGGGACAGACCGCCGCAGATGCCCCGCCCCCTCCCGTTGTGTTCTGGGAAACACACAGTTCCCAGGACACAGCAGGGACCAGCAGAGAAGCGCAGCGCGACTTGCGCATGCGCAGTAGGGAACCGGGCAGTGAAGCTACAACGCTTCACTTCCCGATTCCCTGACAGAGGATGGTGGTGGGGGCAGCAGAGAGACGATCGCTCATCATCTGCCGCCGACATCGCTGGACCCTGGGACAGGTAAGTGTGAATTTATTAAAAGTCATCAGCTGCAATATTTGTAGCTGCTGGCTTTTAATATTTTTTTTAAAGGTGCAGAACTGCTTTAATATATTGAGAAAAATATAATAATAATAATAATAAATATATTATATATATATATATTTGGTCGGCAGAGTGGTGTAGTGGGTAGCACTCTCACCTAGCAGTAAAAAGGGTCACTGGTTCAAATCCCAACCACGACACTACCTGCCTGGAGTTTGTATGTTCTCCCTGTGCCTGCATGGGTTTCCTGGATTCCTCCCACACTCCAAAGACATGCAGGTAGGTTAATTGGCTTTTGTCCAAAATTGGCCCTAGTATATGAATGGGGACCTTAGATTGTGAGCTCCTTGAGGGTAGGGTCCCATGTGAGTGTGCAATGTACAGGGATAGGGGTAGACACTCACTCAGGTTGAACTGGATGGACTGGTGTCTTTATTCAACCTTACTAACTATGAAACTATATATCTGTGACAAAAAAAAATAAGTGTCATAGGTGCAAGTTAGTGTCCGATTGCTCATCGCAATATCATAGTCCCACTATGAGGCGCTGATTAAGTAGCATTAAAAAAAAAAATTCTAGAATATATCCAATAGTTTGTCGATGCTATAACTTTTGCACAAATCAAACAATATACGCTTATTGGGATTTATACCAAAAATATGTAGCATAATACATATTGGCTTAAATTTATGAAGAAATTAGATTTTTTACATTTTTTATTGGATATGTTTTATAGCAGAAAGCAAAAAAAAATAATTTTTTTTCCCCCAAACTTGACGGTATTTTTTTGTTTATATCGCAAAAAATAAAAAATGCAGAGGGGAATCAAATACCACCAAAAGAAAGCTCTATTTGTAAGGAAAAAAATAAATATATTATATTTGCATACAGCATTGCATGACTGTGCAATTGTCAGTTAAAATAACGCATTGCCGTATCGCAAAAAATGGCCTGGCTGTGAAGGGGGGTAAATCTTTCGGTAGATCTTCAAGTAGATAGCAAAAATGAATACGATTTCTGTGTAGTACTGGGCTCAGCTCTACCACAGGAAAATGCTGCCTCAAGTTATCCTGGGGTTAAATTTGGCCATCAATCATGTCTCACTATAGGAAAAACAAGCCGTACATGAGGTTATGCATTTATCGAGAATATGGATCTACGAACTTATTATTACGATACCATACAGAAAATTCACCACCCTTATTAAGTGTCTATCATCTGTTGACAAAGGTGTTACTCTGCCTCTATTGATACACAACCTTCTCTATGAACAACCCATAACTACAGTGTCATGGTTTTGCATCATGATGCCCAATTCATGTGGACTAGAGGTTGTCACATGTGCAGTCAGCCATTCTTGCTCTATTGAATTTTTCAAAAAACAGTTTTGCCTGCCTGATGTTGGAGTAGACCTGGCTCACAATTGGAGTTCCAGTTCATCCCAAAGGTGTTCAGTAGGGTTGAGGTCAGGGCTCTGTGCAGGACACTTAAGTTCCCCCATACCAAACTCATCAAACCTTTGTGAGGTCAGGTACTGATGTCGGGTGAGAAGATATGGCTCACAATCAGAGTTCCAATTCATCCCAAAAGTGTTCAGTAGAGTGGAGGTCGGGGCTCTGTGATGCCACTTGAGTTCCTCCACAACAAAGTCATAAAACCATGTCTTTATAGAACTGGCTATGTATACAAAGGACATAGCCATGACAGAACAGAAAAGGACCTTACCCAAACTATTGCCAAAATTTTCGAAATGTGCACAGTTGTCTAAAATGTCTTTGTATTCTTTAGTATTAACAGTACCCTTCACTGAACATGCCTGAACTCAATAATTTGGAGGGGTATATTCACATACTTTTTGGCCATACATTGTACTGTATTCCAATTAATTGGTTAGTCTTTAGGTTCCTTCATTGGGTACTCTCAATCAGGTCCAAATGAGCCCATCTCTCTCGGGGTTACTTGTTGTCCAAGACTTTTAGGCTTAAAACAGGAGAAATATTTTGCAAGGGTAATTGTGTTTATAAAATTTCAGGTAATTTATTTTAAGCAATTAATTTTTACACATAGGTAGCAATGGCATGTAGCAGGCAAATGGTGCTGCAAATTTGTGCAATCAATTGCACAACACCACCAACAAAAATTGTCAAAAATGACCTTAGTCAGCTCAGCATCACCGATTTTGTGGTTTTTGAACTGGCTGAAGAATGTTTATGGGCATCAGGGAACATACATTTATTTTATCTTTATGATGAGGATAAAACAAAACAGGTTGGCTATTAAACCAATAAACTGATCATTTTAGCACGAACACCACCTATATATTACATTTTTTTTCCCCAATTTTATTACATATTTGCAAAAGAAAAGAAAATACAGGCCAGAAGGTCAAATATATGTCATGTACAGCAATAACAATAACATATATATATATATATATATATATATGCACACACTGTATATAGATCAGCTCTATTACAACACCCAAAGTATTAGGCCTCATGCACACGGACGTTTTTACAGCCGCTTTTTTGAGCTTTTTTTGCAGCTTAAAAACGGCTGTCCATGTTAGTCTATGGCCGCGTACACACGAGAGGATTGTCCGTCCAACTTAGTCCGCTGAAACGTGTTTCAGCGGACAGTCCGCTCGTGTGTGGGCTTCAGCTGACTTTTTCAGCGGACAGTCTGGCGGACTAAGTCTTTCGGAATTTCCGTAATACAGTCCGTCCAAACTTGGTTTCAGCGGACAGTCCGCTCGTGTGTAGGCAAGTTGGACGAACTAAGTATGGCGCATGCTCAGAAAGGATTTACACGGCCGAAGGTTGCATTGCAGTGTATTGGACGTCGTATTTCTAGTCCCGTCGTACGTGCTGTACACGTCATCGTGCAAGCTTTCAGCCGACTGTCTGTTCATCGTGTGTGGTCAAGTCCGTTCATTCAAAAGTAGGACGGATTGTCTGTCGGATTGTCTGACGGACTTAGTTGGCCAGACAATCCGCCCGTGTGTACGCGGCCTATGGCTTCATGCCCACCTAGGCGTTTTTGAGCTGCAAATGGCATAGGCGTTTTTAAGCTGTAAAAAAAACTGAAAAACGCGCAAAAACGCGCATAAACGTGTAACATATTTTCTTTGTTTTCTGTGGCATTGTGGGAAATTTGGGAGTGCTATAACCAAGAGATGTGTTTCTTTAAAAAACGCTACTTAACGCTAAAAAACGCGCAAAAACGCGGTAAAAATTGCGTTTTTAACGCCGATTTTTCCGGGTGTCAGAGCTAGCTTTGCAGCCAGTTTTTTAAAACCTCTGTGTGCATGAGCACTTAAAATGTTTTTTTAACAGTGAATAAAAAATAAAAAAAGTGATAAAATTGTTATTGCTTTCTCTGTTCTCATCAGGGACATTGTCCTGGTAACCATTGTCAACAGGGCTGAAAGTGAGGGAAAAGTCACATAGAGTGACAAGAAAGACCAGGTAATCCACTGGGACTGCCATATTTTATTTTTCTTTAACTTTTTATTTCGTTTTTTTATGTTATGACTGAGCGTAGAGCTAAATTAATCCTAGTGGGTGTTAATTCAATGTTGATTGATTACCTCTGCTAGAAATTCAATCTAAGCATCATCTACCCTTTTGGCAACATAATACTTTCTAAGGTCTCAAAACGTTTTCTCCTGCTAGTTTTTAGGGTTTGACCCCATGTTCTTGATCTTAGCTTCATATTGGAAATACTGCCCTCGTGGACATTATTTAAACCCTACATGTATTTAACCACTTGGCCACTGGGCACTTAAACACCCTTAATAACCAGACCAATTTTCAGCTTTCGGTGCTCTCACATTTTGAATGACAATTACTCAGTCATGCAACACTGGACCTATATGAAATTTTTGTCCTTTTTTTCACACAAATGGAGCTTTCTTTTGGTGGTATTTAATCACCGCTGGGTTTTTTATTTTTTGTGCTATAAAAGAAAAAATACAGAAAATTCTGTAAAAAAATGAATTTTTCTTTGTTTCTGTTATAAAATTTAGCAGATTAGTAATTTTTTCTTCATAAATTTTGGCCAAAATTTATACTACTACATATCTTTGGTAAAAATAAGTACAAATTGGTGGATATTATTTGGTCTTTGTGAAA
Organism: Lithobates pipiens; assembly: GCF_037356315.1. NCBI lineage: Eukaryota > Metazoa > Chordata > Amphibia > Anura > Ranidae > Lithobates > Lithobates pipiens. The sequence goes on from NW_027507790.1 coordinate 238,791,491, forward strand.
GTTATAGAGTCCACAAGCTATGGTGCCAATATCTGAAAATTGATTACACCTGAAGTACTGACGGCCTATTTCAATTCTTGAGACCCTAACATGCCAGAAAAGTACAAATACCCCCCAAATGACCCCTTTTTGGAAAGAAGACATTCCAAGGTATTTAGTAAGAGGCGTGATGAGTTTTTTGAAGTTGTCATTTTTTCCCACAATTCTTTGCAAAATCAAGATTCTTTTTTACTTTTATTTATTTTTTTCACAAAATTGTCATATTATCAGTTTATTTCTCACACACAGCATATGCATACCACAAATTACACCCCAAAACACATTCTGCTATTACTCCCGGGTACGGCGATACCACATGTGTGAGACTTTTACACAGTGTGGCCACATACAGAGGCCCAACATGCAGGGAGCGCCATCAGGTGTTCTGGAGCACCCAGGACAATTCTGACATTTCTCTCCTACATGTAAAAATCATCATTTATTTGCTAGAAAATTACATAGAACTCCAAAACATTATATATGTTTTTTTAGCAAACACCCTGGAGAATACAATGGTGGTCGTTGCAACTTTTTCTCTCGCACGGTATTTGCGCAGCAATTTTTCGAATGCTTTTTTTTGGAAAAAAAATTGTTTTGTGCTTAAAAAAAAAAAACAGTAAAGTTAGCCCAATTTTTGCATAATGTGAAAGATGAAGTTACGCTGAGTAAATAGATACCCAACATGTCACTCTTCAAAATTGCACACGCTTGTGGAATGGCGCCAAACGTCGCTACTTAAAAATCCCCATAGGCGACGATTTAATTTTTTTTTACTGGTTATATGTTTTGAGTTACAGAGGAGGTCTAGGGCTAGAATTATTTCTCTCGCTCTAGCGTTCGCAGCGATACCTCACATGTGTGGTTTGAACACCGTTTTCATATGTGGGCGGGACTTACGTATGCGTTCGCTTCTGCATGTGAGCACATGGGGACAGGGGCGCTTTAAAAAAATAAAAATAAATTTATTGTTCATTTTACTTTATTTATTTTAGTTTGACATTTTTTTCCCCAAAAATAAATTTTTTGATCACTTTTATTCCTATTACAAGGAATGTAAACATCCCTTGTAATAGGAATATGGCATGACAGGTCCCCTTTACAGTGAGATGTGGGGTCAATAAGACCCCGCCTTTCACCTCTAAGCTGGGAAGCCTGAAAAAAAAAAAAGATTCTGGATTTGATCGTATTGGCGAGTAGAAGCACCGGAGGGTGGCGGAAGGGGGGGGGGGGGGTGTCTATGGCTGGGTATTGCAGGGTATCACCGACTATGGCTGGGTATGGCTGGGTATCTCAGAGTATGGCTGGGTATCTCAGAGTATGGCGTTGCAGAGTATTGCGTTGCAGAGCATTGCAGGATATTGGTGGGTGTTGCAGGGTATTGGCGGGTGTTGCAGGTCATTGCAGAGTGTTGCAGGGCATTGCCGGGTGTTGCAGGGCATTGCCGGGTGTTGCAGGGCATTGCCGAGTGTTGCAGGGCATTGCCGAGTGTTGCAGGGCATTGCCGAGTGTTGCAGGGCATTGCCGAGTGTTGCAGGGCATTGCCGAGTGTTGCAGGGCATTGCCGAGTGTTGCAGGGCATTGCCGAGTGTTGCAGGGCATTGCCGAGTGTTGCAGGGCATTGCAGGGTATTGCAGAGTAATGCAGAGTATTGCAGAGTAATGCAGAGTATTGCAGAGTATTACAGGGTAATGCAGAGTAATGCAGAGTAATGCAGAGTAATGCAGAGTATTGCAGAGTATTGGCAGGGAATTGAGGGGTTAATTTTCGGTGAGCAGCGATGTGGGCACTGCAGATGCAGCCCACATCGCTGCTGACACCGATCTCTTCCCCCTCCGCTGTTCCGATCGGTACAGAGAGGGGGAGGGAGGAACCGGCGTGTTTGTTTACAAGTGATCCCTCTGTCATTTGACGGAGCGATCACGTGGTAAACGGCCGCGATGAGCGGCCGTTTACCGTGATCCGTGATGCGCCGGGTCATATGGACCCGGCGGTCACGGATGCTCTCGAGTGCGCGCCCCAGGGGGCGTGCGAGAGCGGAATTATCATATGACGTCCTCCCAGAGTTAAGAAACCGCCCTGTAGCCGTCATTCGGCTATAGGGCGGTTGTTAAGTGGTTAAAGGATTGATTCATAGCCACCATCCTTGAAGATCTTACAATGTGGACTCCTGTTCTAATGACATGCTCTAAGGCAGTGGTTATCAACCCTGTCCTCAGGGCCCACTAACAGGCCAGGTTTTATGCATTACCTTGGGGCGAAGCAGACTAGAATACTGCAATCACTGAGCAGCAAATGATATGACCTGTGATGTATTTCAGTTATCTTGCAAACCTGGCCTGTTAGTGGGCCCTGAGGACAGGGTTGATGACCACTGCTCTAAGGGGATTGTCCTCATTTTGGATAGATTTCCTGTTATTCCTACAGCAGCCTTTTTTCAATCGGGGTGCCTTGGAAAAATACCTATATATTTTCCAAAAACTGTTTACAAGTCAGCAGGTGAATCAAACCTGCCTAATTAGTTACACAAAGCCATAGGTTTTCATTGTACACCATTACAACCTTCTAGCCACCAGTATCCCAACAACCAAGGATGTCATCGGTTGATAAGGAGGATGTCGGGCACCTGCACAGCATCCTTTGTTTGCCCCTCCCCTGCCACTTTGCTTTAGCATCAAGATCACATTTGCTGAGTGACGGAGAGAAATTGAGGTAGAAAGGAAACATTGAAATACTAGTCAGTATCAGTGTGCAAAGGTGTATTTGCTTTGGAAGAATAAATGTCCTCTAACGTTGGGTGTCATACGCATCCTTAACCTCTGCAACATCTCCAGAATTCCACCCTTCCTGACTAATAACACCACAAAGCAATGTATTCACTCCTTGAATATTTCCCACCTTGACTACTGCAACTCTCTCCTTAGTGGCCTACCCTTACGCAGGCTATCCCCACCTTCAGTCTATTATGAATGCTGCTGCTAGACTAATATACCTCACTAATCAATCTGTGACTGCTGCCCCTCTCTGCCAATCCCTTCACTGGCTTCCCCTACCCTACCGTATAAAATTCAAAATGCTGACCATAACATACAAGGCCATCCACAACATCGCCCCCATCTACATCACCAACCTCATCTGCAGATATCGCCCAAATTGTCCCATCGGCTCCTCCCAGGACCTCCTGCTCTCTAGCTTCCTTGTTACCTCCTCTCATACTCGCCTTCAGGACTTCTCCAGAGCCTCTCCCATCCTCCGGAACTCCCTTACCCGGTATATTCGATCAGCCCCTAACCTGTCAACCTTTAGGAGATCCCTGGAAACTCACTTATTCAGGGAAACCTATCCCACATCCACCTAACAACTGTCCACGTGCCACCCCCCATTAAATCATCCCCCCGCATCTATTACCTTTTGTACCACCACCCCCTCCGTTTAGAATGTAAGCTCTACGAGCAGGGCCCTCCTGTATTTAACTGTACTGTAATTGTGCTGTCCCCCCTCTACATTGTTAAGCGCTGCTTAAACTGTTGGAGCTATATAAATTGTGTATAATAATAATAATAATAATAATATGGATGTTGCTGCTTTATGCAAACCTATTTGTTTCATTTTAGAAAGGGGTGTCTTGAGATTGTGTGGAATTTTAAAGGGTGCCTTGACTGAAAGAGGGTTGAGAAACACTGATCTACAGTACAGTAAGTGAAGGTGAATTTCTCAAATGGGAGAAAGTATGATAGGGATTTTAACATTTCTCAACTCTATAGAAAAAATAATTGCTTTAGATATACAATAAAGAAACAGTACAGCCACAGTCACGTACAGACGTCTTACACCTCCATGACCTGTATAAAGTTATTGGCCCAAAGCTTCGTTTTTAGATATGTCCAGTATACTTCTCACATACTGTATATGCCAATTGTCACAGATTCGTCAAGGTAGCCTCACATCTTGCATGGCAGTCCCGATGATGCTGCATTCCAGGCGATGACCTAGGTTTATAATGCCACCCCTTACGTGAGTTACTGCACATGTGCAGAAACTCAATAAAGCATTCGTTATGGTGATTGGAGGCCTCAAGTGGGTGGTCCCTGCAAAGGTAAAAGAAAGGTTTGGGTGGGCCACTTGGGTAGGTGGGTAGGCCTGAGGCATGATGTGGGTCCAGGGGGCCTGGACTGAAATGTTGTAACGTCAGTATGTCCTCTTTATATTCTTTTAGTGGTTAGAGGTCCTTTACCTCTTATATAAAGATCACAGAGCCATATATCAGCTTCTCATATTTTACCCACAAGTTGATATCTATCTTGCCTTGCTGGTCTTTTAAACAGGCACCATCCTCTGCTGTTCTATTGAAACCTGATAAACAAACATTCCTATTGCACTGGCTCATTGTTTTGGTTTGAGACTGGCAGTAGTGCTGCTCCTGCATTGCTGAAAGGTCAGTGGTGTCTACTATGCTGAGCATCTGTCATTTCTCACACTGCTATGTTCCACCAGCTATGTAAATTGAAGTGGAAACTTCTGAGTTATGAACATAACGTGTTCCCAATGGCGAGCAGCCGGCTCTCCTGCACCTGACGCTGACCCCGGCCTGCCTTTGCCAGTCTTCTAAGAGAATCATTGCTTGTAAGGCAAAGCCGCAGTATCATCAACTTAGTAAATAGTCCTTATTCATAACTTCTGTAGACTCTTGAAGGAATCCAAGAAGAGCTACGAGACTTCTCAAGTGGGCAATTAATCCCTGACTTTTAGGCTAGGTTCACATCTATGAGTGTTGGGAATGCGTGCAAAATTATTTATTTCAGGTACTTCTATAGCGCCGTCAGTTTACACAGTGCTTTACATATATATTGTACATTTACATCAGTCCCTGCTCTCAAGGAGCTTACAATCTAAGGTCCCTAACACACATTCATCCTGACATGCACAGAAACACTCTGCCCTAGCAGACAGATGGCAGTGCCATTGCCAATGGCATCTCCATGCATCTGCAAACACATCTGCCAAACCACATGGTGCCACAGCCCCATGCGGTTTCCTGAAGTGCATTTAAAAAAAAAAAAGAAAAAAAAAAAGTCAGATTTATTTTCTGTATTTAGTATGCGTAGAGCAGCCCACTGAAATGAATAGGCTGCCTACACGTGCCCATTCACAGTCGCACCTGCATGGTATGAACTGAGCCTAAGGCCTCATCCACATGGCTGATTAGGATCAAGAAGAATCATAACATGCACATGGGTGTCTGGTACCATTGGGACCATACAACATCAAATGTATGCATATTTCTCCACCTGGGAGCCACAGGTGCGGTGTACAGCTGCCCATAGAAATGCACAACCCTGGACATATGAGAGTCTGAATTTTTCTATTTTGTTTTGAAAAGTGATGAGCACGGGCGTGGTTAGATTAGGATCTGAATCCACATGTGCCAGTCCACCAGGAATCTGTCACTTGTACGAGCCATTCATTTGCATCTGGGGTATTTCCTGCCCTGCAGCTGTATGCATGCAAGGGGCATGTATAGGTGTGGCTGTGGGGGCAGTAATTACCCTAGCTGCAGATTATTGGACCGTACAGCTTCTTGGCGGGCTTAAACACATGGGTTCAGATCTTAGTCCAAGCAAGCCCAAGCCTTGCCACCAGCTTTGCTGCACCTGGAATCCCATTTAGCTGATTGGAACTGAACGTTCAACTAAGCTTGAAAGCTGAACACCAGGATAAGGAAATATCATATAAACAATTCATATGTATTCTTACTTCAGTCTTGTTGTACTTTGTGTATTTCTTCTGGATCTGTTTTAACAGAATATCCTGTGTCGTGGGAGGTAACCAAAGCACCCAGATGGGTGAACATAAAAACTCCAGGTGGATAGGGGCTTGGTGGGAATTGTTTCAAAAAGGGCATTGAGAAAAAAAAAAAAAAGATGCGGGTACATAGCTATTGACACAGCATATTTGTTAAATGCCATCTAAATCCAGCCAGCTGTTGGGTACAAGCCATAGTGTACAGTGAGCTGAATCATCGGTAAACCCCAACAGGTTTTAAAATACCCTGTAATACGACCACATCCCATAATTAGCTAAATGAGCAGGGCCAAGTTTTACAGCAACTAAATGTTTATCTGACCTCTGGGTGAACTACGCAAAAATAATTATCCACCAGTTATAGGGAGAGGGGGGTCCCCAGTGACCAGCGCTGACCACAGATTGAAAGAAGTTTTGCTGAGAAAGACGGGTGGTAAGACACTCCCCCTCGTTTCACCACTCGAATGGGAACCGCCATGCTTTATCTTGGATTTAGCCAATGAAAAAACTTGTATGGGCTTAGAAAAGGTGCCCGTCTTCTCAATAAAGAAAAGGATAATGATTGGTGCCCAGTCACATGCCAATTGGCATCAGACTGGAGAATCTCTGCATAATGACATACTGCTGGTACAGAAGTCATCTGCTATTACATAATAGTTTCATACTTACCAACAATCTTAGTCCCACAGTCTCGGGTACACTATCGCCCCTGCCAATGGCCCACAGTTGATACGTCCAACTTCCAAGGCAGTCCCCAATACATTGCAACCCCTGCCCACAGCCTACAGTTGTTAAGCCCACCTTCCGGGCAGTCCTGTCCAGATCATGCCCACTTGCCCAGTGATCCTGCTAACTTTCTGGGAAGTTTCATCCCTGATTATATGGGAACCGCCCGTGCAAAAATCCAACTCCCTCAGCGAACACAATAGCCAAACAAGGATGGCTGTTCATCATTCAATTATGCCTTACTAACCTTTCAGTGCCTGCTACTCCTTTCCGTCAACCCCTCCACTGTATTCCATGCATCCAACAAATTCAATTCAAAATATTAACAACTTACAAAGCCATCGACATCACTAACCTAGTCTCAAAATACCAACCTAATTATTATTATACAGATTTTTATATAGCGCCAACAGTTTGCGCAGCACTTTACAACATGAGGACAGACATTACATTACAATTTGGTATGAGAGAAATCAGAAGGGCCTGCTTGTCAGAGCTTACAATCTAAAAAGGAAGGGGCAATTGATACAAAAGGTAATAGCTGTGGGGGGATGAGCTGATGGAGTAAGTAAAACAGTGTTAGTTAGAAGCAGGATAAGCTTCTTGGAAGAGAAGGGTTTTCAGGGATCTCCTAAAGATGGATAGATTAGGGGACAGTGGGACAGATTGGGGTAGGGAGTTCCAAAGGATGGGAGAAGTTCTGGAGAAATCCTGGAGGCGAGCATGGGAGGAGGTGACAAGGGAGCTAGAGAGCAGGAGGTCTTGGGATGACTGAAGAGAGCGGCTTGGTTAGTATTTTAAGACTAGGTTAGTGATGTAGTTGGGGGCAAAGTTATGGATGGCTTTGTAAATTATTGTTAGTACTTTGAATTTTATTCGTTGGGTGAGTGGAAGCCAGTGGAGGGATTGGCAGAGAGGGGTGGAGGACACTGAATGGTTGGAAAGGTGGATGAGTCCTGCAGTGGCATTCATTATGACTGAGGGGGGATAGTCTATGTAAAGGTAATCCAATGAGGAGAGAGTTGCAGTAGTCGAGGCGAGGGATAACCGGGGAGTGAATTAGAAGCTTGGTGGTGTCAGTTAAAAAGGGGCGTATTCTGGAAATGTTGCGGAGGCTAAGGCGGCATGATTTGAACAGGGATTGGATGTGGGCCTGAAACCTAAACCTTCTCTTTGTTCCTCTTTATGCTCTCTAGCTCCCTTATCACCTCCTCCCATGCTCGCCTCCAGCACTGTTCATCAGCCTCTCCTATCCTATGGATCTCTCTACCCCAATCATGGCTGACCATCTCCTATTTTGTTTGCTTTTAGACAATCCCTGAAAACCCTTCTCTTCAGAGAAACCTCTCCTTCCCCCACCTAACAAGTGTACTTTTATTTTCTCCATCAGCTCATCCCCAAAAGCCATTAACTTTTCTATCACTTGACCTACCCCCCCCCCCCCCCCAGAGACTCTCCCTTGTCGTTGGCTGAGGTAGCAGCGGGCGCCATTGGCTCCCACTGCTGTCAAAGTCAGTGAGCCAACAAGGAGAGAGAGGGGGTAGAGCCGAGCCGTGGCTCCATGTCTGAATGTACACACAGATGAAGCGGCTCGGCTCAGGTGCCCCCATAGCAAGCAGCTTGCTTTGTGGGCACCCAGCAAGAGGGTGGAACCAGGAGCATCGGCAAAGGACCTGAGAAGAGCAGTATTTGGGCTGCTCTGTGCAAAACCAATACACAGAGCAGGTACCTGCAAGTATAACATGTTTGCTATTTTTAAACAACAAAAAAACAAACAAAAAGTATGGATTGGTGTAACTTGGTGTAACAGTGATATCACATACTAGGCATGGTGTCCTTTGTAGGATTCCAATTAATGGTGGGTTAACTGGAAATATGGGACATGGAGGTATCTGTGGAGAGTTGGGATTGTCCCCGAGCCAGTGTTCGCACCTTCAAAGATCGGCAACCTAGTAGTGCACCGAATGGGTTTTTTGGTGGCAAAACCGATACAGAAAATGAAAAATACACTAGGCCGAAAACCGAAACTGACCGATACCGAAAATTACTGTTTTTAAAAAATATTTTTATACAGGAGATGGTCAGAGACTGGGGACATGGTAGAGGAGATGGTCAGAGACTGGGGACATGGTACAGCAGATGGTCAGAGACTAGGGACATGGTAAAGGAGATGGTCAGAGACTGGGGAGCCATGGTACAGGAGATGGTCAAAGACTGGGGACATGGTACAGGAGATGGTCAGAGACTGGGGACATGGTACAGGAGATGGTCAGACACTGCAGTTCCTATAGACGTTAGTAGATAATGGCTGATCGGCCCTCTCACTTGACCCAGCAATACCCCCCCAGGACAAACCACTGCCTCCATTAGTAAAGTCCCCCCCGCCAGGACAAACCAACCCCCTCCATTAGTACAGATCCCCCAGGACAAACCAACCCCCCTCCATTAGTACCGACCCTCCCAGGACAAACCCCCCTCCTCCATTAATACAGACCCCCAGGACAAACCAACCCTCCTCCATTAGTACAGATCCCCCAGAACAAATCCCTCTCCATTAGTAATGACCCCCTCAGGACAAACCACCCCCTCCATTAGTACAGACCCCCCCAGGACAAACCAAACCCCATCCATTAGTACAGAACCCTCCCAGGATAACGCCCCCTTTCCCCTCCATTACTGCAGACCCCCCCGGAACAAATCCCTCTCCCTCTCCCCCCTCAGGACAAACCAACCCCCCTCCATTAGTACAGACCCCCCCCAGGACAAACCAACCCCCCTCCATTAGTACAGACCCCCAGGACAAAACAACCCCCATCCATTAGTACAGACCCGCCCCCAGGACAAACCAACCCCCCTCCATTAGTACAGACCCCCCCAGGACAAACCAATCCCCCTCCATTAGTACAGACACCTCCCAGGACAACACCCCCCCGTTCCCCTCCATTAGTACAGACCCCTCCCAGGACAAACCCCCCATTAGTACAGACCTCCCCTGGGCCCCCTCCATTAGTACAGACCCCCCAGGACAACCCCCTCCATTAGTATAGACCCCCCAGGGCAAATTCCCCCCTCCATTAGTACAGACCCCCCCAGGACAAACCCCCACCCCCCTCCATTACGGTACATTAAAACAGATGGGAGAACAGATCCCAGCAGGCAGGAGTTAAAACAGAGAGGATGTCACTGCACAGCTAGTCTCATTCCACAAAGAGACAGGCGCTCTGATCTCTGGCTGCTTCGCTCTCCTCCTCCGACAGGAGCAGGGAGGGGGACAGGCTTGGGAAACACAGCGGTGGCGGCGAGAGCCGCCTCTCAACAAGGACAAGGAGAGAAGGAGGAGGATGGAGGGGAGCACTCTGGCACTTCAGCACCCCACCTCTGTGGCGCCTTGGTGAACTGCACCCACCTAGGATGGGCCCCGCCTATGCCCTGCCCCATTATCGGCGTGATTTCTCTTTCAGTATATTGCAGAAAAGGCAATTTTCAGGCCGATATGTTTCAGCGGCCGAAATTTCGGTGCATCCCTATTGATTATTATTACGCTTCTGTTTAAAGGAATGTTTTATATTGGTTATGTCTTAATACATATCCGCTATGACCAATTTTTACTCCAAAATTGTGTTGGTCTAATCATTTAAATTAAATTTGATAAGATGGGTATGGGGGGCATTGCGGTTATTATGGTGAGTGCTTGGTGTTTTTCTCTAGTCATTTAATTACTGACACTAAAAACATCTGGCCTTCAATATCATTTTAAGCATCCTCAAGGTGGATGATTCAAGCACATTTCAAGAAGCAGAGTTGAGAGTCCTTGAGGACCTATATGTAATCCCATAAAACCGAGACAATGGAACCGAAGAATGCCTGCACAGGAGATTGTGTACATCGCCAGTGTTTTATTTACTTCTTTTTGACTGGAGTACCCCTTTAAACACTGCCTTTTCAGCACGTTGTGTTGGGTCTTCTTTAAGACTGTAGCGCTCCAACAACCAGGAGACAAATCCCCGTGTCCCTGCATCTGTTCTGGATGGCATCTGACATTATCATCCTGACAGTTCAGTGAAGCTTTGCCGTGTACTATCGTTAGAGCGACAGCAACAGCAAAACAAACAACAAACAGGCGGCAGATGGAACGCACTTCTGCTTTCCGATTCTTTTCTGTTGATTCTGATCATCTCCAAGGAGCCGCTAACTTCGGTGGCCTTAGCGTACATAAAACAAGGAAATCAGCATGAATAAATAATAACAGCAGTCTCTCTCGTTCAGTGCTAGACATCCCCCCTGCTAAGATTTATTTATTAATGGAAGGCTATAAATAAGAAAGCTCATTGATAAACCGTAAGGGCTACTGCAGGATTTGTTGCACAACGCACAGTTGCTTGCATTTGAATGTGGCATTACCTGAACGCAAACCTGTTTCAAATGCTTTATGTGCATATGGTTCAGTAACGTTTCAACTGCAAGTCCTAGCATGGGGGTGCATTTGCCTTCAACAAAGGAGTGGATCTCAATCAGACAACCAGCGTCCAAAAAAAATCAAAGCAGGTCAAATGCTTTGAGCCTAAGGGCTCTTTCACATAGGTGGCCCGGGAAGCACTAAAAACAGGCGGCAGAGCCATAGTTTTATCACATACATACACACGTCGCGGCCGCGATGCATTGCTTGGGGGTTAGCTGCATTTTCAACTTAGGCTACAGAGTTTGACAGGAGCACTTGAGAAGAGGAGGATAGCCCTTGGAAGCCATACTTCTAGGTGTTCTGTTGAGATGAGTGGAGTGGCTCAGCCTGGACTCCAACCAGGCCACGCTCCAACGTGTTTCGCTCCGCTCCCCGGAGCTTAGTCATGGGGAACTTGACATTGACAGGAGCACTGCTTGTCAAAACTCACCCATTGGGATCAACTGGACCACATCGCAACTGTGAGCTTAAATGCTTGGCTCACAGTTGCAGCGCTGTTATGGGTAAAGTTTCGCTTTAAGATTTGCTATGCGAATGGAGAGATGTAACAAGTATAAAGTAGGTGTTATCTCAAATCGGCTGCAAAAAGTGAAAATGCTTTAAATGAATAATAACAAAATTGTGGTGTGCCCTAACAAGTGACCAGCATAGATGTAACCTCTTACGTTGGTGGTCTGTTGAAGATTGCCCTCTTGCATTGGTGGTCAGTGTGGGTATACAGTGGGCAATCAATTCTCCATTGCTCACTGCTCAAGGAACCCCGGCAGGAACCCTAGCTGAGAAAGTCTGTTCTAAATGGTCATCCACACCGTACAATTAAAAGAAAATATGACGGTTGCCATTGCTGACCTTTAGCTGGGAATGGTAGATGTTTGGCTGCAGTGGCAGTCAGCGCTTTGCTTTAACCACTTCAGATCCGCGCTATTGCCAAATGACGGCATTAGCGCGGACCTACATTTCCGGGACTACGTCTATTGACGTCGTCCCGGTTACGAGCGGCCTGCGCGCCCTGTGATCGGCGAGTCCGTGAGACTCGCCTGATCACCGATCCGTGTAAGGGGTCGATCCCGACCCCTTATCACGTGATCAGCTGTCAGCCAATGACAGCTGATCATGTGATAAAACGGAGCCGGTAATCGGCTAGTATTCCTCCTCGCGCTGACAACGTGAGGAGAAAAAAAAAAAGCCGATCGCCGGCGGCCGTGTTCGGGACATCAGTCCCGATCACGGCCAGCAATTCAAGCGGACACCTGCCCCCTGCCAGTGCCCACCTGCCACCCGCAGTGCCATCCTGAAATAAAGTAAGTGCCCCCCTGTCAGTGCCACCCAGCAGTGCCCATAGTGCCCACAGTGCCACCCAGCAGTGCCCACAGTGCCACCCAGCAGTGCCCACAGTGCCACCCACAGTGCCACCCAGCAGTGCCACCCAAAATCTGCCTCAAAGGTGCTGCACCCCAGTGCTGCCCATCAGTGCCCAGCAGTGCCGCCCATCAGTGCCCAGCAGTGCCACCTATCAGAGCCACCTATCAGTGCCACCTATCAGTGCCCATCAGTCCCATCTATCTGTGGTACCTATCAGTGCCCATCCGTGCCACCCATCCGTGCCACTTATCCGTGCCACCCATCCGTGCCATCTTATCTGTGCCCATCTTTGCCCATCAGTGCCGCCTTATCTGTGCCCATCGGTGCCGCCTTATCTGTGCCTATTAGTGCCGCCTTAACTATGCCTATCAGTGCCCACCAGTGCAGCCTATCAGTGCCCACCAATGCAGCCCATCAGTGCCCACCAATGCAGCCTATCAGTGCCGCCTAATCAGCGCACTTCAATGAAGGAGAAAAATTACCCGTTTGCAAAATTTTATAACAAACTATTAAAACATGATTTTTTTTTTGCATCTTTTTTTGTTTGTTTAGCAAAAAATAAAACTCCGAGCTGTAACTAAATACCACCAAAAGAAAGCTCTATTTGTGGGAAAAAAATGATAAAAATTTCATTTGGGTACAGTGTTGTATGACCGCGTAATTGTCACTCAAAGTGCATCAGCGCTGAAAGCTGAAAATTGGTCTGGGACTGAGGGGGGTTTAAGTGCCCAGTAAGCAAGTGGTTAATAACCTGGAACTCCTGATATAAATTTTTTAATCAAAATCAAGTATGAACATAGATTGGGGGTCAGCAACCTGTAGATCATGTACAGGTGACTGGTGGCCATACCAGAGCACAAACAGAGGGACTAATTGTAAAGTTAAAGCTGTAGTAGGGAGCAAGAGCCGCATATGCCGATGCCTCCACCATAGTGCCTGCTCCTGTCCCAGGAGGAGTGATACCAACTGCCCTCCACCTCTTATCCCGGCTAGCGGTCTCCAGAGTGGTGCCAGCAGCCGGAAAGCACAGATATTCAGATCAGTGTGAAGCAATACACTGGGCATCATAGCAAAGGGCTACTTTCACACTGATGCGCTGCGGTTTACCCACACCACGGGTACAGTGCAGTGTACCTGCAGCTTTCCTGCAGGTTGGCTGCGCTTAGCCATAGACTTCTATTATATCCTGCAGGTTTGCTGCACTTTCTGAATACAGGAGTTTTGGTGCACTTTCAGAAAATGCACCACACCTCGCTGCAGGATATAAATGAAGCCTATGGTAAACCGCAGTACATCACTGTGAAAGCAGCCATATAGGGGGCTCAGAACAGTGAAGGTTTATTTAGTTTGGGTGTGGTAAAACCCCATAGTTAAAACGTGTATTTATCACCCCTGCCCCAACTGCACCCCATTTAGCTGCAGTGACCAGGGGTTTACACATGCCACAGCAGGCGTTACATGCCCAGTAATGGTTGGTGGGTGTAGCACCTGCCAAGTATGACCTATTCAAGTGAATTAGGCCACTCTGCAAGTGTCCTGCAACCTTGTGCAGTACGGCAAAGAGGTGGTTAAAGCAGGCAGTGTTGTGTTGCTTTCTCACCACCTGCTTTAACCCCTTGGATCCTACAGAAGCATGCATTTACTTGAATGGGCCGCAATTTGCAAGCGGTAGCACCCACGAAAAGCAACAGGGGGTTTAATTCTCACTGTGGCAAGTGTACACTTTTGGCTGCTGCCTCAGCAGCTAAAGGGGAGTAGGGATTGGGGGTGGTAAAACTGTGACTCAACTGCAGGCTTTCACACAACCCTCACCTTACAGCCCACTGTTATTACTAGCATCAAAAAATAAAAAATAATAATAATTCAAATTATACACCATAGTAAATAGGCACTATAACTTTCACACAAACCAATCAATGTACACATGACCGGACTTTCCAGGAGACTAGATCCGACTGAATCATTCCATCGGCTAGTCCGATCGTGTGTGGGCTAGTCCGATCGTTTTTCTTTAAAAAAAAAACTGCCAGACCTAGAAATAGAACATGTTTCAAATCTGTCCGATGGACTCAATTCCTATTGGGAAAACCGTTCGTCTGTGTGCTGGTCCGACGGACCAAATACAACGCAAGGGCAGCTACTGGCTTTTGAACTTCCTTTTCCAATCCATCGTACGTCATCACGTTCAAAACGAACAGACTTTAATCTGTTCATGTGTGGGAAAGATCCGTATGTTCGGAAGTCCACCGTAACTCAGTCGAAAGTCAGTCGGGAAGACCGTCGGACCTTTTCTGCCGGAAAGTCTGGTCGTGTGTACGCGCCATTAATGGTATTTTATTTTTTACGAAAAGGAATGTAGCAGAATACATTTTGGCCAACATTTATGAAGAAATACGATTTTTTTTTTTTATTAGATATATTTAATAGCAGAAACTAAATATATTTTAATTTCAAAATGTTCTGTCTTTTTGTTTTATTTATATAATAAAAAATAAAACCCAGTAATGATTAAATACCACTAAAAGAAAGTTCTATTTGTGTGAAAAAATGATATAGATTTTGTCTGGGTACAGCTCTGCATGACCGCGCAATTACCAGTAAACTAAGGCAGCTCTAAATAGCAAAAAATGGCCTGGTCATGAAGAGGGTAAAACATTCTGGAGTGGAGGTGGTTACTTAACAAGCATGAACTTAAAAATACAAAAATCTATCCAACGCGGAGAAGAGATGAGCTCTGGACTCTGTAGTAGCATGTAAAAAAATTTTTACTGCAATAAAATACAGGCTGGGTCATTCCCATCTCAGAGCATTTGTTGAGAAATATGGATAGGAATGTTACAACTCGCACCTCACTGAAGTTAATAAAAATAAAAAAATAAAAATAAAAATGCAAATTCGGAGTTCGGCTACAGATGAGTTTTGAGGAAACCTTAACTCATATAATGCTGAGTCCATTTAAAGTCTACCACCCCTGCCCCATTTCTTTTAATGTACAGCCAATACATCACATCATGACACCTCCTGGAAATGACTCTCAGTGTCAGGAAGGTTATGGAAAGGCATAGAAGCGAGGTGTAAGAGGCAGTGAAGTGAAGCGTGTCGGTGAAAGGCAGGAATGTATGATACGTTGTCATATTGATTGGGTTCTCTGGTTTCAGCAGCTGCTGCCTTCTCCCTGGTTATCAATGACACAAAGTAGAATCCATCAGACTGCAATCCGTTGACCTACGTGGAACACAGAAGGGGGCAAAAACAGCTGTTTCTATATTCCTGTCCACCACCTCCACCTGCATCCAGGATTAGACCATTCAATGTTCCCGTATTACTCTTCATTGTAATAGCACCAACCAACTGTACATTCCTGCCATGGTGGTTACAAGTACAGGTCATGAAAAGCTCCAACCATGTAGGACCTGTGACAAGATGCCCCTTTAAGGCAGTTAGGTAGTATTAGTTTACCAAAAAAAGTGACTGCTAATGTACTCCAGGAAACTAGAAAACATAGTTACATAGTTAGTCAGGTTGAAAAAAGACACAAGTCCATCTAACGCAACCAATAAATTAAAATAAATAAATAAATAAATCATAAAAACCAATATACAGTACACAATTCTATACCCACAGTTGATCCAGAGGAAGGCAAAAAACCCCAGCAAAGCATGATCCAATGTGCTTAACAGCAGGGGGAAAGAAAACTTCCTTCCTGATCCCCCAATTGGATATTCCCTGGATCAACTCTACCTATAAATGTTAGTATCCATTTATAATATGTACATTTAAGAAAGAATCCTGGCCTTTTTTAAAGCAATCTACTGAATTGGCCAGAAGGTAGGGAGTCCATACCAGATTTTCACAGCTCTGTGAAGAAACCTTTGCGTATTTGGAGATTAAATCTAATTTTCTCTAGATGTAAAGTGCCCCCTTGTCCTCTGTGATAACCTTAAAGTGAATAACTCAACATCAAGTTCACTATATGGACCACTTATGTGTTTGCTGATCATACACACAACCCCCCCCCCCCCCCCCCCAAGATCTCCTCTTCTCAAGAGAGAATACATTCAGTTCCTCTAATCTTTCCTAATAGTTGAGTTCCTCCATGCCTCTTATCAGTTTGGTTGCCCTTTTCTGCACTTTCTCCAGTTCCCCGATATCCTTTTTGAGAACTGGTGCCCAAAACTGAACTGCATATTCCAGGTGAGGTCTTACTAATGATTTGTACAGATGATATCTCTCTCTCTGGAGTCCACACCTCTCTCAATACTAGAAAAGATTTTACTCGCTTTGGAAACCACAGCTTGGCATTGCATGCTATCATTAAGCTTCTGATCTACCAAAACCCTCAGATCCTTCTCCACCACTGATTCCCCCAACAGTTAAAAATGTTAGAGATCTTGTTATAAAGCCTTCCTTATGCAGACATCCAAAAATCTCCAAGACTGCTGCTGGGTGCTGCCATCTTGGATGTGACGTCGGCAGCTCCAGTAGGCTCACTGAAGTGACACTCTATAGCAGGGTTTCTTAACCAGGGTTCCATGGAGCCCTGGGGTCTCTCCAGAGCTTGCTTGGGATTTTTTGAGCAATGAGAAATTTCTGCCTCTCAGATATGTTCCCAATGACACCATTGATCTTTTTAGCAATCTGTTGTCCGAGTTGTAGATACTGTAATTATTAGAACGCAAAGTTAATTCAAGGCTTTCTTTGTGTTGAAAAAGTTGAGAACTTCTTCCGTGACCTTATTAGCCCCGAGGAACCCCTAAAAAAAAGGTCTCATTAACAAAACCAAAAAATTGTACAAAGTTTTAAATAAAAGAATACGTAAAATATTTGACACCCATGGCAGATCTTTTTTTTAAAACCCTTCTTCAAAATCATTCTCAGTAATATTCTCAAAATTAAATGAATACTAAGAACAGAACCTGGAGTAAAACAGCAGGATGTGAAAATCAGACAACGTTGTCTTCATTAAACTTAAAGTATATTATTACAGCATATAAAGAACACCAAAGGTAAGCGTGGATAAAGTCTATGTTTAAGCAAAAAAAATTATAATTTTTGCTACTTCTTTTCATTATATCTATATTATAACCATGTAGGTCTTGAAAAATTCTGTAAGCACAGAAAAGTAAGTGTTTATTCTGACAGAAATATAGTAAGCTCCGGACTTCCAGTACTGGGCCGACAACGCTGCCTCTGCTATACTGAAATCACAAGCAATGTTGTCAGTTGAGTTCTCCGACTGTCTTGTTGATTTTTTGCTGTCAGGCACCATTTATATTTTTCTCAAAAAAAAATTTATGAACATGCTGAGAAAAAAAATCTTGTCCTTCATTCAATAATAAATTAACTTATCCTGCCTGTTTGTTTCGCCTCTGACTAAAACAGAAGGTATCTGAAAGGTCATAAATAGTTGGAAGTTGCAGGACTCGAGACGCCCCTGTGGATTTTTTACAGAAGCAGCTGCTGGTTAGCGTATTGAGTGAGCCCAGGAACGTCACGCTGTGAACAGGACAAGCTCAACGAGCCAGCTCCAGCTCTGGAAGCTTAGTTGCTCAGGCATAAGAGAGTGGAGCCACAACTGAAAACATTAAGCCTGATGCACAGTGCTCTGAGGTGCTCTTGTGTGTGCGCGATGGCCCCGACCACATCTATGGTTAGGTTGTCATGCACATACATGGCTATTCACCACTGCAATGCGCCTCAGTGGATATCAAAAGGCCCATACACACGATCTGACTTTTTGACAACAAACATACAAATTAGGCAACATCCGACCGCGTGTACGTTCCATCGTACAAACTTTTTCGGTTTTCATCTGACTTTTGTTGGCTGTGCGAACGGACAAACTTTCCGGCAACAAAAGTCTGATGGAGCAAAGTCTGATCGTGTGTACAGAAAACCAGAGGACTTTTGTACAAAGTACAAACACGCAAGGCTCAGAACCAATGCAAAAGATCAGACAACAATACAGAAGTTGACCAAAGGTGGCGGTAAAGAGCAGAAAAACCAAGTAATTTGGTGAAAGTTGGCTGAAAAAGTGCTGCTGTATGTATGCCATACAAGTTCACGGCCGACGGCCTTTGTACAAAAATCCACGAGAAAGTTTGTACAAAGTCCAATCGTGTGTATGAGGCTATAGAAAGAAGAGGTAAATACCATGATCAGTGCTTTTTTTCACAGATAATAGCTACAAGTACTCTCCACTTCCGAGTCACCCCTTGTCTCTGCCCCCTACCCACCACCAAGCACCATCCTTGGGTTCCACCCCTACCCATCTCTCAGTATCACCCCTTTTAGAGAATACAGAACCCTTCATTTGGTGGTGCTAAGTAATTTTATAACAAGAAAACCAATAAAATAGACCACCCCTAGCAACATTAGCCCCCCCAACAATCAATACCATGAATTCCCCAGCAACAATAGACCCCCCTGCAACAAAATACCCCCATTTCCAGCAAAAATAAACTCCCCAGCAACATTAGACTGACTGCAGCAACAATATACCCCCTAGTAACAATATATCTACCCCAGCAAAAAACAGACCCCCCCAGCAACAATAAACCCCTTCTCCCCACCAGCATCAAAAGACCATCCAGCAGCCAGCATCAATAGACCATCCAGCAGCCAGCATCAATAAACCATCCAGCAGCCAGCATCAATAGACCATCCAGCAGCCAGCATCAATAGACCATCCAGCATCAATAGACCAACCAGCAGCCAGCATCAATAGACCAACCAGCAGCCAGAATCAATAGACCAACCAGCAGCCAGAATCAATAGACCAACCAGAAGCCAGCATCAGCAGATCTCCCAGCATCGATAGACCATCCAGCAGCCAGCAACAATAGACCCCTTTCTTAACAGGCCTTCCAGAAACATTGTACATTGGATGGAGTAGTTGGTGTGTTGGATGACTCAATAAATTGCTCTGAGACTTTTGCTATAGTGAGCAGATCCCCCTTCCTTTTTTGGACCCTTTGTAGTTAACAATACATGGGGGGCATATTTCCACTTTTTTTAGGCATTATCATCATTACTTTCATGATTATTAATAAAAATATATATATATCATATAGAGTCTGGGGGTATACATTTTTTTTTATCTGCACTGTGTGTGAAGACATTATTTTACGTAACACTATTTTAGATCTAAAACGTATGATCACTGACTTTCTATGAACATTTTAGAAGAGGTTTCGAGTCTTGGCCAGTTTTTCAAGGGTTTGCTCATGGTACAAAGGTTGGAAAAAGCTCCTATAAGTAGTTGAGGAGGGTAGCGGTTTCTGCGTCGACACTTTATAATGTGGGTTGACAATTTATAACCTTGTCCCCAGTAGCCAATCAGAACAAGGGAACCTTCCGTTAAAAAATATCTAAAAATATTAAAAAAAAACTATCCGAGGAGCTAATGGTTCATTAGCATGATCAGTATATTGTAGAAAGTTTTATCTTAAAGAAAAAGAAATATGGCATATCAAGAGTATTTGACATCCAAAAATAATTGTTTTCAAACACCCTCCTTGCCCAATACAACAAAATGATTTGCTGGTTTGTGGAGAAGCGCTCCCTTACATTGTTGGTTATGGAGAAGGGCTCCCTTACATTGTTGGTTATGGAGAAGGGCTCCCTTACATTGTTGGTTTGTGGAGAAGGGCTCCCTTACATTGTTGGTTTGTGGAGAAGGTCTCCCTTACATTGTTGGTTTGTGGAGAAGGGCTCCCTTACATTGTTGGTTTGTGGAGAAGGGCTCCCTTACATTGTTGGTTTGTGGAGAAGGGCTCCCTTACATTGTTGGTTTGTGGAGAAGGGCTCCCTTACATTGTTGGTTTGTGGAGAAGGGCTCCCTTACATTGTTGGTTTGTGGAGAAGGGCTCCCTTACATTGTTGGTTTGTGGAGAAGGGCTCCCTTACATTGTTGGTTTGTGGAGAAGGGCTCCCTTACATTGTTGGTTTGTGGAGAAGGGCTCCCTTACATTGTTGGTTTGTGGAGAAGGGCTCCCTTACATTGTTGGTTTGTGGAGAAGGGCTCCCTTACATTGTTGGTTTGTGGAGAAGGGCTCCCTTACATTGTTGGTTTGTGGAGAAGGGCTCCCTTACATTGTTGGTTTGTGGAGAAGGGCTCCCTTACATTGTTGGTTTGTGGAGAAGGGCTCCCTTACATTGTTGGTTTGTGGAGAAGGGCTCCCTTACATTGTTGGTTTGTGGAGAAGGGCTCCCTTACATTGTTGGTTTGTGGAGAAGGGCTCCCTTACATTGTTGGTTTGTGGAGAAGGGCTCCCTTACATTGTTGGTATGTGGAGAAGGGCTCCCTTACATTGTTGGTTGTGGAGAAGGGCTTCCCTTACATTGTTGGTATGTGGAGAAGGGCTTCCCTTACATTGTTGGTATGTGGAGAAGGGCTTCCTTACATTGTTGGTTGTGGAGAAGGGCTTCCTTACATTGTTGGTTGTGGAGAAGGGCTTCCTTACATTGTTGGTTGTGGAGAAGGGCTCCCTTAAATTGTTGGTTGTGGAGAAGGGCTCCCTTACAGGGCAATAATAGACCAATATTGTAGTCCATTCTCATAATGAGCTAGTTCATTATGCCTTTGTCTTACAGGTTTTTTTTCCCAGGGTTTACAAACGCTTTAAAAGAGGAAGTAAACCCTGGTGGGTTTTACTTCTTTATTTCCCTGCAAAGTTTCCCTGCAAAGTTAAAGCATAATGGGCTACTATACATCGCATAGTAGTCCATTATGTGTCACTTACCTGAAACTGAAGCCCGCAATGTCACTGCTGTCCCCACTAGCAGTGAGGGTCCATCTTCTCCCATCTTTCTTCCAGGGGGGGGGGGGGGGGGGAGGCAAACTTCGGATCTGTGACTGTCCGGAGTCGCGTGACGTCACTCCCGCACATGTGCGCGGGAGCCACCAGTCACACCATGACCCCTATTAGAAACGGCACGATCTGCCCTTTCTAAAGGGTGCATACGCCGATGACATCGGCGCATGCACCGTAGTTATCGGCGCATGCACCGTAGTTATCGGCGCTCTGCGTTTTCATAAATATCTCCTAAACCGTGGAGGTTTAGGATATATTTCCAGCAACTACAGGCAAGGCTTAATATAGGCTTACCTGTAGGTAAAAGTGGTTGTACATGGTGCACAACCACTTTAAGACAGTTGAGAGGTATTACGGAGAAGAGAAGATAATTGTGACCTGCTATATTTGGCACAGTTTATGGAAAAGTTTCTTTTCTCTCATTTTGATAAATTTTCTCCTTGGAGTAGGAAGAGGAGAATAACGCCTGTAACTTTTATAAATATAATAAACAAAAATCATATCCGCCTTCAGATATAAACCTACAGAAAATCGTGATAAAAGAACAATTTAACTGCCTACTCTCTTCTATACTTCAGAATTTTATTTTTTTATTTATTACAAACTTTGAAGTCCATTTTCTTAATCACTTCGGCATTATCTGTAATCACAACTGTACAAACAATGTTGTTCTCTGGAGCTTACGCCGTTTAATCATGATGTAAATCAGGGAACATTACGGTCAGACCGCCGTGTCAGGTGGAGCAGAAGAATGGCATTGGTTCTCCTACAATGACAGCTCACACTATGTTTTTTGCTGCAAATCATAATATCACAAGTAAAAAGCTTATGGACGATGCATTAGTCATGAAAAGCAAGAAAAAAAAAATCAATAAAAAAGCAGCACAAAACCAGTGAGGCCTTGGGAGGCTTAGCAATGCACTTACTTTAACCACTTGCCTACTGGGCACTTACACCCCCCCTTCCTGCCCAGGCCAATTTTCAGCTTTTATCGCTGTCACATTTTGAATGACAATTGCGCGGTCATGCTACACCGTAACCACGTGAAATTTTTATCCTTTTCTTCACACAAATAGAGCTTTCTTTTAGTGGCATTTAATCACTGCTGTTTTTTTTAAACTGAAAAAAAAAAAGTTTTGCCTATAGTTCTACTTTAATATAATTCCATGCATTGGGAGCTGGAGACGGTGCCATTTAGACAGCTTGCAAAAGGAGAAGAGTACAGCGCGGAACCTCATCAGTAGTCCAATGAGAAGGCAAGTAGGTGACACAAGAAGCTGTAAATCCACCATAGGAAATTGTGCTGGCACCCTGTTGGTTTTGTAATATACCAGTTTGGTTTGTGAATCACAAGACTGGCTGGCCAGATTAAGAAAAGCTTTGGCAAATAAAATAATTCACATACAGGTATTTCAGATGTGTATGTAGCCCTCTGATGGTTAGGCAGGGCTGCTAGTAAGTTTACCTGCCAGGTATAGTTGGCTTGGCCAATTGATAGGAGATCAATTGATTGGACCCTAATTCTGAAATGTATGCACGTCTCTCTTCTGCCACTAGATGGCCGGGTATCTGGTGACATTAGATAAGACAAGGGAATTGCAGGGACAGATTGGGGTAACTCAGCCAATGGGCAAGGATCTTCTTGGGTCCCTTGGCGTGCTGGGAGAGCCTATTTATTTGGGGGAGGTCAGGTGATTGGTGTTCTGTGCCCCCTGGATGGCTGTATGGGTGGACGTGTGTTGTATTGCCTGGGCTGCTAGGCCGGAGTTTGGGCTTATCCCAGGCACATCTGTCTGCTAGGCTGTCTGGGGGCCTATCCAGAAGCAAGAGAGCAGCGGGTTGGAATTGCGACTTGCAGTCCAACCAGAAGTGACAGTTCTGCCGGCTGGAGTACCTGACGTGGTCGGATGTAGAGGGGAAGCTGTCGCCACTAAGGGACCAACCACCTTATTACCAGGGACCCCAGTGAGTAGCTGAAGTACCAGAGCAGTATTCTCACTGACCGGGGATGGTGAAGAATCGGGAAACTTCAGCAGGTGCCAAGCCAGGGACGCAGCCAGTGGGGTGACGCTTGAGGAGTATCTGGAGTACTAAGCCAGGGACCCAGCAGGGAAGGGGGGTGACGCATAAGGAAGATACTAAAATAAGAAGATTAGAAGAGCTCACGGGATTCAGTCGCAGTGAATCAGCAAGTCTACAAGGAGTTTGTTACAATTTGTGTTAGGAACTGTTCTAAGACCATAGGAGACAGCGCTCCTGCACATGCAGATGTTGCATCTTGCTGGATGCCTTGCTTGGCTGTCTACCTGTAGAAGTCTCGGAGTCTGCTACTTGATATTGAAACTTCCTAAAGGTGTCCTGGCCCTAAACCCGCTCTCTCACTTATCTGTTCAAGAGAAAATATATCTCTTTGCATTCAAGAAGTGTCTGGCGCCCATGAATCTACCTTACATTACACCCACTCTATATAGAAGGATGTCAGCTGTCCCTGGCTCTGGAGGTTCTCATTAGACTAAAGGAGGCCCGGGATTTTGCTACATGTATTACCTGAAATTTTCACTTTATGTTAAAGTAGATGTAAACCCAATTGCTAAAATGTCATACTACTTTTCACATGTTAATATCATTTAGAAAGCCATTTAACATTAACATTTAATAAATCTGCAGCTTTTCTTAAAATAATACATAGTGACCCTGCCATGACAGTGCTTGTTGACGCACTTCCAGTTATGAGGTGACAACACTCTACTCCAGTCTCCTAACTACTCTCTGTGTTGTCACATTTCAATGAAGGCTTTAAAGTATCCAATGTGGTGCCCAAAGTGCAGGATCGGTCAACATTGTGGTCTTTAGAAAAAAGCCTTGAGAAAGGCCATGCAGCCATATCTTAATCACTTCAATACCAGGCACTTAGACACCTTCCTGCCCAGGCCAATTTTCAGCTTTCAGCGCTGTCGCAATTTGAATGACAAATGCTCAGTCATACAACACTGTACACAAATACATTTTTTACCATTTTGTTCCCACAAATAGAGCTTTCTTTTGGTAGTATTTGATCGAAAGACCGAAAATAAAAAAAATAAAAATTAGTTTTTCTTTGTTTCGGTTAAAATTTTTTGTAAATAAGTTTTCTCCTTCAATGATGGGCACTGAGTTGGCTGCACTGACGGGAACTGATAAGGCGGCACTGATGGGGACAGATGAGGTGGCACCAATTAGGTGGCACTGATAGGTATTGATAGGTGGCACTCGTATGCGGCACTGATGGGCACTCATAGGCGGCACTGATGGGTACTTATGGGTGGCATTGATAGGCGATACGGATGGGCACTGATGGGTACTGATAGGTGGCACTGATGACACTGATGGGTGGCATTGCTGGGCATCACTGTCATACTGGTGCCAATCCGTGCCCATTTGTGGGCACACATTGGCACAGATTGGGCATTCATTTGAACATGTAGATGGCCATGGGTTACATACCTGGCCATCCACATGTTGCCCCCTTCCCTGGTGGTCCTACTGGCATCTCTGGTGGTCCAGTGTACTCATCCAAGGGGGGGCTGCGCTGATAATCAATGCACACCCCTCCTGTGAAGAAAGCCGCCGATTGGCTCTCCTCCCGTCTGTCAGACGGGAGTGAGGAAAAGCCGATCACCAGCTCTTCCCATTTACATCGTGATCATCCGTGATTGGACGCGGCTGACCACGTGGTAAAGAGCCTCGTCAGAGGATCTTTACCGAGATCGGTGGTGTGGTGTGTCAGACTGACACACCACCGATCGCCGCAATAAGCGATGGCGGCTGTTATCCTGAAGGACATCATATGACGCCCAGTCAGGATAACTGAAGCACCGCCCGGCTGTCATTTTGCTATAGCCAGGCAGGAAGTGGTTAACCACTTCCCACCCGGCCAATGCATATATACGGCCGGGTGGGAGCCGTCTACTCCTGATAGGACGTTCAGGAACGTCATTCAGGAGTAGCGGGATCGCGCGCGCGCGTGCCCGCGCAGCGGCGTGATCCCGATGTGCTCGTGTCACCCGGACACAGCACATCTCAGATCGGCAGGAGGGCTCTGTGATTGGCCCTCCTGATCACATGACGGCCGTGTCCAATCACGGCCGTCATGTGATGTAAACAAACAGCCGGTTGCTAGGCAATCGGCTCTCCTCTCCTCACACGGAAGTCACCGCTGAGGAGAGGAGAGCAGAACGCTGCAGCCGGCTGATGATCAGTGAGTATGGGCTGCTTTTTACAGCTTTTTACTCACTGATCATCAGTGTAGTGTAAACACACAACACACCACACAGTACAAACACAGTCCCCACATATGTCCCCAAAACACACATGTCCCCAAAACACACATGTCCCCAAATAATAAAAACACATGTCCCTAATAATAAAAACATGTCCCCCACATATGTCCCACTAAAATCACATGTCCCAATGATTATCTGCACACATATGTACGTGATCACCTGCACACATATGTACATGATCATTTGCGTACATATGTCCGTGATCACACAAACCAATTATTATACACTTAACGGATTTTTTTTTACCAAAAACATGTAACAGAATACATTTTGGCTTAAATTTATGACAAAATTTGATTTTATTGGATTTCTTTTCAAATAGAAAAAAGAAAATATAGTTTTTTTTTCCAAATTTCCGCTTTTTTTGCGCTTATATCGCAAAAAAAAAAAACGGAGTCGTGAATAAATAACACCAAAATAAAGCTCTATTTGTGCGAACAAAATGATAACAATTTCATTTGGGTACAGTGTAGCATGACCGCGCAATTGTCACTGAAAGCGCTAGAGCGCTGAAAGCTGAAAATTGGGCTGGGAAGGAAGGGGGTGAAAGTGCCCTGTATTGTAGTGGTTAATGACCATTTGCCTAATTTTGAGTAGGTCCCTTTCTTGCCACCAAAACAGTCCTGACCCATCGAGGTTTGGATTCCGCTAGACCTCTGAAGGTATGCTGCTGTGGTATCTGGAAACGAGCCCTCAGTAGCAGATCCTTTAAAGAGGAAGTAAACCCTGATGGGTTTTACTTTCTCATTTTCTTCACACAAGGCCTGAAAACAAAAAGCATAATGGGCTAGTATGCATCACATACTAGCCCATTATATGACACTTACCTGCAAACAAAGCCCGCACTCTCCCCTGAGCAGGCCATGTCCATCTTTGCTCCTCTTCCTTCCGGGGCCACGGACTCATGCGCGCGGGACCCTTCAGTCATGGCACGCGCTGGGGGAAGAAGCGGCGGTCCGTTTCTTCACAGCACATGCGCAGATGACGACATCGGTACACTACAAGTGAAATATCTCCTAAATGACGCACGTTTAGGAGATATTTCCACTACCTATAGGTAAGCTTTATTCTAGGCTTACCTATAGGTAAAAGTCAACAAAAAGGGTTTACAACCACTTTAAATCCTGTAAGTTACGAGGTGGGGGCCTCCATGGATCCGACATGTTTTTCCAGATGCTCAACTGGATTAAGATCTGGAGATTTCAAAGGCCAAATCAATATCTCAAACCATTGTTAAACCATTCTTATACCATTTTTTCAGTGCTAAAGGGCGCATTTTCCTGCTGAAAGAGTCCACTGCCATCAGGGAATATTGTTGCCATGAAGGGGTGTACTTGGTCAGCAACAATGTTTAGGTAGGTGGCACCTCGAATGAATGGCAGTACCCAAAGTTTCCCAGCAGAACATTGCCTAAGGCATCACATTGCTTCTGCTGGCTTGCCTTCGACTCAATTTGGTGCCTTCTCTTCCCCAGGTAAGCGACACACGCACGCACCTGGCCATCCACGTAATGTATAGGAAAACGTGATTCATCAGACCGGGCCATCTTCTTTCACAGCTCCGTGATCCAGTTCTGATTCTCACGTTCTCATTGAAGATACTTTTGGCTGTGGACAAGGGTGGACACTCTGAAAAGTCTGTGGCTACGCACCCCCGAAATTGATGTGTTGAATTTGTTGTGTATGGGGCTGCGTTTACTTGCTGCCTCATATAGCCCACCGACATTCAGGTGCCATTGTACCGATATAACCAATGTTCTTCACTCTACCTGTCAGTGGTAATGAAGTTATAGTTGGTCTGCATATAATTTAGATGTTACATATGTAAAATCTAATACCATCATTCCCATTTAAAGGCAAAAACAAGACAGAACAGTCCATGGTAGACTATACAAAGGAGATACATTTTTACAGGATGGGAGGAATACAGCTGACGGTGGAAGGAGATCCGGCTGTTTTCACTGGGAATTGCACTTTGCCGTGCACATACAACGACTCTGAAAAGTAACATGAATTTACAGCAACATTCTTTGCTTTATCGTCTCTCCATCTCTTGCCTATATAAGTGGCTTTTCAAGGAGCTGCGTTCTGCTTCTCCAGACACGCAGAGCATAAACACTCGTTCAATGGTAAGCTCCTTCTTTAGTTTTACACCGCAGTAGATGGACGAAAAGTAAACACCACAAGCGGGATGTCCAAATGTAAGCTCCAAAGTGTATTTATCAAGAGGAACTTTCAATTCCGCCCCAGGGAGCATGGGCATCATGGATGGCAGGGACCCCAACGTATAAAATATAAAAATGGGCATTCTACTTTACCTGTAGATTTAGCCTCCATTCAAACTGTTGATATTTAAAATATTAACCGCTTCCCCTGGGTTGACGTCATATGACTTTGGGGACTTAAAGTGGAGATATCTGAATGATGTCCGCAGCTACAGGCATCATCCAGATATATATATTTTTTTTTTTCAGCCAGTGATAACCTGCAATGTAAAAGCCATCATAGCAGCTCTTTAGCCGCTTGATTGCTTTTACAGGCAACGGAAGGGGACGTCCTTCGCTAAAGATCTCCTCCCCTCCGGTGCTTCTCCGGGCTTGCCTGTGCAATTGTGGAGCCGGAGAACGAATCCGCCGGCGGTGGCGGTTAACCATCTGGTCCCCGACCAGCTCTATGACCCTCGGAGGCCGAAAGCGAGGTCATGACGTTTTTTTAAAACTTTTTTTAAAACATCGCCTATGGAGATTTTTAAGTACCAAAGTTTGGCGCCAATCCACGAGCGTGGGCAATTTTAAAGAGTGACAATATAGCATTTTTTTATATTTTATTCATGAAAGTGTTTTTTTTTCACAAAAGAAAAGCATTTGAAAAGTTTCTGCGAAAATATCGTGTGAATAGCAACTACCTCCATTTTATTCCCTAGGGTCTATGCAATATATATATATATATATATATATATATATATATATATATATATATATATATATATATATATATATATATATATATATATATATAAAATATGTTTGGGGGTTCTGAGTAATTTTCTAGCAAAATAATTATGTTTTTTACATGAGAGAAGTGCCAGAATTGGCTTGGGTGGCAAGTGGTTAAGGGACCCATTTACATGTTTGTGGTGCATTAAGTCTTGCATTGACAGGAACTACATTAAAGTAGCCCATTTAAATAAACATCCTGAAAATTGCACTATAGTGCATTGCCCTAGTACATTGGGATGCTAAAAAGCTCAGGCATACACATGGGTCGAACGTCGGCTATTTTTCTTCTAACTGCCTGTTGTCTCTGGATATTCGGTCTGTGCGAACGGGGCTTTACTCTTGTGCAATTTGTTGTGTTTACACTTTGAGTCATGGCAGCCCATTAATAATACATGAAGCCTGGGATGCAGAAGGGTCATATCTGTTAGAGCTAAAAGGGAAGATAAATCTTTGTGTACTTCTATCGCATTTTGCATCATAAAACTCTGCCAGGAACTCTGGGTCTGCCTCCTGGAACATTTGGCAGGAATTCATATACATCTGTAAGGTCCTGGTTATTTCACCAGTAGCTCACTTAACCAGGAAGTGGAAAAAACATAATTTATCCCACGTGATTGTGCTTTGAGAGACTGAAGTAGCCATAACTAATGAGGAGGAAGGAAAGGCTCTGACCATAGAGGACATATTAAAGGATAAAGCTTGTTTGACTCTTTGTAATCAAAGGGTACACATGCTATGGTAAGAGTCCATTTTGCTCTGTGGTGGGGGCACACCTGGATTGAAGTTTATACCACATATTTAGTTATTTTTTTTCACTATTTTGCATGGATTTGGGACTTTGACAATTTCTTCAGTTAGACTGTTTTTACATATGAATTTTTGTTCATTACATTTTAAATTTAACTCATTTTTGGATATATTACATGACTGGGTTTTAGTTATATCTCCTTACAGCAGCCATTCTCAACAATAAGGAACCCTTCAAATAACTTTCCGGTCTCAGGTAACCCCTGCGAAAAATTACTATATCTACAACTCATAATACATTAGTGTAAAGGCACTGGGGAAAATGCTCCTTACACTTGTCATTGGGAAGAATTACCACCTTACAGATAGCTAAAAAGAGCAACTATGTCAATGGGAACTTATCTAAGAGGCAGAAATTGCTCAATGCTCAGGGAACCTCTAGCAACCTCTGGAACACATATGTCAAATACAAGGCCCGGGGGGCAAATCCTGCCCGCCAGCGCCAGTCCTTGTCATGTGCCCCTTGCACCCAGTTTTGCAGCCCAAACGTGGAGGAATGGAGTTACGCCACCTTCAGCTCTCACCCTCTTCGCCCTGCTGTCACTTGTAAAGACAGAAGCCTTCTGTGTTTACAAGGGACAGTTATGCTCTCAGCAGCTTCCGGATCTAACATATCCCTGCATGCACTCACCCCTCCTTTTTATTCCTGCTCCTGGAATCAAAATCGAAATCCCTCCTGATCTAATCAAAAACATCCTCCATTTAGTCTTTAGCTTTTATCTTAAAAGGATATATTTTTTCCTTTATTAGATCACATCAAGGCTTTCTTATACATATACCATCTCGGAGGTTTGGGATTTAACGATAGAGTGGCAGACCTTACATCTTTAGCTACCTAGCATCTTTCCCATCCAAAATACTGGAATTTATTCCTTTGAAACATTCTTAATCATACCTGGGTTTACCTGCTGGCGAACCTTGGCACCCCAGATGTTTTGGAACTACATTTCCCATGATGCTCATGCTCTCTGCAGTGTAGTTGAGCATCATGGGAAATGTAGTTCTAAAACATCTGGGGTGCCAAGGTTCGCCATCACTGGCCTACAACATCCAGCCCTCTTTTATACTACTCTTCTCTTGCACACTTCTAACAAACACAATGTTAGTATAAATATAAAACGCCACTATTTTTAATGGCACTTTACTGTCAATTTCGCATCACTATTCGGCTGCTAGTGTGCACTTTTACCACCGCTAGTGGCTGAGAAAGGATTAAAACCACCGCAAAGCGGTATACACACTGCTTCTTCTCCGATTCAAAGATGATGCTAGCAGGACTTTTTTTTTTAGCGTCCTGCCAGCGCACCACTCCAGTGTGAAAGCCCTCGTGGCTTTCACATTAGAGATAGAGCAGCGGCTCTTTCAGGGCTCTTTGCAGGCAATATTTTTAGCGCTGTAGTGTGGAAGGGGTCTAATACAACCATTTACAAATAGGAGTCTGCTCTGCTTCCCCGGAGAGGACCAGGAGGTTATCCCCACAGGCTCCCCAGGCTTCCTCCCCCATTGGACCAATACGCCAAGTTTTACAGTTTAAAGGTAAATTAAAAAATTAATTTAATATAAGTTTATGCCATTGGTTCTCAACTCCTGTCCTCAGGACCTACTAACAGGCCAGGTTTTCAAGATAACTGAAATACATTACAGGTGATACCCTTTGCTGCTCAGTGATTGCAGTATTCTAGTCTGCATCTCCCCAAGGTAATACTTAAAATCTGGCCTGTCAGTGGGTTCTGAGGACAGGAGTTGAGAACCACTGGTCTATGCCATAGGTTTTATAACCAATCTTTCAGGTCCCTTGGCCTGCCCTTGGTTTATGAGATATTGCTGGACATCAAATAGATTGTATGCAGTCTTGTTCTGTCAAAAATGTTATGCTACACTATTCTCATTACAAAACTGTTTGAACAATTGCGAATGCCCCACAAATATGCATTGTTTTTAGAAATTTCATATGTTCCTTACAAAGGATGTCAATATTTGCTAATACTGATTTATAACTCTGTCAATATTGTATTCTTAGGTTACAACAATACTTTTATTGTATTCGTGCTGTTCTAAGGCCCTGACGAAGTGGGGTTTCCTGCGAAACGCATAGGACATATATTCAATCTGGCCATACATTCGATCTATCGCACCAGGATCAGCACGTCCTGGACCAAAATAACAGTAACTGTATTTTTACAAATGTAACATGCTCTTAATTAATAGATGAAAAATAACGTTTAATTACATATTTTAACCCTGTGGTATATATCTTTATTAAAACCTTCAGAGGTACATACAAATTCCCACCCCATCTCACCTTTACCCTTGATTTTCATATCCATAGATAACTCTACAGACATTGGATACTGTATATGCTATTCCTAGTAGCACCTTCTATTATTTGGCATCATCCATTTTAGGGTATAGGATGATATGTGCAATGTCCTTACTTACAGAGAACTATCATCCCGTGGGATCAGGATGTCATTTAATACATTCAGTTTAGAAACAAAATGTACCTGTAGATAGGACGATTGCCTAATCCAAATGGGTGTCAATCGTCAAGATTTTTTTTTTTTGTCTGCTCAGTTATGCTTTCCCAAAAGGCCAGCGTCAGGAGTTACCAGCAGGCTGCCTGTCTACAGCATAAACATGCATGCCTGGGCAATATAAACACACTGGGGTTGATTTACTAAAACTGGAAAGTGAAAAATCTGGTGCAGCCGTGAATTGTAACCAATAAGCTTCTAACTTCAGCTTGTTCTATTAAACTTTGACAAAAAAATCATGGAAACGGATTGGTTTCTATACACAGCTGCACCAGATTTTTGCACTTCCCAGGTTTAGTAAATCAACCCCAGTATGTGCCAATTTCTTTAAAATAAAGAGCCATCAGACCTATCAGATATATCCCACCACTAACAGCCAACCCTGACAACTCTGAATCTTATTAACAGATATTAACCCAAAACTTAATTTTGCCTGAACTTAATGCCCCAAGTAACCCTTCTTCCTCGGCCTGGGTTACCTCTTTTACAAGGAACAATTTCTGGTCATCACTTAGCTTAGGATATTGTGATAATACAAAATATAAGTACCCAACACGGGGAAAGACGCCTTTATCTCTGCTGCCTACAGGCACATCTACCATATTGTGCCGAATTGTAAAACTGGCACTGTACATCAAACATCACTTATGTGACAATTTATGTTAAATGTGATATCAACAGGAATAATGGCATTTCAACTCTATAATTTGCACATATGTCATCTGTAAATTGCACTGTATATGAATACATTTCCTTTATACACGCATAGAAATACTCTCATATATTGATGGTTTGCAGTGGTGCATGTTAGAACCTCAAATCAACTTAAACTTTTATTTCTGTGTCCTCACCTTCTCTATTGTGCCTGGTTGAGTAAGGGAAAATCCAAAACTTTCACCAGAACAGGAATAGAGGGCAAATCTTCCAATGGGGATACCTGTTCTGGTGACAACTGTCTAAGAGAGGATTTGCCTTATTTTGGAGAGATTTCTCCTCACTTCCTGAAGTGTAACAGGAAATTAAGGTAATTCTCCCCAATGGGACACAAAGAGAAACAAAATGTTATAACGCCATTAAAATAGAGACAATGTTTTGGTCTTAAAAGTACTTTAAAGGATTATTAGGCAGTTTACTAGACACGGTTTGGCCACACACAGCCTGATATTGGCAAGCAACGTAAACAATTTAAACCCATCTTGCAATTCTCAGGTCATTTAGGAGTTAAGCCACAAGGGATTAGTAGCGCCAGTGTTGAAGGCGCTCATTATTGCATGGAAAGACTAGCCAATAATTTGCAAAATCTCTGCAGTCACTAATTTTTTTACCCCATTTTTCAAGCATTGTGTGCTCATCAAGGAGACAAGGCTGTTGGGTGGCTAATTGAAAACGCGTGGAATGCTCTCCTGACAACTGTCCTGGTCCCATGTTATACCACATATATAGCACAACAAAAAAACAACATCTATATATTAGCTTTTAATAAATATAGAGTATCAAAATCTTACTGTGTCATTTCCGGAAGCAGATCCAGAACTTCTAGCCCTGTGCCCTTGGTCTCCATTCTGCTCTTCGCTACCTCGTGTCAAAAGAATCCTAAAATGGGGCTGTCTTCCACTTTGCTCTTGCCTAATTTCAAACGAGCACCCCTGTCCTTGTGAGGGGAGGTCTCTGGAATCATTCGGGAAATCCTCACTTGAGTCTTTACCGCAAGATCTGCCATCTTGAGTGGTTCCATTCTCAACAGGGCTAATGCTCTCGGCTCCCGGTTGCAGTGGATAGGAGGTACTCCTTTCGAGTCTGATGCGGGGATATCGAACCAGTCGGTCTCCTTTGGTGCCTGTAAACCCGAAATTATACTCTCCCGCCAAGTTGCAATTAGTTGCCTGAGACTGCTGAAGCTGGAATATAAAACACCTTTTTCCAGGGCTTACCGAAGTGTCCGGAAGATGCTGTAAAGACCAGCGTCTTGGTTCTGCAGTAGAACTGTTCTGTCCTTCATAACATGGCGGCAGCAACCTCACCTGTTGGATGTCTGCGCCATGGCTCTGGCTTTTCACTCTCAACCCGCCAACATTTTTGCTGCATGTCGGCACTGTAATCTCCTCCTCTCTGTCTGTCGCATAATTAATATTGCCATTCTGCTCCCCAAAACGTTGAATGGGAGGTCTGGGAAAAATGGAGGTTGCCCCATTAACAGGCTGCCCCCCAGATTCATGCATTCTAGGAGGAGAGTTACTAGGCGTATCCTGCGGGCTGCTCAAGCAAGAGGAGTTTTTCCTCACGGCCGAAATGTAACGTTCGTTGAAGTCCGCAAAACCACAAGAAAACACCTCATCGGAAAAATCAGAGCTCTCACACTCATCTGGGCTTTTACGCTGCAGGGAGATATGCATGGAGGAGCTTCGGGTTGGACGCACGTCAATGTTCTGAAGCAATTGCGGTATAAACATTGAGGTGCTCCTTTTTAGGGCGCCGTCTTCTTGGAGGGTCCCGTCTCCGCAGTGCCTGGGGTGGGAGCCATTTCTCCTGGGCAGCGTGTGGAATGCCATGAAAAAGTCATCTTCTCTCTCCTGTTCTACGACGTCGGACTCGGGGGCCGTGTTGCTCCTTCCTGAGCCAAAATGAAATCGTAGCCGATGGGCCATGGTTTGTTAACGACGGGCAGCAAAGAGAAGCAGAAAGGGATGCTGTGAGCTTTGCCAGGAGTTAAAAATCAAAAACATAAACTCTGAGAAAAAGCGTCCCATCTGCCAAACTGTTAGCACTGCAGCCCTGATACCGACAGATAGCCGAAATAGCCTAAGTGACAGGCAGCATTCCAGACGTGACTGGATAAGAGCTATCACAGCTTCCACATACTGTGACATAGGGTAGGGTGGCCCAAGTCATGTGACTCTCTTCCCCTCTTTATCTCTCTTCAGTGCAGTCAAAGTTTTCTCTTTTAGGTTCTTTTTTTCCCCCCTTGTGTGTCCAAGAGCCAGCGAGCTTGAAACAGCACCTTCCCAGCTGCTCCTTTTCCATCAGAATGGACGAGCAGAATCAGCGGGAGAGCTTTCACAGTTGACTAAAGCAGCAAACACATTCGTAGCTGCTGTAAACCTAAACCGCATCGTATTCGTTGGGCACTTCTCTCTTGGCAGGGAAAAAAGGAAAGGAAAAAAAAAAAAAAAAAACAAGAGTGAGAGAAAGGGAGCAAGAGAAGGGGGGAGAGAGAAAACCCAGAGCCACTTCACTGTTACAATAAACTTTATGAATTGCCTTCTAGAATTAGGACAAGGCCCCTCTTCCCTATATGATCAGAAGATTGCTCGCACAGTAAAATAAACTGAAAATGAAATACAGCTGCTCAGAATGATGTGGTCTGTTTCTCTTCCGAGGAACAAGCGACCTGCTCTCCGAAATAGAACAGCCATTCCCACCACCGACTGGGCTGCCTTCTTCCGGCCCTCTGAGCATTAGAAGTGTCTTATGGCTGCTCACTTTCCACTGCCTTGAGCTAGAAAAATACGGGAAGAGTTGAGGGTACCACTGGCAAAACCCTAACCCAAACCCCCTAATTTATTATTATTATACAGGATTTATATAGCACCAACAGGTTACGCAGCACTTTCCAATATAAAAAAGGGAACAGTTACAATACAATAAAATACAAGAGGGTTACGAGGGCCCTGGTCAGAAGAGCATGCAATCTAATAAGGAGGGGCAAGTGGTACAGAAGGTTATAACTGTGGGGGAGAGCTGACAGAAGTGATAAAAGGTTAGTTGGAGGCACGATAGGCTTCCATGAAGACATGAGTCTTCAGGGATTGCCTAAGAGCAGCCAGAGTAGGAGACAGCCAGACAGGTTGAGGTAGAGAGTTCCAGAGGATTAAAGAGGCTCTGGAGAAGTCCTGGAGATGAGCAAGGGAACTAGAGAGCAAGAGGTCTTGAGAAGAGTGGAGAGGATGGTTTGGGTAATATTTGGAGACGAGATTGGTGATGTACCTCTGGGCAGAATTGTGAATGGCTTTGTATGTTGTTGTTAGTATTTTAACATTTATTTGCTGGGAGATCGGAAGCCAGTGTGGGGATTGGAGGAGAGGGTTGGCAGACACTGAGCGGTTGGGTAAGTCGGATAAGTCTGGCAGCAACATTCATGATAGGCTGAAGAGGGGATAGCCCATGGAGAGGTAGGCCTATGAGTAGGAAGTTGCAATAGTCAAGGCGAGAGATAACAAGGGAGTGAATGAGTAGTTTGATGGTTGTATTAGTTAAAAAGGGGCAAATTTTAAAGATGTTATGAAGGTAAAGTCTGCAAGCTTTTGACAACAATTGGATTTGGGTGGTTTATAACTGCAGTACTAAGGTCAGAGAGAAAAAAAACAAAAAAAACAACATGGAGGAAAACTTCTTGGGTCAGACTCCCACAAACAAACAGACAAAACAACTTTGTTGTTCAACTTTAAGATGACACAAGGGGCACAATAGTTATGATATTTCCATGTTAGTGTGAATTTACTAATTAAATTTGTACAGAAGTCTTGAGGTTACCATTAAAATCAAATTTTATTGAGTAAAAAAAAAAAAAAAAATCCTTTGAGGTTAACTATATACTGCAATCATTTTAAGAAACGTTATAATGAATTATGTACACTGTAAGCATATCTCTTAACTGTGTATCCTGTGAACGACACAGGGGCGAGAAGACAAGTGGTGCGAAATTAGTGGTTTAAAGGGGCATGGTTAGATAAAGTCCATGCACCCACAAAATACTTCTAAACCTAAAGAATCAGTAATTAAAAACAAAGGTCTGCTGTCAGATGGGGTACAAATGCCCTAGAGCAGTGATGGTGAACCTTGGCAGCCCAGATGTTTTGGAACTACATTTCCCATGATACTCCACTACACTGCAGAGTGCATGAACCCCATGTGAAATGTAGTTCCAAAACATCTGGGGCGCCAAGGTTTGCCATTGCTGCCCTAGAGTCAGTGGTTTCCAGGAAGAAAAAAAAGAATGCCCTGGCATCTTCGGGAAAAAAAACAATGCCCAACATCAAAAGGAGGGAAAAATGACCAGCATCAGTGGCTAGGAGAAACAATAAATGCTTGATGTCAGTGTTCATGGCAGGAGGAATGAACTGGTGGTGGTCAGATAGGGCCATTGGGAAAAAAATAAAAAAAATGAGGTGCTGGGGGGTGAGAGTAAAAAAAGCAGGGGTCAGTGGTGATGGATGAGTACACTGAAGGTCAGCGGAAGCTGGAGGGGCACAGTGTTGGTTTTTGGTTGCTGATGGAGTACATGCATGGTCAATGGGGTTGGAGGGTACATTGGTGGTCAGTGGGGGGCCGAAGGCATACATTGATGGCCAGCGGGGTGAATAGAATATATTGGTGACCAGTGGCAGCTGATGTGGAACACTTGTGGTCAGTAGGGGTTGGAGGCTTACATTAGTCTCAGTGGGCACTTACCTTGTAGTAGTCTATTGTCCCACATTGCTTCTCCATCTCTCTGCCAAGACTATACAAAGTCTGTCAGATGGAGATCACTCCACTCACAGTTTCTGCAAAGAGTAGGAGCCGAGAGTTGGAAAACGTTCTGCGCTTGGGACACAGCCCAGGAAGCCGGGATTGTGTTTTAATTCCGGGACAGTCCAGAGGAATTCAGTACAGTTGGACAGTACGCTGTAGCAAACTTTACCCACCTCTGTCCATAAGATACTGTAGGCTTTGGCAGTGCTTTTTAGGCCAAAGCCCAGTGTTTGCCCAGCGTTTCCAAGAGAAAAGCAGCGCAAAAAACATGCCTTAAGCTGCGTTTTTGCAAAGCGCGTTTAAGCTTGTCAAACGCTTGGGCTTTCATTCATTTTAATTGCCAATATTAATTTATTATGGCCACTGAAAACACGCATAATGCTTAAGAATGTTTAGATGCGTTTGCATGCCTCTTGCGTTTTTTTTTATGCTGCTCCTGAATGTGCTGGCAATGGGGTATGTTTTCTACCTCTTAACGTCTATGTGTGCTTGGACACATTGGCTAACATTGAGAGGTGTTTAGAGGTAGAAAAAAAAAAAAAGCAAACGCCTGAAAAAGCAGCGTTTAAAACGCACGGTGTGCATAAGGCCTTAAAACTGACTGTAATTACTACAATCACACAAACTGAATGACTTTGTTTGTCCAAAATTCTTCCAATATAAACAAAGCCAAAAAGCCTACTGTACAAAAATGTCTGAAGTTGGACTTCACACTCCGTGCAGACTTGTGGAAAATCAGAGATTCAATCACATAAGCAGAAGGGTGGAAATTTTAGGAGGCCGTGTACGCTTACTGCTATTGCCAACATTGCAAGAAGAGAACTATTTCTGAGAACTTATTTCATTCACGTATGTTGCACGTACCGGCACAGCCTATGCATACTAATCACCAAGTGGAAGCATTTCTGGAACTGTCACTTTTTTTTTTCGTTACTAATTAGGCTCCATGCACACTGGACGTTAAAATAGTTACATAGTAGGTGAGGTTAAAAAAAGACTCAAGTCCAACCTATGTGTGTGATTATATGTCAGTATTACATGGTATATCCCTGTATGTTGCGGTTGTTCAGGTGCTTGTCTAATAGTTTCTTGAAACTATCGATGCCCCCCGCTGAGACCACCGCCTGTGGAAGGGAATTCCACATCCTTTCCGCTCTAAGCCCTTGTACACACGGTTGGAGAATCCGTCGGAATGTGTCCTATCGGACCGTGTCGTCGGATAATCCGACTGTGTGTGGTATGCATCGGACTGATTCCGTCGGACCCAATTTTCCAACATGTTGGAAATATTTCCCGACCAACTGGTTCGATCGGACATACTCCGATCATGCGTAGAGAATTTTGATCGGACCAAGTGCCACGCATGCTCAGATCAAATTCCTACATCAAAGCTATTGGCTACTAGCCTGAACATAGTCCTATCGTAACGAAATTACGTCATCACGTTCTGAATGATCGGATTTTTCGACAACTTAGGCCGCGTACACACGCGGGGACTGTTCGCTCAACTTTGTCCGCTGAACAGTGTTTCGGCGGACAGTCCGCTCGTGTGTGGGCTTTCAGCGGACAGTTTCAGCGGACAGTCTGCTGAACAAAGTTTTTCGGAAATTCCGAAAAACTGTCCGCTGAAACTCTGTTTCAGCGAACAGTCCCCTCGTGTGTAGGCTTGTTCGTCAAACTAAGTTCCGCGCATGCTCAGAAAGGATTTACACGCCGAAGTTTGCATTGCAGTGTATAGGACGTCGTATTTTTCGTCCCGTCGTACGTGCCGTTCACGTCATCGCGCACGGTTTCAGCGGACTGTTCGTTCGTCGTGTGTGGGCAAGTCCGTCCATGCTAATTTTGAGCGGACTGTCCGCTGAAACTGTTTGACGGACAAAGTTGAGCGAACAGTCCCCGCGTGTGTACGCGGCCTTAGTCCGACCGTGTGTATGCAACAGTTTCGGACAAGATCCGACGGACAAGATCCGACGGACAAAATCCGACGGATTTGGTTGTCGAAATCTCCGACCGTGTGTACAGTGGCTTACAGTCAAAGAACCCTCTAAACCTCTTTTCTTCTAATTTTAATGAGTGGCCACAAGTCTTGTTAAACTTTTCCAAAAAAGTTTTACCCCTATTGTGGGGTCACCAGTACGGTATTTGTATATTGAAATCATATCCCCTCTCAAGCGTCTCTTCTCCAGAAAGAATAAGTTCAGTGCTCACAACCTTTCCTCATAACTAATATCCTCCAGACCCTTTATTAGCTTTGCTGCCCTTCTTTGTAGTCGCTCCATTTCCAGCGCATCATTCCTGAGGACTGTTGCCCAGAACTGGACAGCATACTCCAGGTGCGGCCGGACCAGAGTTTTGTAGAGCGGGAGAATTATCGTTTTATCTCTGGAGTCGATCCCCTTTTTAATGCCAAAATTCTGTGCATGCCATTCCTGAGCCTATCATCTACTAGGACCCCTATATCCTTTTCCATCCTATATTCCCCCAGAGGTTCTCCCCCCAGTGTATAGATTGCATTCATATTTTTGCCACCTAAATGCATTATTTTACATTTCTCTACATTAAACCTCATTTGCCATGTAGTTGCCACCCCATTAATTTGTTCAGATCTTTTTGCAAGGTTTCCACATCCTGTGGAGAAGTTATTGCCCTTCTTAGCTTAGTATAGTCCACAAATACAGAGATTGAACTGTTTACCCCATCCTCCAGGTCGTGTATGAAGAAATTAAATAGGATTGGTTCCAGCACAGAACCCTGGGGGACCCCACTACCCACCCCCGACCTTTCCACGTATTCCCCATTTATCACCACCCTCTGAACT
Source organism: Lithobates pipiens (assembly GCF_037356315.1). Lineage (NCBI taxonomy): Eukaryota > Metazoa > Chordata > Amphibia > Anura > Ranidae > Lithobates > Lithobates pipiens. The sequence continues at coordinate 238,831,679 of NW_027507790.1, forward strand.
CACCCTTGTAGCCAGTTTCCAATCCATGTACTCACCCTATGGTCCATGCAAATGGACCTTATTTTGTACAGTAAACGATTATGGGGAACTGTGCTTTTGTAAAATCCAGATACATGTCTACGTGCCTTAAATAACATTATAAAAACGCCAGCAGCTTTGCAGTGAGTCTTTCAACATTTTTGCAATAGCGTTTTTTCCGATAGTTAGAATTTTTTTTTTAGCTTTTTTTTTTTTTCCCCAGTTCATCAAAAATGTTAAAAAAAAAACGCTGGTGAGCCACGTTTTTGAGCGTTTATCCACGTTTGGCATTTTTTGTGGTCAGAAAAAAAAGACTCCTTTATGGCTATCAGAAAACAGCCCATGAACTCCACTGCTGATAAACATCCAAAAACATCCGTGTGTGTCTGGACACATAGGATATCATACAGGGAGGTTTATGGGCTGTTAAAAAAAAAAACAACAACGCCCAAACACCCAAAAATGGCCGTTTATGAACTTTAGTGTGCACGGAGACTTATCTGATCACATTTGGCAGAAAATTTTCTGCATGTGATATTTGATGGTTTCCAGGCAGAGCCAAGGTTTTCTGCTCGGTACACGAAGCAGGGATAAATAGGCAGCTTTACCCCGTGTCATTTTTGGGCACACATTTTTTTTCCTAGGGTCAGCAGGAATAGCCACCTCTTATAAGCATGCTTATATATATTTACAACATTCTATGCTAAGTTATGACAAGAACAGCTTAACTGGATGACATTTAGGCTTCATGCACTGCAATTCTTATAAACGACTGTCTCCTGGAAAGAAGAAAGCAGCGATAAAAATGCGCCTAAAGCTGTGTTTTTCAAATTCGTTTAGGCAAGTTGGGCCTTTATTGTGGCAAAATGCTCTTCTTCTGAAAGTACTGACTCTGGGGGGAAGGAGGGGTTTTGCCTTTAATGCCCCGTACACACGGTCTGAGTTTTAGTCGGAAAAATCTTGGATGGTTTTTCCAACGGAATTCCGCTTAAGCTGTCATGCATACACACGGTCACACAAAAGTTCTCTGAACTTTCGACAGTCAAGAACGCGGTGACGTACAACACTACCACGAGCCGAGAAATTAAAGTTCAAAGCTTCCGAGCATGCGTCGAGTTGTTTCCGAACATGCATAGGAATTTTGCGTTTCGGAAATTGCAACAGACGATCGTAATTTCCGATCGGAACTTTTTCTGTTGGAAAAATTGAGAACCTGCTCTCAATCTATTACATAAAGTCCAATGGAGCCTACAGACGGTCAGAATTTGCGACCAAAAGCTCTCATTGGACTTTTCCTGGCGGGATTTTCGATCATGTGTATGGGGCTTAAATGCTTGTACACATCTATGTGTGTATGCAGACAAAGGGAGATTTACTAAAACGGTTGCACATTGAATCTGGTGCGATTGGCACATTGAATGTGGTTTGCATGAGAGTTTACAAGCTATCTAAATCTCTCATTGTGGAAAATCAGATTGCATCGTGCCAAATTCGCCCAGGACCCTTTTCTAAAAATATGCGACTCAGCACTATACTATCAAAAGTATTGGGACACCTGCCTTTACACGCACATGAACTTTAATGGCATCCCAGTCTGTAGGGTTCAATATTGAGTTGGCCCACCCTTCGCAGCTATAACAGCTTCAACTCTTCCGGGAAGGCTATCCACAAGGTTAGGCCTCATGTGCATTGCTGTTGGTAAACGGAGCCACAGAACGAGAAGATGCCTATGTAAACAAGGTATTTCCCCGTTCTGCCTTGTGACATGACAGGGATCTACTGCTCCCTGTCATCGGGAGCAGTAATCTCCGTCATGTTGTAGTTAGCCCATCCCCCCCACAGTTAGAATCACTCCCTAGAACACACTTAACCCCTTGATTGCCCCCTAGTGTTTAACCCCTTCCCTGACAGTGTCATTTATACAGTAATCAGTGCATTTTTATAGCACGATCACTGTATAAATGACAATGGTCCCAAAAGTGTCCGAGAATGTCGCAGTCACGATACAGATCGCCGCCATTAGTAATAATAAAAAACTGTCCCCTATTTTGTAGACACTATAACTTTTGCGCAAACCAATCAATAAACGTTTATTACAATTTTTTTACCAAAAATATGTAGAAGAATACATATCGGCCTAAACTGAGTGACTGTCAGCGAGGGTGCTGAAAGGCGCCCACCGGGAGCACCGGTATCGCACGTTAGTGTTCGAAAGAAAAGCTTGCCTATTTTTTTTTTTTTTTCATTTTCCTGGTGATCACAGGAAATCATACACAGAAGATTGCCAAATGAAAGGTTAGTGGATATAGGGGGTTGACACTATCCAAATCCGTAATATGGCTTTTTATCCGGGTATAGTACCCTCTAAGTCATTTAGTATTGGACCTCCATAAATAAAGGAAGAAGCCTCTATCCAAGCTTTACCCCACTCTGCAGTGCCATATTACAGCTTCGGATAGTGTCACCCCCTATATCTACAGACCTTACAGTTGGCAATCTGCGATATATGATTTTCTGTGATCACCAGGCAAAAAAATAAAAAATAGGCAAGCTTTTCTTTCTAACACTTCTGTGCGATACCAGTGTTCCCTATGGGTGCCTTTCAGCACCCTCACTGACAGTCACTCGTTTATCTGTTTAAGTTGCATGATGGAACATTTTTCATGCAAGACAAAATATTATGATTGTGTATACTCTTATCAATTACCCCTGATGAAGGTGCTTGAACCAGAAACATGTTGGGTACTTTTTTATGTCATGCAAACCATGTAATCTGTTGTGTGTTTTTTGTCTTTTCTTATGTTTTTTGTAACATGTTTGATAGGTCTTTTTAAACTTACGATCGAACGATTTTCTATACATGAAATAATAATAAATAATGTGTGGTTTTTGCCTATAAAGTCCCAGCAAAGGGGGTTCTCTAAATCAACTAAAACAGAAGTACCCAGAAGAAAATAAAGGTACAACATACAGGTAAAACACAGTCTATTTGCAGCAAAAAGGAAAAAAATCTAAATATGAACACAACCAATTTGTGACTTGAAAAGTATTTTAGCACCTTGCTAAATTCTGCAGATCGACTTTGCAAATCTGAGGCCTTAACCTTGCAATTTTGTTTAATTTATTTATTTATTTATGTTAAAGACTACCGGGATCCAAGTTCCAAACTCCGAGCCGTAGCAGATATGTTAGCTCAGTTTAGTTTACAAGACAAGTGCCAAGGCTCAGCACAATCGGTCATTGTTCTTGCTGTATACCGAGCCAGCAAAGACATCAGCGCTGGTAAAGGACGCCCAGCAACGGCGCTGTGAACAGAGACCGGCAGGTGCAAGATCCGGCGCTGAAAAAAACCTTTAAGGCAAAGTAGAATTCCGCTCACACATTGAATGGGAAAAACACGTCTCCAAGAAGCTAAAGCTACTGTGCATATACACAGCTTACAGTTATGGAGGCACCGACAACTCTGCAAAACTAAATGGTTGCCTTCCTTAAATGGAGACCCCGTCACCAGACCATTCATCATCATTACTATACAGCAGGGATATGCAATTAGCAGACCTCCAGCTGTTGCAAAACTACACGTTCCATCATTCCTCTGCGACTGGGTGTCATGCTTGTGGCTGTCAGAGCCTTGCTATGCCTCATGGGACTTGTAGTTCTGCAACATATGGAGGTCCGCCAATTGCATATCCCTGGTATACAGGGTTTATATAGCGCCAACAATTTGCGCAGCTCTTTACAACATGAGGGCAGACATTACAGTTAAAATACAATTCAATACAGGAGGAACTAGAGGACCCTGCTCATTAGATATTACGATCAGGGCCAGGACAAAGGGGTGGGCAGGAGGAGCAGTGGCCCTGGGCACTGTGGTATTATGTGAAGTGGGGGGGGGGCATGGGGAGATTGGGGGGGGAGGGGATTTGGGATGTGTGTGCTAAAAATGGTGATTTAGGGGATTTGTTTTTGGAGGGGGGAAGGGGGAAGATAATTTGTGCTAGGAGGGAGGATTAGAGGGGTTTGTGCTAGGAGAGACGATATGGGAGAAGGGGGAAGAGAAGTGCGCTAGAAGGGGAATTTTTCTTCTTTTTTTGCGGGGGGAGGGGGGGATTTGTGTTAGTAGGGATGATTGGGGGGGGGGTATTTGTGCTAGGAGGGGGGGGGATTTATGCCTGGAGGGGCATCAGGATGTGTAGAGAAAATTTGAGGGATTTGAAGGGTAGAGGATTTGTGGCAGGAAAGGTGATTTTTTATTTTTTTTGGTGGGGGGGCATTTGTACTGGGGGGATTTAAGCAGGGGAAGTGGTTTTGTACTGGGAGGAGGGGGGATTTATGCTTAGAGGGCAAGCATGCAAATGAATGCTCAATTTTTTTTTCTTTTCTTGGGGGAGATTTTTGGTGACACAATTCTAATATATCCTGGGGGGCACAATTTGCATGTTTGCCCTGGGCTCTGGATGACCTTTTCCTGGCACTACCGGGTGGGGGCGGGGGGTTGAAGAGTCAAAAGGTGTCTGTGGGGGATGAGCTGACAGAGAGAATTTAAGAACAGTGGCTAAGTGGTGAAGGCAAGACAGGCTTCTCTAAATTACAGGCTTTTCAGGGATCACCTAAAAGTGGACAGAGTAGGAAATAAACAGATTGGGGTAGGGTGTTCCATAGGATGGGAGAGGCTCTGGAGAAGTCCTGAAGGTAAGCACGGGAGGAGGTGACAAGGAAGGAGGTGACAAGTAAGTTAGGGTTCTGTACTAAGTGTACCGAAAGCTGTCAGATACTGCAGACATGAAAAAGGAGATAATCAAAAAATACAGAGAGACATGCTACAAATGGATGGTCGGAGAACAGTCAAATGGTCATATACTGCAAACATGCTGTTGGAGTTGTAGACTGGTGACATGCTGGGGATATGCCAATGCTTCCATAGGTGTGCTTATTTTAGTCCCTTTAAAAATTACCTGCGCAACATTGTATCTTTCTCTCAACAAAGTCATTATAAAAGATCAAAAAAAGCAAACAAAAAGAAACAAAAAAGAAAAAGAAAAGAGAAAAGGGATTGGCAGCTCAATAAGTGTCAAAGGGCCCCATGTGGCTCTAGGTTAGATATCAGATCTGTTGGTTTTTTATTATTGTCATTATTGGGGAAAATTCTTCTTATGTTCAAGAATCGGGATGACAGGTGAACAGAACGCAAGGATGAAATCATTGGATATACAGAAAGTCATAAAAAAACAAAAAAATAAAAATTACATTCCTCACTCTTTGCTGGTAAACCTACAACTTGCATTCTAGTAACGGCCTACTATCTGACTGTTTAGCCTGCTATGATCACCTGACCAGTCACAGAGTGCATGACAAGAAAAACAGTTGGGAAAAGCAGTGAGCCAATCACATGAAAAGAAAAAATTTACAGAATGTTCCGAGGAAGCAATAGATGAATTCTTTGGCAGCTTTATATAATAACAGCTGGCTGACGACGCAAACAGAAAGAATACTTTTATGAACATTCAAGTGGCTTGTGCTGCAGACATAGTTTTATACCTGGTCATCAGTTTAGCAAATACTGTATTTATTGGCGCATAACACTCACTTTTTCACCCTGCAAATCGGTTGCAAATAGTGTGTGCGTGTTATACGCCAATACTGCAATTTGGGCTGCCCCGGAGAGAACCGGGAGGGGGGCGTGACGAGCGTCATCAGATTACGTACAGCGAGAATCTCCTGTTTACTCTGCAGCCTCTGTAATAGAAAGTCCCGTCTCCTGGGCTGGCATTGGACCAGTGTTCTGTCTATCATAGAAGCAGGTCCAGGAGGCGGGACTTTGTATTAAAGAGGCCGCCGAGTAAACAGGAGATTCTCACTATATGTAATCTGACGGCGCTCATCCCATCTCACCCCCCCCCCACTGAGATGGGCATTGATCAGGCTGCATTCATGACAATGGGGAGGCTGCAGATGGGCATTAATCAAGCTGCATTGATGGGCAATTGTGAGGCTACAGATGGGCATTGATGGGCAATGGTGAGGCTGTGGATGGGCATTGATCAAGCTGCATTGATGGGCAATTGTGAAGCTCCAGATGGGCATTGATCAGGCTTCATTGATGGACACTCTACCCTTATTTTGCATTAAAGTTCTTTATTTAAAATTTAAGGTTTTTCCTGATACTTCCCTCTTAAAATGAAGGTGCGTGTTATACGCCTGTGCGTTTTATATGCCGATAAATACGGTATGTTATAGAAAAGAATGGTTGCATTTACACACATAGGTTGGACATGATGGACTTGTGACTTTTTTTCGACCTCACCCACTATGTAACTATGTTTGGTCAATAATTGGTTAACTGGCAGTCACCATGGATCAAATTCCCAGCAAATTTTCTTTCGAAAATCAAAAATTTGTGATCTGATGATGCCACCATTGATTTAGAAATTTCACCAACCAAGCCATCAAATTCACCTTGTGTTGCTACAGAAAAGAGCTTTCATGGCTGGAAATCTTCTTTCCTTTCCAGGCCACAGCTCATGCACATTTCTTTTTCGATTAGATTTCTCATACAGTTCTCCCAATTTGTTCATTTTTAAAAAAATTTCCAATATGCCCGATCACTCAAATTCGATGGCCACATGGAAATCAACCATCGCTGCAGCCAAATAATCGTGCAAAATTCAAACAAAAATTCTTAGTAACGATTTTCAAAAGGAAATTATTTCGGAATTTGACCCATGTATGGCCAGCTTTAGATGTCCAACCAGCAATACACCAGCAATGTACGCGATAATGGAAAATATCACCTGTATTACTTGTAATTTATTTGGATTTTATGTGATAGACCAACATAAGTGGCACATAATTGTGAAGTGGAAGGAAAATGATAAATGGTTTTCCAAATTTTATACAAATAAATATCTGAAAAGTGTGACTTGCATTCGTATTAAGCCCCCTTTACTCTGATACCCCTAACTAAAATCTAGTGGATCCAATTGACTTCAGAAGTCACCTAATTAGTAAATAGAGTCCACCTGTATGTAATGTAATCTCAGTATAAATACAGCTATTCTGTGAAGCCCACATAGGTTTGTTAGAGAATCTTAGCAAACAAACAGCATTATGAAGGCCAAGGAACACACCAGACAGGTCAGGGATAAAGTTGTGGAGACGTTTAAAGCAGGGTTAGGTTGTAAAAAATATCCCAAGCTTTGAACATCTCATGGAAAACTTTTAATCCATCATCCGAAAAGAGTATGGCACAACTGTAACCTACCAAGACATGGTTGCATGAGTCACATAGTAGGCGAGGTCGAAAAAAAGACAAGTTCATCAAGTCCAACCTATGTGTGCGATTATATGTCAGTATTACCGTGTATATCCCTTTATGTTGTGGTAGTTCAGGTGCTTATCTAATAGTTTCTTGAAACTATCAATGCCCCCCCCCCCCCTTCTGAGACCACCGCCTGTGGAAGGGAATTCTACATGACTGTCTATATAAACTGAAAGGCGGGGCAAGGAGAGCATTAATCAGAGAAGCAACCAAGAGTATTGACTCAGGGGGGCTGAATACAAATGCATGGCACACTTTTAACATATTTGTTAAAAAAATTGAAAAACATTTTATAATTTTCCTTCCACTTCACAATTAAGTGCCACTTTGAGTTGGTCTATAACATAAAATCCCAAAAAAATACATTTACGTTTTTGGTTGTAACATGACAATGTGAAAAATTTCAAGAGTTATGAATACTTTTTCAAGACTCTGTGCATGTTTTGTTACGCATAGTAAGGGAAATAATAAAACAGACATATTTTTGCAATATTATGAACACACAATACAGGAAAAAGATGCTAACAGATCAGCACAGTGTGTAAGCAAGCCAGACACAAATGCTTGGATGATGACTATGGCATTGACTTCACATCCAGGGGCCTTCTCATGAGATAATGCTGTTAAAGCTAAACTGCTTCACCATCGTTTGAGTAAAGGTTTGAAGAGCTGGTTATCTCTGCCCGGTAGCATTTCTGTGTTTCTCCATTTGGCTTAAAAACTGGGCTTTTAGTTATGGGAGATAATACAGTTCCTGCTGTACTTCAACCTCCCAGTGAACACCAGGACTGCAAATATGAACCACACCAACGTTGGGCTCATGTCTCTGCTCCTGTAGAAGGTTTAAGTGTAAGAAATCCAATGAGGACTTTCATAGGGTCACGTCTACAAACTAGGAGACCAAAACTGATTGACTGGATTGGCGGCTAAGGATGTAAGTTACACCAGCGTTTTAATTATTTTAATATGTTTTAATTATTTCTGGGAACATATTACCTTTTTTATTATGCAATTCGTCTTTGAGTCACCAATAAAAACTACACTATGAGCAATGTTTTTTGTTGCTGGTGATTCGATTTGGATGGGCATTATATCATGGCACATGTGACTGGAGAGAGAATTACCTTTACGGTCTATATACGATACGGAAGGAATAAAGTAGTACATCTCTGGAGAAGTTACAATACAAAGTACATATACACAGTAGCTGTTCTATTTCATAGACAGCAACATGATCTGGTGAGTGTGCATTTCTACTATTGGTAGAGGCATGGCACTACAGAGTTCTTTTACGGTGAAGGATTAGATAAAGTTTGGCTTGGATCGCTATACTATATTTTTGAACTTTGTTTCTCACGGATGATTTTGCCTTTGTGTTCTATGGATGATCTGATTAATATATCTCAGTCACATTGATATATGGGCACCAACTATAATTTACATGAGTGTTAGCCCTTGTACACACGGTCGGAGATTCCGACGGAATGTGTCCGATCGGAACGTTTTGTTGGATATTCCGACTGTGTGTGGTCTACATCGGACTGTTTCCGTCGGAGTATCCGACTGACCAAGTTTTCAACTTGTTGGTAAAATTTTCAGACAAAATGCTCCGATCGGACATACTCCGATCATGTGTAGAGAATTCCGATCGGACAAAGTGCCACACATGCTCAGATCAAATTCCTACACCAAAGCTATTGGCTACTAGCGTGAACGTAGTCCCGTCGTAACGAAATAACGTCATCATGTCGGATTTTCCGACAACTTTGTCCGACCGTGTGTATGCAACAGTTTCGGACAAAATCCGACGGATTTGGTTGTCGGAATCTCCGACCGTGTGTACAAGGGCTAAGACTTATTTTAATTTTGAGCACTGCATTTTTATGTTTTATAGCTTGATTTAGAGTGTATTATAAATCTACGCCTATTTGCATGCAACTTTTTTTGTACACCATTAAGCTTATATATGTAAAATTGATTTCTGATATTCTGATAGTTAAAGCGGGAACTTTACCCAATATGTTTTACATAGCTATATCTGCAAACGGGGCCAGCATGATGTGTTACAGCAGGACTTCCTTTTCTAACTAAAGTTCCTCTTGAAGTATTAGACCAATACATTCTACTGTGAATGGAAGAACACGGGGAAATTTTCATTGGTTTCCACCAGTTCTTGATTACAAAAAAGAACCAACACTACCGTCGACTGTCTCCTGGTGTTAAGGGTAAGAAAGTGTTGTACTGTGTTAGCCATAGATAGTAGTTATAAAGAAAAAATGTAAGCGATAGCTTTTAAATGGCTAGCCAAGGGCATGGCAGCACTCCAAGATAGATGGAAATAAAAAATATCATTATTGCAAAATCCAGTTTACAATTCGGAAGAAATACACACACTCCCAAGACAGCCAGGTTACGCGTTTCACACGTCGGTGCTTATTCATTACTGTAATGAATAAGCACCGACGTGTGAAAAGAGTTTACTGTCTGTCCATGTGTCCATCTATGTGTATTTCCTGTGACTTGTAAATGGCTTTTGCAATAAACATTTTTATTTTCCTCTATCTTGGAGTGCCGCCATTTCCATTTTCTATCTACATTGAACACGGCCGCGGACCGGGCTGGCACCCAGGTGAATCTCGCCACATGTGGATGTGCATGCAGTTATGGGTTGTTTAGAGCGTTGTTCACCATCTTCCTAACCAAGGGCATAACAAAAATCATAGCAAAATTTGCATGGGACTCCAACAGAAAGAAAAAAAAAACTAATTTGCGATAGCCAAAGGATTGAAGAGGATGCGATGATGATATTGATCTAAGTACAGGTCTGTGGAGGGTGGGTCCTATTCAGCCAGGTGACAAGAGAAAAAGGAGGTGTGCTTTGTTTAAAAAAGTACAAATAATTGATTGAAAATATAGAGGATTGTTTACGGAATGAGGCCTAGCAGAACAGAGAACTGTAGGATGGAGTGCAGCTGCTGTTCAGACGGAGACTTACCTTACTCAGTCCACCTCTTCAAATAAATAAGATGCGGTGACAGCTCAGCCACAAGGATGAGATTCGGTGGGGGCCTCTAGTTAAATTGTGCCCCATTCATAATATTCCGACCCACAGATGCAACAGCAGCTCAGCTGAAAGATGATCCGATATTTTTTCATGCTAGTCTCAAATCGAAAGTGAAGAGGTTACTCAACTTACGAAATTTCTCCTACGACAGAATATAACTTCAGAAGTGATGTAACGTGTTGTAAGGTATTTGTTTCCAAGCATGCATAGTCTCGCTCTTCCAATTTTTTTTTGGACAAAAACTGTACTAATTAGAAAGTTGTGCACAATAAAAAATTTCTAGCATGCACCAGTTTTTGTCATCTGAATGGTCAGAATCGCCTGTCGAAAGCACTATACTAATGATCAAATAGTCGGCCGACCATTCTTTGTACGAACATTTTCCTACGATTTTCTTATCGCATGTATGGGCCTTAAAAGTCAACAGAGGAATGTATCCAGTACTCACTTCCTCCGCCAGGCTCTGACTGATTACCGTACATCATCTACTGCATCTACTGCAGAGCCCAGCAGAGAAAGTTGAAGCATTCCTCTACTGGCTCTTCAACTGACAGCAGAAATCGCTTGACCTGTCAACGCATCTGTAGTCCGTGCTGATAGAGGTTTGAATAGGGCACCAACCAATCCTCACCCCTGCAGCCCCCTCCCAGGTCTGGGCCCCATAGAAGAAGCATGAGCCGCTATGGTAGCAGTTCCATATATAAATAAATATATTAAGGTGCAAGCTTTCTTCTGGCATGAATTCATGAAACCAACCCTGAAGAAGAGAACAGTTTTCAAAAGTTTGCACTTCAAAATATATAAGAACTGTATCGCAAGTAATGCAAAAGTGGGCATACCTTTTTAAATTAACTTTAATACATTGGTAGAGTTATGCCTCGTACACACGACTGGACTTTCCAACAAGAAAACAGTGGATTTTTGTTCAAAGGTTGTTGGCTTCCACTTGTCTTGCATAAACACTGTAACACAAATGTTGGCCAACAATTATGAACGTAGTGATGTACAATACGTACGTATCTCCATTAGTTTTACAAGACCGAGCGCTTCTGGCTCGTACTTGATTCAGAGCATGCGTGAACTTTTGTGCGACTGACTTGTGTACACACAATCGGAAAGTCCGACAACAAAGTTTTGTTGCCGGAAAATTTGAGAACTCGCTAGCCAACATTTATTGGCGGAAAGTCCGACAACAAATGTTCGATGGAGCATACACACGGTCAGACTTTCAGCCAACAAGCTCACATTCAATATTTCCTGTCAGAAAATCCGTGTTTACGTGGCATAACTCTTCCTCTATAGTAACTCCTCTTCTTTTTCATTGCAGATAAATAATGGATTCCAAGTGTAGCGCACTACTCCCTCGGGAGCTGCAGTGTTGTTCATTACCTTTTTGTCAGTTAGTCTAAGGCCGCGTACACACGGGCGGACTGTTCGCCCAACCTTGTCCGCTGAACAGTGTTTGGGCGGACAGTCCGCTCGTGTGTGGGCTTTCAGCGGACAGTTTCAGCGGACAGTTGGACGGACAAAGTCTTTCGGAAATTCCGAAAAACTGTCCGCTGAAACTGTGTTTGAGCGAACAGTCCGCCCGTGTGTGGGCTTGTCCGCTGTACTTTCGAAATGAGCGGACTGTTCCCGCTCGGAAAGTCCGCCCATTTCGAGCGCGTGTACAGGTAGGCGGGGCCCGCGAAGGAGACGTCGCGGGCTCCGCCGCCTGGAATGGGCTTAAAGGGGAACCCCAACGCCGAAAAAAATCGGCGTGGGGGTTCCCCCCAAGTCCACACCAGACCCTTGTCCGAGCACGCTACCCGGCCGGCCAGGAAAGGGGGGCGAGCGAGCGCGCCCCCCCTCCTGAGCCGTACCAGGCCGCGTGCCCTCAACATGGGGGGTGCCTTGGGAAAGGGGGGGCCGCGCGGCCCCCCCACCCCAAAGCACCTTGTCCCCATGTTGATGAGGACAAGGGCCTCTTCCCGACAACCCTGGCCGTTGGTTGTCGGGGTCTGCGGGCGGGGGGCTTATCGGAATCCAGGAGCCCCCTTTAAGAAGGGGGCCCCCGGATACCGGCCCCCCACCCTATGTGAATGAGTATGGGGTACAATGTACCCCTACCCATTCACCTGTGAACTAAAGTACAATAAAAAACACAACACAGAGAAAAAATATTTTATTGCACAGCTCCGGGGGTCTTCGGGGGTCTTCTCGCCGGACTCCTCCGCTATGTGTGTGTAGCTCTTTTGCTAGCGGAGGAGTCCGGCTTTCTTCCTCCCCGCCGCAGGCCTCTTCTCCCGACTTCGGGGGTCTTGTCCCCCTCTTCGGTTCTTCTGCCGGGCCACCGCGCCTGGTCCGGTGGCCCGGTCTTCTGTCGCCGTCTTCCGTTCTTCTGTCGCCGCCTTCCGTTCTTCTGCCGGGCCACCGCGCCTTCTTGTAGCTCTTTTACAGGCGGTGGCCCGGTCTTCTGTCGCCGCTGTCGTCGCCGCCGCCGCCGCCTTCCGTTCTTGTTCTTCTTCTTGTTCTTCTTCTTCTTCTCCTGGAGATGTTGACTCGACGATCTCTCCGGCCGGAATGCCAGGGACACGCTCCGCTGCCACTTATATAGTGACAATGGGGCGGTGTCACATGGTATATGTCACATGGGTTGGTCACATGGGTTGATGTCACATGGGGACTATGACATCGTAAGGGGGCGGGGTCACCATGTGACCAACCCATGTGACATATACCATGTGACACCGCCCCATTGTCACTATATAAGTGACCGCACAGCGCGGCTCTGGCATTCCGGCCGGAGAGATCGTCGAGTCAACATCTCCAGGAGAAGAAGAAGAAGAACAAGAAGAAGAACAAGAACGGAAGGCGGCGGCGGCGGCGACGACGACAGCGGCGACAGAAGACCGGGCCACCGCCTGTAAAAGAGCTACAAGAAGGCGCGGTGGCCCGGCAGAAGAACGGAAGGCGGCGACAGAAGAACGGAAGACGGCGACAGAAGACCGGGCCACCGGACCAGGCGCGGTGGCCCGGCAGAAGAACCGAAGAGGGGGACAAGACCCCCGAAGTCGGGAGAAGAGGCCGGCGGCGGGGAGGAAGAAAGCCGGACTCCTCCGCTAGCAAAAGAGCTACACACACATAGCGGAGGAGTCCGGCGAGAAGACCCCCGAAGACCCCCGGAGCTGTGCAATAAAATATTTTTTCTCTGTGTTGTGTTTTTTATTGTACTTTAGTTCACAGGTGAATGGGTAGGGGTACATTGTACCCCATACTCATTCACATAGGGTGGGGGGCCGGTATCCGGGGGCCCCCTTCTTAAAGGGGGCTCCCGGATTCCGATAAGCCCCCCGCCCGCAGACCCCGACAACCAACGGCCAGGGTTGTCGGGAAGAGGCCCTTGTCCTCATCAACATGGGGACAAGGTGCTTTGGGGTGGGGGGGCCGCGCGGCCCCCCCTTCCCCAAGGCACCCCCCATGTTGAGGGCACGCGGCCTGGTACGGCTCAGGAGGGGGGGCGCGCTCGCTCGCCCCCCTTTCCTGGCCGGCCGGGTAGCGTGCTCGGACAAGGGTCTGGTGTGGACTTGGGGGGAACCCCCACGCCGATTTTTTTCGGCGTTGGGGTTCCCCTTTAAGCCCATTCCAGGCGGCGGAGCCCGCGACGTCTCCTTCGCGGGCCCCGCCTACCTGTACACGCGCTCGAAATGGGCGGATTTGCCTCCGCCTTACGTGGGCGAGTCCGTTCATTTCAAAAGTTGAGCGAACTGTTTGCCCAACCTTGTTCGTCAAACAGTCCGCTCGTGTGTGGGCAAGTCCGCTCATGCAAATTTTGAGCGGACTGTTTGATGAAACTGTTTGCCGAACAAGGTTGGGCGAACAGTCCGCCCGTGTGTACGCGGCCTCATTCTTCCTGTCCCATGCAATTCCAGAAAACCAGATGACTTTAAAGTTTATAATGCTTTATTCTGGGGTAAATCAATTAGCAATTAAATGGATCATATGAGATGCCCTGATCGTATTGGCATGTTACAATTTACTCCTGGTGACTCCCTCCTGCTCTCAACTTTAGTTTCAGAACTTGAACATTTCCATTATGAACCGACCAGAATCACTCTGAATAATGCGTTGAGGTTAGACTTTAGAGTCACAGGCCACACTATGCCTATGTCCATGAATCTTGCCGTCCATTTTCCATCAGTCCTGGAAAATGTATAACACTGTAGTCCTTGGACACACAGCATGTTACAGAATAGCACCACTGGGTTGCACTCCCTTTCCTCACTCCCAATCAACAGTCCATGATCTACTCCCGAAATGTCAATTGCCAGTTTTCTCCGTCCGCTTGACTCCTACTTCCTCCTCCTTTGATGTCCGGCGCATCCCCGGATGGGACACCTGGTCATCTTGCATTTCTATAAAGTGTCTGCTCCTCCAGGGACCAGACTTGGTCTCCCTAAACTCCTCCTTTGGCTATCCGGCTCTGAAGTCTCTGAGCTCTTTCAGAGGCCTTCAAGCCTCCGCCCGGAGGCTCCGGGGTCTCTGAACCCCCGGGCCCTCTGTTTCCTTTTTCCTTTCCCCCTTGAGCATGTGACCCCCCCTTTTTATATGAGAGACACCCATTGACCAAAGAAATTAACTATTGGTCCCTTCTCTCACATGGGTTTCCTGCCACTCAGGCCTCAGTCCTTCCTCTCTTTCCAGTCCTACCCACTGTCCAGCAGAGGAGATATCCCTGAGCCCAAGTGTAGGTGGTCACACCACATTTTACACTAACACTCCCATGCCCGAATAAACCAGGCCTAGCAAAGAATAGGAGCCTGGCCAAATTTACCTCTCTCTACATCATCCTACTCTCTCAAAAAAACATCACTCAGCACCTTCCTAAACAGAGGGGGCGCTACACAAGCAAAAGCAATGTACTGTCATTGAGTTCTTGAAATAGGAGGGGTGCAGGCTGTGCAACATCATAAGCATTTTGTAGCCTTCTGTGGATGTCGGACAGCCCATACACAAGAACTCATTGATGGCACATTGCTTTTGCTTGGAATCCATTATTAACCTGCAATTAAAAAGAAGAGCCACTATCGAGGAAAACATACTTTTCCAGTACTTTCGGTATAGCCTCTGTATAATAATTTAGCCACATGAAAGGTATCGCCTATATTTTTACTTTCCGACCTCATGATTTCAATATTCTCTGTTACTGTTGGGTTGCTGTAGGGCTCATGTACACACAGACTAGGTTGACCGTCGGCCATGGGAAAACGCAAACCGTGACAAAATCCCACCACGATTTTGCTGCGTCTTGCGGCCAAAACGTTCTAATCTTGAACGCGATTTTTCCTCATTCTGGAGAGAGAGGTTGAACTTCCCCTAACCCCAACAGCTTCTAAACTCTTGCAAAAGCCTATGTGCATGGACACTAAGGCTTTTATGGAGTTGAGTTTAGGAGCTTTGTTAAAAAAAAAAAAAATGCCAAAAGCTCCTAAACTCAAGTTTAGAAGCTGTAGGGTACATGATTAGTTGTTTTTTGCAATCAAAAGATGATTGAAGGTGAATCAGGGATAGACATTGCCACAAAAATCTCCACTACGCATTGCCAGCAGAAGCCTCCTCTGAGTGAAAGAAGCCTTCCAGACTAAATCCACTCATGGCTGTCCTGTGTCAAACATGGAAAACAAAAAACTTTTCTTCTGAAAAGAACACTGTTGTCTGCTCTCGCCTATCCCAGCTACTACAGATGTGATTCTGTAACATAATCTGCAATCTTCCAGATGGTTGGATGTGTGCTGCTTCGGTTCCCATGCGTCACGTCTTATATCTCCCTTTCCATTCCCTGGAAATCCTATTTAATTAGAGTGGTGCCAGTTCCTGCAAAATGTGAGAAATGTGTGATGATAACTGGAGAGACGGTTTCCAAATACCTACATGTTAATGTATAACGTTAACACGTAATCTAAGGTGTGGGGATCTAGAAGGGTAAGGGGCCTTATAAAAGAGATGGTCCAAAACCTTCCTGTCACTGGCTATTTGGCTGATAGACGTGCAAAGGATCTGAACAGGACAGGTTCTCAATCAAATGTTGTTTTGTGCTGTATTCGGAACAATCACATGTGCACACACAGGGACTGCTGTTCTTAATGTGGTTGTAAACCCTTACACACCACTTTTCCCTACAGGCAAGCCTATAATAAGGCTTACCTGTAGGTACTGGAAATATCTCCTAAACTGAGATATTTAGCATATACACTTGCACCGACATCATCTGTGCATGCGCACTAAAGGAAAGGCACGATCATGCCGTTTCTAAAGGACCCGTGCCGTGACCGTCTGCTCCCGCGTGCGCATGGGAGTGATGTCACACGACTCCGGACAGTCACAGAGCCGGAGTCCATGGCCCTGGAAGGAAGAGGGGTTAAGATGGACACTGCCACCAGCGGGGACATCGTGGGCTGCGTTTGCAGGTAAATGTCAACTTTGTCTTCTGGATAACAGAACTCTACTTACTGTACCCATCCCTTATGTATACATTGAGTCCTCTCCCAGCAAAACAAGGCTGCTGCCTTGACTCCCAAGAGACTGCCTATACACTGTGCAGAGAAAGAGCTCTTGGGAGATGTAGTTCTGGGTGTGTCCTCAAATTAATAGAGACCGAGATCCCAGCAGCTGTCCCTCCAAAACATTTACAAGTCTACTGATCATGTCACAAGGACTAATACAAGTTGTTTCTTAAAATAAAAACTAACTCAAACAAAAAAATGTGGATATGCTTTAGAGAAGCCTTTTTCAATCAGGGTGCTCAGGCACACAAGTCGAATGTCAGGAGCCGACGGCTGGTTAAAAAAAGCCCAGATTGGGAGTTGGCAGTTTTTTTTTTCTTTTTTCATGCAACCCGCAGATTTGCACGAAAAAAAAAAAAAAACAATAGTTTGTACCCACCTTAAGATTGTCCTGCTAATCTCACCACACATGGAAAGAATTAATTGCCTTCATCAATGGTATCAGATTTTTCTATTTTTTTGTAACCAATCATTTCATGCTTTTAATACTTCCAAAAGATTAGTCAGTTCTAGACCTCTTGATTGGAGGTTACATTGGTGACCTCCTGCTAAAAAAAAAGTTATCTGCCTTCTCTACTGACATCATGACCTCAAAAGTTTGAGTCCGTTTCCTGGAAACAGCACGCATTCCTGGTCCAAATTAGAAGCTCAAAAGTATTAAAGCCAGGGGATCACCATGACAGCCTATTTTTATATGGGATTTGTATTATGCCAACAGTTTGTGCAGCGCTCTACATTATAAAGGGAGACAATACTCTTACAATACAATACAAGAAGGTTAGGAGGGCACTGCTCATAAAAGCTTACAATCTAATAGAGTGGGACAAGTGGCCTAAAAGGTTATAACTGTGAGGGATGAGCTTATAGAAGTAATAACATTTCAGTTAGTTGAAGGTGTGATGGGCTTCCCTGAAGAGATAAGCAGACATGGGCAATTCGTTTAAGGAATGTCAATAAATTTGTTAATTCGGAAATATCCGAATGAATGAAAACCCATTTTAGAAAAAAAAATCTGAATATTCAAAAATTCGTAAATTTGAATATTCAAATATTAGTATATTTAGAAATTCTAAATTTCAGAAATTCAGAAATTCTAAAATCCAAAAAGAAGAACGAAAATTCAAAAGAATGAAAATCTGAAAATTCGCAAACCCCAAAATTCTAAAATCTGAAATAACTAATAGCAGCTTAACTATTGCTAACTATTAAATTATAGGTATTGGAATTTCCTTTCAAATTTGGCTGTTAGAGAAAGCAATGAATACGAGTTTATCCAAAGTCATAAATTATCCAAGCTAATGAATGCTGTATTTAAACAAATAGAACGTAACAAACTAATAATAACAATAATAATAAAAACGCTTTATTATTGATATTATTATTAATTCATTCTGTTCTATTTGTATAGATGTGGCATTCGTTATTTCGGATAATTTGTAACTTCGGATAAATTCATATTTGGTGCGTTGATTAACAACCAAACGGGAAAGGAAATTCCAATGCCTATAATTTAATAGTTAGTTATTATTAGTTATAATTTCCGTATTTTCAAATTTTTGGATTTCTCAATTTCTGAATTTTTGAATTTTCGGATTTTCAAATTTACGAATTTTTAAATTTCGATCATAACGAATGACCAGAAAAAAAAAAAAAAAAAACTAATTAAACGAAAACGAACACAAACATTTTTCAACAGTGCACATGTCTAAGAGATGAGTTTTCATGGATCGCCTAAAGTCAGCCAGAGAAGGAGCTCTGGAGAAGTCCTGAAGGCAAGCATAGGAGGAGAAAAAGGAGCTTGAAAGCAAGAGGTCTTGAGAGGAGTGGAGAGGATGTTTTGGGTGATATTCGGAGACGAGGTTGGTCATATAGCCTGGGGCAGAAATTAATCTTGAAAGGAAAGTTCTATGAAAGCTTTGGGATTGTGGGAGGAAACTGGAGCACTGCATGGAAATCCATTGAAGAAGATGATACAGATTCCATGGAGGCATTGTGACCAAGGAAGGCAGGAATGGTATCCACTTAGCTATTCTGTTGGCCACTATGTATATGCAGCCTGACCTACAAATGACACCCTACATTGTACACATCACTCTCAAGTCGGCATCTCAGATCAGTGAGATGTTTGGCAACCCATGCTGAAGGACACTCTACATAGACCCAGCTATTCTGATAGACAGATTGTTCTCTTTTGCATCACCCGAGTTGGCTGTTTGTCACCCATACATAGCAAAAAACCCCCAAAAAATATGAATTACCACAGCATTCAATCAGAGATAACGCTACCTTACACCTTTCACTATAAGCTTTTGAGGTCACATACGGGTGGGCTTCTTCTGCTGCCATTTTAACCCCCTTCTCAAAAACAGTTTATTTGTTTTTTTCAAATAAAGACAGTTAAGAGATTTAATAGCCTCTTGGGAGTAGCGCACACACATGACACAGCGAATCAGAAGGTTTCCAATTTATTCAAATATCACTCCTCCACCGATACACATGAAAGGTCTCGCCTTACAATGTACATATACCCAAGAACAAAAATGAACTATGTTGAGGACTACCAGTAATTAGATGCAGCGGTTGCATTGATTTTCTGTTATTTTTACCTGGTGATCCTACAAATTGCACACTTCCTGTCCTGAGGTGACACCGGATACTAACTTTACTATATCTATGGAGAATCAGCGTTGGCAGCCAGGGCAGGAAGTGGTTAAAGACCACAGAACTCATCCCCCTTTTTCATGTCCATAAATTGGGGGTGAATTCTGTAGTTTACAGAGCTGACCTAACCAGATAATACTGCCCGATAGAACACTGCAGAGTGCACATGACAGCATTGGATTTCTGGCAAGATTAACTGATTTTTATTTTATTTTTTTAAACAAATGCATTTAAAGTGGACCTTCAGTCATTTTTTTCATCTTTCCATCTATTAAATCTTCCGCCCTTGTTGTTTTACCTTTGGATGGTAAAACTTTTTTTTCTGCCAGTAAATATGTTATACAGCCCACTTCCTGTTTCTTGTCTGGTCATTAGCCTAGGCTTATGACATCATGCACAGCTCTCTCTCACTCTTGTGAGAGTTTGCCAGGAATGGAGGAGGGATGAGTCATAAGAGGACCAATGAGAGTAGCAGGGCTGCAGAGCTGGAGGTGTGCCTCTGTGTGTGTGTACATCCAGGAAGTGAACAGGTGCAGCTTCAGCTGCCCACAGTTAAAAAGGATGCAGCCAGACTTGGTGGAGGGAGATTTCTGCAGCATATTTGGCAAGTACAGAATCACATTATATATAAAATAATATGCAAAGTGGTTGGAGGGAAGCTTCAGAATGGCAAAGATGTTTTTATTACAAATTATGTGAGCAGACTGCAGCTCCTCTTTAATGTCATATTTAACAGACCAAACAGGATCAAATAAAATAAATCCTTTGGTTTTATATACACGTATACATGAATCGTATTAATGTTGGTTATTGTGTTAAATGTTGCATGAGTACATTGCAATTCTAAGTTTATAAGGGCAGCCATGTTCGCTCTTTACATATGCAGTAATCTACACATTTGATAGATATATGCATTGGGGAAACACTCCTACTGAGCTATTGTATTCTGCCGGTGTGGAGTGTTCCCTGCCAGCATAAAACAATGACCAGTGTTGCCGGCCATAGCCAGAAGCACCGATTGTTCAGGGCAAAAACCCGACAGGCTGGTTGTACACAAGTCAATCAATTGATAAACTAGCTGTACAACCAGCTAGCCCATAAATGGATCGAAATTTGTCTGGCACCTGCTGAACCGGCCTAATTTCAATCCATGTATGGCCGGCTTAAAGCAGAGTTGCACTCAAAAGTGCAACGTCCACTTATCAGTCTCCTCCTCCCCCTCTGGTGCCACAATTGGCACCTTTTAGGGGGGAGGGGGGAACGGGTACCTGTTTTTGACAGGCATTTGTAGTTGCTGACTTTAAATTTTCCATGAGGAGGCTGGACCTCCTCTTCAAGTTCCCCAGTGGCAGGTAGAGACATGAAATATCACTTGAAGAAAACGAGTCTCCAGCAGGAAGACTTTTACAGCATCTTAGTTGAGAATATTTACTGTATATTCAGAAGAGCCCATCAAGAAAGTTACTGATGTTAGATGAGAAGCCCTATTTTGCAAACATTCCAAAGGGGTTTAGCACTCTTGAGGTCAGGGTTCTGTGCAGGCCACTCAAGTGCCTCCATGACAGCGTGGTCAAACCTGGTCTTTATGGATCTGGTGTTTAGTTAGGGTTGAGGTCATGGCCCTGTGCAGGCCACCAAGTCCCTTCATGACAAACTAGTCAAACATGGTCTTCGTAGACTGTTACGACAAAGGTTGGAAGAAGATTATTGAATATCTATGATGTCTTAGTATGCTGTAGCATTAACAGTATCCTTTACTGGAACAGAAAAGCAAAGATGTATGAGACTTTATGGGTGCACCTCTCGCTCCCTACAATTTAAGGGATGTGGGTGTCTCAGAAGAACCCATCACTGTCAACACTTGAAGTCAATAATTTGTAGGGTGCTCACATACTTTTGGCAATTGAGTCATTGGGAGGGTCAGGTGTTCACAACTTTTGCTCAGAAAGTATCATTTGGACAGACCTAGTTCCAACAAGGACCCCTACTTAAACGATAAACCATCAATGCAGCAAGCACTGTTCTTCCAATTCTGTGGTTTTACACGAGTTTGATTTAATCCCTAAGAGAAAATATAGCAGCCTACCTGCAGTCCTTCTGCCTCCTGGGTCTAAGTCTTTTCAGCTTCCCTCCTTATTTGGGGAGAAACCATGTCCACATATAGATTATCACACTGTCACTTATCTTCTCCATGTCACAGCGCTAAATAGATGACAGCTGCATGAGATAACCTCTGACCCGGAAACATTTCAGCACTGATAGCCTCTACCTTATGGGAACAGCTTACAGACACGATGTGTTCTGAATGAATAATCATCAAAGTCACTTTGAAGACACACAATCACAATTCTTCTTTGGAATAGCAACAGCTAGCAAAGCACAATCCAGATAAAAAAATAAATAAAGGATATACAGTATCTCACAAAAGTGAGTACACCCCTCACATTTTTGTAAATATTTTATTATATCTTTTAATGCGACAACACTGAAGAAATGACACTTCGCTACAATGTAAAGTAGTGAGTGTACAGCTTGTATAACAGTGTAAATTTGCTGTCCCCTCAAAATAACTCAACACACAGCCATTAATGTCTAAACCGCTGGCAACAAAAGTGAATGCACCCCTAAGTGAAAATGTCCAAATTGGGCCCAAAAGTGTCAATATTTTGTGTGGCCACCATTATTTTGGAGCACTGCCTTAACCCTTCTTGGGCATGGAGTTCACCAGAGCTTCACTTAAGTCCTCTTCCACTCCTCCATGACGACATCACAGAGCTGGTGGATGTTAGAGACCTTTCGCTCCTCCACCTTCCATTTGAGGATGCCCCACAGATGCTCAATAGGGTTTAGGTCTGGAGACATGCTTGGCCAGTCCATCACCTTTACCCTCAGCTTCTTTAGCAAGGCAGTGGTCATCTTGGAGGTGTATTTGGGTAAGATATAATAAAATTTTTACAAAAATGTGAGCGGTGTACTCACTTTTGTGAGATACTGTATGTATTGTATGTATTATATATATATATATATATATATATATATATTTTTTTTTTTTTTCTTGTAGTCAATAAGTTCCAAACAGCAACACAATTAAAAGATCAGACTGAAATGTGTAAAGTCACCTGATCTCTGCAGCTACTGTAGAGCAATTTGTCCTCAAAGATCACAACACACGCACCGAAATCAGTCAATTCAAATCTTAGCACTCTGCTCTCTCCCCTCTTCCTGTGCACCTCTTTTGTGTTTACATTATAAAATTAGAAAACGGTCAGGCTCACAAGTCACAACTGCAAGGGGTAGCTGAGCTGCTGAAAATGAAAGTGATTTTGATGTAGAATTGAGGATGAATTATTCCATGGTGCCTGCAACTATGGAGGTCAATTTCAGAAGCATGGAGAAATGTGTTCACAAATGGTCACGTAAACCTGTATGTGCACTGTAAACCATACATTCTGATACCAATAGCAATGGTAACAACATAGAAGCTGGAACACACAGACTTCCAACTTGTCATCACTGTCATTTGTCCAGCACCACCACAGATGTCACTTGCATGTCAGTGAGGATGGGATCCCTTGACTATATCTCCTGGCGTTCTCTGTGGGCTATGTTAGTAGATGGTTGGTGGGGTGGTACATTGGCTTAGGGGTTAGCCGTTATGCCTTGCAGCACTGGAATCCTTGGTTTGAATCTTGGCCAGGAAACAATCTGTATGGGGTTTGCATGTTCTCCCCATATGCACGTGGGTTCCCTCTGGGTTTGCATGTTCTCCCCATGTTTGCGTGGGTTCCCTCTGGGTTTGCATGTTCTCCCCATGTGTGTGTGGGTTCCCTCTGGGTTTGCATGTTCTCCCCATGTGTGTGTGGGTTCCCTCTGGGTTTGCATGTTCTCCCCATGTGTGTGTGGGTTCCCTCTGGGTTTGCATGTTCTCCCCATGTGTGTGTGGGTTCCCTCTGGGTTTGCATGTTCTCCCCATGTGTGTGTGGGTTCCCTCTGGGTTTGCATGTTCTCCCCATGTGTGTGTGGGTTCCCTCTGGGTTTGCATGTTCTCCCCATGTGTGTGTGGGTTCCCTCTGGGTTTGCATGTTCTCCCCATGTGTGTGCGGGTTCCCTCTGGGTTTTCATGTTGTCCCCATGTTTGTGTGGGTTCCCTCTGGGTAATCCGGTTTCCTCCCACACTCCAAAGACATGTAGGTAGGTAAGGTGGCTCCTGTCGATATTGTCCCTAGTATGTATGTACAAATTGGCTATGCACATGCTGTATCACATTCTACTACATGCGGAGCCCAAGACGGGTAATTGGAGAGGATTGAGGAAAGAAAGACCAGACAACCCAACTCATAAAAAATTGTAATGTAAAAAGGCTTTTAAGCATATCAGATATGGTGGGCAAACAGCTGGATCAAAAGATAGAATGAGTTTCGGATATGACTGAATGTATATTATACATCTATCTATATATATATATATATATCTATATATCTATAGATATATATATGGGTGTGCTTAAAGTATCCTCCTCGTACTCTGTTGCTGAAATGACCATGGACTGTGATGTCACTAAGCACCATTTTTAAGACATGCAAGACAGATTGACAGACAGGGAGGGAAATTCTAGTCACTAAGTGGTAATACATTATTACATAAACCTTTTAAAAGACATTTTCAGAAGCGTGATATTAGCTTACACTTACAACAACCTTACAAAATACATGGAAAAACAAATTTTCTTTCAAGCAGTAAAGATTTGGAATGTAAATCTGTTTTCCTTGGCTTTCAGATTGTGTTCCCCCCTACCCGAACGATGCGGTAAATCATATAAAACCATATTCAGCAGCTCAGCAACAGGCAGGAAGCAATGTACTTACCAATCGATTCTCATCAAACACTTCAAACAGTAGCCTGTGATTAGTTGGATGGACCTGCACAGGAAAACAGCAACTTGTTAGAAACCAAAATAACATTTCAGTACCTTAAGTAAACATGTCATGAAATAAACAAGGGGGCTGCCATTGCTGCTGGGAGGTTAATGGGTTCCTGTCTAAATTGGCCCTAGTATGTGTACTTATGAAGGTGAATTAGGGATCCTTAGATTGTAAGCTCCTTGAGGGCAGGGACTGATGTGAATGTACAATGCACAGAAAGCAAGATCCTTCTCTGCATCAGGCTATTCTATACACTGTGGATGCTTGCTAATGAAAATAAACTGAAAGGGCTCTTGCACACAGGCTCCCTGAGCCCATGCATGATAAATCCAGATGTATTTCCCCCACCTGGGAAGCCCAGGTGTTGCATACAGCCACCCGTAGCCTTTATTGGGTGTATTTGGCTGTATTCACGATATACGTGCCAACGCTTAAATAGCACACAATAAAAAGCAGATGAGAAGGGCTGAGACAATGGCAGAACTCAGTCCCAAACAGGGGCGGACTGACCATTCGGCCAATCGGGCACTGCCCGAGGGCCACATCAGGGTTGCCAGCCTCAGTAAAACCAGGGACAGTATGTAAAAATCTGTGTTTTTTTTTTTTTTTTACATCTGTCTCTGAAATGTCCCTTACTGACATCCTTTTGGTGTAAAAATCCAGAGATTATAGCTGCCCCACCTCTCCAGTACCTTCTCAGCCAATAGAAACATGTCTCTGTATACTGTGTGATTGCATACTGTGTGTGTGTGTATACTGTGTGGCCCCATAATCTCCTATTGCCCGGGGGCCCTATGAGTTGTCAGTCCACCCCTGGACCCCAACACATGTGTGAACACGGTTTTGCCCCAGGACTTTAAAGATTTCTGCCCCAATAAAGTAATTAACCATGTAGTAAGAAAATATCAATTTTATCCCATATAAAATTTTAAATCCATCAAAGACGACGCTATGTGTCATAAAAACAGCACAATGTACTACTGGAAATATCATATGTGTAGTATACATTTGGGTTGAAGCACTTTTGAAGGCCGACTGCCGAGATAAGGTGGGTTGGGGGGGGGGGGTGCGGAGAGGAGGAAGGTGCTGCAGGAGAGGTGTGAGGGCCACATAAAATCTCACTGAAAACTGAGCATGTGCAGAGCTGCCACCACAGCTGCAAAATTGCTAGCTGAATTGCGGACATGAACAGAAGAGGGAGATAGAGAGCAGCAGGATCAACCAGGTCTTTTGCAGAAAACAGAAAAATGAGTGGGTATGAACAGCATTTAATGCACTATTTATTGATAGTTTTTTTTTATGATGTGGGCTTAGTGACACTTTAAAGATGGTTACTGTTTTTTGTTAAATGGACAGATGCCAGTCTACACAGAAAGAGACTATAACAAGGGCAGATTGCCAAACAGGTGAGGTTTGTGGGCAGCTAAGCGGATTGTCAATTTGCTCGCCGCTGCCCAGCGCCAACAGATTGTGTCCGGATAGGAGAATTCTCAGGGCACCCGGCGACTCTTTGCTCACACTATGTGGCAACAATTTGCAGCATATGGATTTAGTTCATTTGATTGATACCCTTAGATAGTGTGAATACTTGAGCTGTGGAATGTCAAGAGCTCAACCACAAGTTATGCTTGATGTGGTGGGACCAAGCAGCTCTCGCTCCAAGCTGGAATGAAACGTCATTTTCACATACTTTTTCCGGGAGGAAAACGAGGATGGAAAACGGCAGACCTTTGGGAACCTTTACAGTGAATTTAGTGGAAGTTTTGCAGCCAGGAACAGAAGGCTGATCCGGCAGCTGCCCCTCATTAAAAGCGAAGTCTCATATTCACCGGGTAGGGGGGTGACGTGGAGAGAGCTATGTGCACATCCCCCCACCCGTTGGAAGCACCCGCGGCAAAACCACTGTAGGAAACGCGTGTAAATAATAGTATGACCATTAAACAAAAGGTGAGTTAATAAACTGCAAGGCCTTCACGGGAGATACAATATCACCACCCTGATTGTAAACCTTCAGCAAACTATTTTATATGAACGTGGGTGAGGTGGGAAACAGGTTTGCTTATCCTTGACTAACCTTTGGTCTGAATGTGGACCAAGAAAGAAGCCAGAGGCACCATAAAAGCCAAGCAGAGCCGATAAAAAATCTGATTTTAATACATTTAATACAGAATGTCACCCACAGTCTCGAAGGAGAAGTTCACTTTTTGAAAAAAAATAAAAAATAAATGCACATTTTTTGCAGGTAAAATAAAAAAATGCGTTTATTAATAGCTTTATTTATTTTTTTGGAGCCTGTAAAATGCGTCAAACACAAGGCCCAAGGGGCCAAATGCGGACCCCCCAAGGCCATTTTATGTGGCCCTCGCACCTCTCCTGCAGCACCTTCCTTATCTCCGCATCCCCCACCCCTCCAACTCAGCTGTCAGCAGCAGAGAGGACAGACCTCCTTCTACAGATCTTGCACCTCTCTGTGCAGCACAATTCATCTTCGTGCCCCCCCACCTCCACCTGGTCTCAGCTGTCGGCAGCAGAGGGGACAGAACTCCTATAGATCCTGCATCTCTCTGTGCAGCACAATTCATCTTCCCCTCCCCCCCACACCTTGCAGCAGCAGAGAGGACAGACCTTCTACAGATCTTGCACCTCTCTGTGCAGCACAATTCATCTTCCCCTCCCCCCCCCCCACACCTTGCAGCAGCAGAGAGGACAGACCTTCTACAGATCTTGCACCTCTCTGTGCAGCACAATTCATCTTCCCCTCCCCCCCCCCCCCCCCACACCTTGCAGCAGCAGAGAGGACAGACCTTCTACAGATCTTGCACCTCTCTGTGCAGCACAATTCATCTTCCCCTCCCCCCCCCCCCCCCCACACCTTGCAGCAGCAGAGAGGACAGACCTTCTACAGATCTTGCACCTCTCTGTGCAGCACAATTCATCTTCCCCTCCCCCCCCCCCCCCACACCTTGCAGCAGCAGAGAGGACAGAACTCCTATAGATCTTGCATCTCTCTGTGCAGCACAATTCATCTCCCCCCCCCCCCCCCCCCACACCTTGCAGCAGCAGAGAGGACAGAACTCCTATAGATCTTGCATCTCTCTGTGCAGCACAATTCATCTTCCCCTCCCCCCCCCCCCCCCCCACCTTGCAGCAGCAGTGAGGACAGACCTCCTTCTACAGATCTTGCACCTCTCTGTGCAGCACAATTCATCTTCGTGCCCCCCCCCCCCCCCACCTCCACCTGGTCTCAGCTGTCGGCAGCAGAGGGGACAGAACTCCTATAGATCTTGCATCTCTCTGTGCAGCACAATTCATCTCTCCCCCCCCCCCCCCCCCCACACCTTGCAGCAGCAGAGAGGACAGAACTCCTTCTACAGATCTTGCACCTTTCTGTGCAGCACAATTCATCTTCCCCTCCCCCCCCCCCCCCACCTTGCAGCAGCAGTGAGGACAGACCTCCTTCTACAGATCTTGCACCTCTCTGTGCAGCACAATTCATCTTCGTGCCCCCCCCCCCCCCCCCCCACCTCCACCTGGTCTCAGCTGTCGGCAGCAGAGGGGACAGAACTCCTATAGATCTTGCATCTCTCTGTGCAGCACAATTCATCTCTCCCCCCCCCCCCCCCCCCACACCTTGCAGCAGCAGAGAGGACAGAACTCCTACAGATCTTGCACCTTTCTGTGCAGCACAATTCATCTTCCCCTCCCCCCCCCCCCCCACCTTGCAGCAGCAGTGAGGACAGACCTCCTTCTACAGATCTTGCACCTCTCTGTGCAGCACAATTCATCTTCGTGCTGTTTGGTTTTTTAAAATTCATTGAACTTTATTTTTTCCCCAAAAAATTGAGTTTGAAAGAAATCTGTGCAAATACAGTGTGACATAAAATATTGCAACAACCATTATTTTATTCTCTAGGGCAGGGTTTCTCCCATCAGGGTTCCATGGAACCGTAGGGTTCCTTCAGAAGTTGCTAGGGGTTCCTTGAGCAATGGTCAATTTCTGCCTCTCAGATAAACTCCATCTGACACATTGATCTTCTTAGCTATCTGTAAGGAGGTAATTCTTCCCAATGACCACAAGTTTAACCACTTCCCGACCGGCAGAATGGCACGGGCAGGCAAATTGGCGTACAGGTACGTCCATTTGTATTTGCCACCCTGCCATGGCGTGCGCGTCGCCGGCAGTGCGTGTGTCGGTCGGGACGCCTGTGAGTCTGGTCGTAGATCCCGCGGACTCTATCGCCACGGGGATACCCGCGATCATCTCACGGGGTGGCTGAACGAGGAGATGCCGAGGTAAACAGCATCTCCCTGTTCTGCCTAGCAACAAGTGACACTGATCTCTGCTCCCTGTGATTGGAGCAGAGATCAGTGTTTACTAACACACAGCCCAGCCCCCACAGTAAGTAACACGCCCCTAGGAACACTTAACCCCTACACTGCCACCCCCTGGTTAACCCCTTCACTGCCAGTGTAATTTACACAGGAATCACTGCATTTGTTTAGCACTGATTGCTGTATAAATGACAATGGTCCCAAAAATGTGTCAAAAATGTCCAATATGTCCGCCATAATGTCGCAGTCACAATAAAAATCGCTGATCGCCGCCATTACTAGTAGAAAAAAAAATTATTACTAAAAATGCCATAAAACTATCCCCTGTTTTGTAAACGCTATAAATTTTGCGCAAACCAATCAATAATCGCTAATTGCGATTTTTTTTTACCAAAAATATGTAGAAGAATACGTATCGGCCTAAACTGAGAGAAAAAAACGTTTTTTTTTTATAGATTTTTTGGGGGATATTATAGCAAAAAGTAAAAAATAATGTGTTTTTTTCAAAATTGTCACTCTATTTTTGTTTATAGCGCAACAAATAAAAACCAGAGGTGATCAAATACCACCAAAAGAAAGCTCTATTTGTGGAAAAAAAAGGACGTCAATTTTGTTTGGGAGCCACGTCGCACGACCGCGCAATTGTCAGTTAAAGCGACGCAGTGCCGAATCGCAAAAAGTGGTCTGGTCTTAAGCCAGCAAAATGGTCCAGTCTGAAAGTGGTTAAGGAGCCTTCTTACCACTGACCATCACACTAATGTATCATGAGTTATAGCTTTTTAATTTTTAGCAGGAGTTCCTCGAGACTGAAGAATTATTTGAAGGGTTCCTCAGTGTTGAAAAGGTTGAGAAAGGCTGCTCTAGGGTCTCTGCTAAAAAAAATATTTTTATATTATATATATATATATATATATATATATATGTATATATATGTTTGGGGGTTCCAAGTAATTTTCTAGCAAAAAATTATGATTTTAACTTTTTAAGAAACAGGTGTCAGAAAAAGGTTTAGTTTTGAAGTAATTAAACTTCACTCATCTACAGACAGAAGTTCATTCCTTTGATCTAAGAAGAAAAAGTTACAATGTTTATAGTTATCTACCACCACGGACAATGTTGTGAAAAACTTGGCAGGCTGCCCGTTGTTTTTTTTCTTTTGACAGCTGAGTGAGCAGAGAACACTTGTTACATGAATGAATCTGGAAATTCTGCATAGACATCGTAAGGGGGGTTGAATTGAGATCAACATTTTATTAACGATTAATCATGCAGCTCTATGGCGACCATAATGCCAATGTGGCCCTAGAGGAAATCAGGTTGGACACCCCTGATGTAAAGCATTGCACCATCAATTAGCAACTCCTTGGTGCCATGCAGGTCTCCTGCAGACCTCTCAGTGTATCTGTGTACCTGTACATCCCGCACGGGAAAGCACAATCTGACAGGAAGTATCAATGAACTACCGAGGCGCTCCACAGCACCATGGCAGTTCATTGATAACTACAAGCTGACGGCCACAAAGGATGTGGGGGATTGTAATTCATTCACACACAGGGTTATGTGAATGAATGATGCGGCTGTGTGGGCAGAGCCCCGCCCAGCTGCGCTGATTTGAAAAAGTAACAGCTAGTACAGGGAAATTCTCCCCACACTGCTGTCACGGGGAGAAGGGGGGATATAGCAGCGGCTGCAACATTGGCAACATGTTACATGTTCCACCCTAAAAACATGTTGCCAAAGGTGAACTTATTTTTTAAAGCAGGGATCTCCAAACTTTCTAAACAAAAGACCAGTTAATGTCCTCCAGACTTTAAGGGTACCAGACTATTGCAATTGGAAGTAGAAAGGGTCCTGTTGTCAGTGCGAGTCAACAATGCATCTTTGGTATTACGGGTAGGAACCGTGCCGCATCATTGGCATCAATGGGAGAAACCGTGCTCCATCATTGGAGTCAGTGGGAGGAACCGTGCCCTATCACTGCAGTCAGTGGGAGGAACTGTGCCCTATCACTGGAGTCAGTGGGAGGAACTGTGCCCCATCATTGGTAACAGTGGGAGAAATAGTGCCCCATCGTTGGTAACAGTGGGAGACATAGTGCCCCATTGTTGGTGTCCATGGGAGATATAGTGCCCCACTGTTGATATCAGTAGTAGGAATTATGCCGAAATGTTGGCGTCAGTGGGAGGAATAGTATAGTTGGTAAGGTTGAATAAATACACCAGTCCATCCAGTTCAACTTGAGTGAGTGTGTGTGTGTCCACAATTGTCCCTATCCCTGCACATTACGTCTCATCAAGATGCTCCTCCATTATATATATATATATATATATATATATATATATATATATATTTACTTTTATTTTTTAGGGTACCACACACACATTGGTCCCCATACCCAAGGAGCCAACAATCCAAGGTTCCCAACTCATTCATATACTAGGGCAAATTTTTGGACAGAAGCCAATTAACCTGCCAGAATGTCTTTGGGGTGTGGGAGAAAACTGGAGAACCCCGAAGGAAGCCCACACAGACACGGGGAGAACATGCAAACTCCAGACAGGTAGTGTCGTGGTTGGGATTCGAACCAGCGACCCTTTTTACTGCTAGGCAAGAGTGCTACCCACTACACCACTTTGCTGTCCCAATGTTTGTGTGAATGGGAGGAATAGTGTCCCAATGCTGGTGTCAGTGGGAAGAATAGTATCTTATAAGTGGAAGGAAAAGTGCTCCAAGGGCCAGATAAAGGCAAGCAAAGGGAATTCTTAACCCCTCCCCCCCTGCAGTTTGGAGACCACAACATTAAAGGAAAATGCCATTCTATAAAGAATTAGAAGTTTATGTATAGCCAAACCTTTTTAAAGAGGCTCTTCAGCCTGTTTGAAAAAAAACAAAAAACAAAATAAGTCAGCAGCTACAAATCCTGTAGCTGCTGACTTTTAGGCTGTGTTCACATTGATGCCAGATGCGTCTCGCAGCAGGGGTCCGGCGCATCCCTATTCCCTGTTTCAGGGACAAATCAGGGACACATTTTTTTCCTGAATTTGGCCCTCAAACGGAGCCAAAAGACACACAGGACTCCTGTGCAAGCAGCTCCGGAGCCATCATGGAGAGATGTGAGCCGGCTCAATTGAGAGCGAGTTACAATCTCCTGTCATGCGAATTGGATGCAGTAAAACTCACATCTAATTCGAACTAGTGTGAACCCAGCCTTAAAGGGGCTGTAAAGACAGTTTTTTTTATCTTAATGCATTCTATGCATTAAGATAAAAAGCCTTCTGTGTGCAGCAGCTCCCCTAATACTTACCTGAGGTCCCTCTTTGTCCAGCGATGTCCAAAAGTATCTCAGCCATCTTATATTCTCCTTCCTGATTGGCTGAGACACAGCAGCGGTGCCATTGGCTCCCGCTGCTGTCAAAGTCAGCTAGCCAATCAGGAGAGAGAGAGGACAGGGCAGAGTCAAGGCTCTGTGTCTGAATGGACACAGGGAGCTGTGACTTGGCTCAGGTGCCCCTATAGCAAGCAGCATGCTGTGGGGGCACTGAACAGGAGGGAGGGGCCAGGAGCATGGAAGAGGGACCCAAGAAGAGGAGGATTCGGGCTGCTCTGTGCAAAACCACTGCAACAGAGCAGGTAAGTATAATGTTTTTTTATTTTTATAGGAAAAAAAAAACGCGCCTTTACAATCACCTGAATAAAAGGACACTTACTTGTCCAGGGATCCAGTGCTCCTCGCCCGGGATGTTTTTTCACCGGTCTTTGGGTCCCTGGCACTGGCAAAGTTTAGAGTGGGAATCTGGCTGCAACTCCTTGTGGCTGCACAGCCGGTTTTCACTACACATGTATGAGCCACACTGAGCCGCGTGAATGGTCCCGCAGCCTCCATGGACGGGTGGGTTATCTTACTAACTTCTGGCTATCTGTACAGCTATCTTTTTAGTTATGCTGTTTTTCCAAGTGGTCACCAATGAATCTCAGCCGGTCCCTGCTGAACCAGCCAAGATTTGAACCGTGTATGGCCGGCCTTAGTAACCACTCAGATAACAAGCTGGAGTTAAATGGACAAAGCAGCCTTTTATTAACTCATTTAATAAATAACATATAAAATAGCAATGTAAATACAGTATAAAATGGAGCCTCAAGTCCTAGTAGGCATCAAGAAAAGAAAGTACCTGGATCCAAGTTAAATTAGGCCTCCAGCTGCAACACCACCGACTTGGTGACAATAAACCGCAGGTACCACCATCTGAACAACTGAAAAAACTTTGTGCCCAAAGTAACCTACAACCTACCTTGTAACCCTGCTGGCTGCATGATAACAAATTTCCAAACAACCAAAACTCACCCTCCAACCACAAAATAGGGTAAAAAAAAAGAAAAAATGGGTGGACAGGCGGGAGGGAAGTTTTCACTGATTAATCCTCCTTCCAACTCAAGACCCCCAACCACACCCTGCCGGGGCTCCACCGGTTTCCAACTTGGACACCAATTACGTAAGTCTCTTTTCTTACAAATTGTTATGACTCCTATCAGCAAACCCCTTTAACCCCCTTCGTTCTTGCTGTACTTTTACTCCAGGCCTCCCTTTTAGGATTTAATATATTTACAACTTACTGACCACGTAAATGTGCTACAAGCTGGAGATGTCATAACTTAGCAGGGGTTCCCCGAGCCAAGAAAATTCTTTGAAGGGTTCCACGGCATTAGAAAAGCGATAAAAGCTGGTATATTGTGTTCCCATTCCGAATGCCAAAGTCAACATTCTATAAATGAAATAAAGAGAACAGAAAGGAAAGTGCAGAGATCCCACCAATGTTGGTTGTCCCTGAGAGACATCAGGTCATTTAGATATTCAGCACTTACCAAAAAATGAAATATCACTTTTGGATGAACTGACCCTTTAAACCGGTGCTGAATCTCTCCTGAATATATACTCCCCCCATAATCTGCTATTTGTGGAGATTTACTACCTATATCCCCGCAGGCCTGCCCAGACCGTTACAGGCCCGAGCCTTATCCTGCAATGCACTCGCCTCTTATCCAGAGCTTTGCAGAAGGGAGATTAAGCCTGTCTGCTAAGCCAATTGAAGTTCTATAAAAAGACTTAATGGACAAAACACAGTGGAAAAATAACCCCGGCCTCTTCATTCCATTCTCACCCTCATCCAGACCGTTCTACAGGAAGCATACATGGAGAGAGAAGATAGCCTGTAACTAGGCACAATAATATGAGGGGGAAAAAAGAAAGTACTCACTCTGAAGAAGAACTCCTCATTCCATTTTGGATTCAACGTCTGCAAAACAGAGAAAGGTTCATTAATGCACCAAGTAAAGAATATACACATATACATATATACATACATACACATATATATATATTTAACCCTTTCATGACTAAGCCTATTTTCGGCATTTGGTGTTTACAAGTTAAAATCCATATTTTTTGCTAGAAAATTACTTGGAACCCCCAAACATTATATATATTTTTTTAGCAGAGACTCTAGAGAATAAAACGGCGATTGTTGCAATATTTTATGTCTCACGGTATTTGCGCAGCGGTGTTTTAAACGCAACTTTTTGGGAAAAGGGACACTTTCATGAATTAAAAAAAAAAAAAAACAGTAAAATTAGCCCAATTTTTTTGCAAAATGTGAAAGATAATGTTACGTTGAGTAAATAGATACCAAACACGTCACACTTTATAATCGCACGCACTTGTGGATTGACGACAAAGTACGGTACCTAAAAATCTCAATAGGCGACGCTTTAAAAAATGTTTACGGTTACTAGGTTAGTGTTACAGAGGAGGTCTAGTGCTAGAATTATTGCTCTCGCTCCGATGATCGCGGCGATACCTCACATGTGTGATTTGAACACCGTTTACATACGCGGGCGCGACTTCCATATGCGTTTTATTTGCTTCGCGAGCTCGCGGGGGCGGCGGGCGCTTTAATTCTTTTTTTTTTATTAATTTTAAAATGACTAAATTGTTTTTGAAAAAAAAAAAAAATTTGATCACTTTTATTGCTGTCACAAGGAAACATCCCTTGTGACAGTAATAGGTGGTGACAGGTACTCTTTATGGAGGGATCGGGGGTCTAAAAGACCCCCCACCCCTCCTTTACACTTCAATGTATTCAGATCGCCGAAAACGGCGATTCTGCATACCGTATATTTTTTTAAAACCGGCGCCATTGGCAGCCGAGTAAACGGGAAGTGACGTCATGACGTCGCTTCCGTGTTTACTATGAGGAGACTGGAACGAAGCCGATTACGGCTTTGTTCCAGTTCCTCCCCAGTGGCCAGAGGCAGCGCAACTTGAATCGGTGCTCCCGATCGAACGGGAGCACCGGTAACAGCGGCGGGAGGGGGGACGTCCCCTCCCGCTCCTCCAGCATAACAGCCGAGCGTCTTTTAGCCGCATCGGTTGTTATGGCTGGAAAGCCAATCGCCTGCTGAAGAAAACGGTACCGGGATGATGCCTGCAGGTGCGGGCATCATCCCGGTATACCCCCCGGAAGCCGAGTACGCAGATCTGCGTACGCTCGGCGGGAAAGGGTTATACATATATATATATATACACACACACACACATACGTACATACATACATACATACACACACATTATATATATATATATATATATATATATATATATATATATATATATACACACACATACATACATACATACATACATATATATATATATATATATATAAATAAAACATTTATTTTGTTTAATGTTATTTTTTTACTAGTTTCGAAGGCTCTTCTAAAAGTACCCTCGAATTACTGGTGGTCCCTCACCTTCAACTGATCATCTTGCATGGCACCTACTGGAGGGAGCAATACATTAAAGTGTTCCTAAACCCAGGACCCTGCATTCACTATATCTGGTCTCCCACAGTACACAGAACACGGAAATCCAATTATTTTATTAAATATCAACTGCTAAATACCTTTTCTCATCAGCAGTTAATATAGGGTTGCCACTTTTTCTTCAAGCCAGACCCGAACACTTTGTTGTACTAGGATTGTAAAAGACCTTGGATGCCTTTGGGTACACCATGGTTAGTAGTAATGCGGCGCAGCAAACAGTGGGTGTGGCCAAACTGCGGTAACAGATGTGAACAGATTTGTGTGCGACTCTCAGTTACTAAGGGAGACACAGTCTGGTCTGAATAATGTGTCCGGGTTTCAGGCAGACTAAAACAGACATATGACTCAAAACCGGGACTGTTCAGGTGAACTCAGGTCAGGTGGTGACCCTAGGTGTCATCCCCCTCCTAATAATACAGAGGTCAGTGTCACCCCCCCTTCTTCATAATACAGGGGTCAGTGTCACCCCCCCTCTTCATAATACAGGGGTCAGTGTCACCCCCCCCTTCTTCATAATACAGGGGTCAGTGTCACCCCCTTCCTTCTTCATAATACAGGGGTCAGTGTCACCCCCTTCCTTCTTCATAATACAGGGGTCAGTGTCACCCCCTTCCTTCTTCATAATACAGGGGTCAGTGTCACCCCCTTCCTTCTTCATAATACAGGGGTCAGTGTCACCCCCTTCCTTCTTCATAATACAGGGGTCAGTGTCACCCCCTTCCTTCTTCATAATACAGGGGTCAGTGTCACCCCCTTCCTTCTTCATAATACAGGGGTCAGTGTCACCCCCTTCCTTCTTCATAATACAGGGGTCAGTGTCACCCCCTTCCTTCTTCATAATACAGGGGACAGTGTCACCCCCTTCCTTCTTCATAATACAGGGGTCAGTGTCACCCCCTTCCTTCTTCATAATACAGGGGTCAGTGTCACCCCCTTCCTTCTTCATAATACAGAGGTCAGTGTCACCCCCTCCTCATAATACAGAGGTCAGTGTCACTCCCTTTTTATAATACAGAGGTCAGTGTCACCCCCCTCACCACAATACAGAGCTCAGTGTCACCCCCTTTTTTATAATACAGAGCTCAGTGTCACCCCCTTTTTTATAATACAGAGGTCAGTGTCACCCCCTCTTCATAATACAGAGGTCAGTGTCACCCCCTCTTCATAATACAGAGGTCAGTGTCACCCCTTCCTCATAATACAGAGGTCAGTGTCACCCCCTCATAATACAGAGGTCAGTGTCACCCCCTCATAATACAGAGGTCAGTGTCACCCCCTTTTTATAATACAGAGGTCAGTGTCACCCCCCTCACCACAATACAGAGCTCAGTGTCACCCCGTTTTTTATAATACAGAGGTCAGTGTCACCCCCCTCCTCATAATAGAGGTCAGTGTCACCCCCCTCTTCATAATACAGAGGTCAGTGTCACCCCCCCTCTTCATAATACAGAGGTCAGTGTCACCCCCCCTCTTCATAATACAGAGGTCAGTGTCAACCCCTCTTCATAATACAGAGGTCAGTGTCAACCCCCCCTCTTCATAATACAGAGGTCAGTGTCAACCCCCCCTCTTCATAATACAGAGGTCAGTGTCAACCCCTCCTCTTCATAATACAGAGGTCAGTGTCACCCCCTCTTCATAATACAGAGGCCAGTGTCACCCCCTCTTCATAATACAGAGGCCAGTGTCACCCCCTCTTCATAATACAGAGGTCAGTGTCACCCCCCCTTCACAGTACAGAGGTCAGTGTCACCCCCCCTCCCCATAATTCAGAGGTCAGCATCACCTCCTTTTTATAATACAGAGGTCAGCGTCACCCCCTCCCCACAATACAGAGGTCAGCGTCACCCCCTCCCCACAATACAGAGGTCAGCGTCACCCCCTCCCCACAATACAGAGGTCAGCGTCACCCCCTCCCCACAATACAGAGGTCAGCGTCACCCCCTCCCCACAATACAGAGGTCAGCGTCACCCCCTCCCCACAATACAGAGGTCAGCGTCACCCCCTCCCCACAATACAGAGGTCAGGGTCACCCCCTCCCCACAATACAGAGGTCAGTGTCACCCCCTCCCCACAATACTGAGGTCAGTGTCACCCCCTCCCCACAATACTGAGGTCAGTGTCACCCCCTCCCCACAATACAGAGGTCAGTGTCACCCCCCTCTTCATAATACAGAGGTCAGTGTCACTCCCCCTTCCTCATAATACAGAGGTCAGTGTCACTCCCCCTTCCTCATAATACAGAGGTCAGTGTCACTCCCCCTTCCTCATAATACAGAGGTCAGTGTCACTCCCCCTTCCTCATAATACAGAGGTCAGTGTCACTCCCCCTTCCTCATAATATAGAGGTCAGTGTCATCCCCCTTCTTAATAATACAGAGGTCAGTGTCATACGCCTTCTTTATAATACAGGGGTTAATGTCACCCCCTCCATAATACAAGGGCTCCCCATGAAGACCCCCATTAGATCAGTTAGACTGGAGTTATTTGTTTCCTGGTTTCCGGTCGACTGAAACCCAACGCATTTGCCAAAACCCAAACTGTCCAGGTCAAAACTGGACAGGTGGCAACACTAATTATATAGCAGTCTTGTGACCTCTAAAAAACGCTATCCTGACAGAAATTCAGGGAGCTTTTAAGGGAGTTTTATGGTCACAGAATTCACTTTCATTTTTTATCATCAGGACTGCAATAACAATACAAACAATAGCTAGATTTGACAATCCAATATTAGTTTACTTAAAAAAAAAAAAAAAAAAAAAACTCCTTTGATTTTGTAAATTCTGCCTGCCTGCCGATCTCTTTCCACAACTTCCTGAGTTCCCAGCATGCTTTGCACTCTCCTTATTTCTAAGGACTACACATCCCATGGTACCTCGCTACATGTAAGTAGTGATTCCAGGACTCACTCCGCCTACTGAAACTCTTCTCAGCACCTCTGTAGTTCAGAAGGCAGGTTCTGCGAAATGTGAGACACAGCAGTGCCTCCTCACAGGGCAAAATGACTACAAGTAACAGAATTCAAGGAGGTAAGTGTGTGGGGATCTTCACAAAGTTCACAAACTTAAAGGTCATTTCCGATTAATAGCTGTAGGCTCGAAATAATTGAGGTACAATATGGAAATTAATATATGGCTTTATATTTTGACTATAGATGCACTTTTTTTTTTTACTGTGCTCTCTGTACTATTATTTCAGTCTAATCAACTCTGCCCAGTTCTCTGTGTGCACTACAAAACACCTTCAGATAGGTTAGGGAGATGAGGAGAAGGGGAAGTCTTCAGTAGACCTAACATTTCCTGCTCTAGGGTGACAACACTGTTCTTTCAAAGATACAGTGCAGTGAATAAAGCTGGCCATACATATTTAGATGTCTTTGGTTCAAAAACAAAATAAAACAAATTCCTCCATTCACACCAACAGTGTGGATAGACAAAATATCCTGCTGCAGCACCACCGGCTGTCAGCTATTCAGTCAACGATTTTCCAAATGGCTCCTTCAACAAAAGATGGGCTTGACCCTCGAAACGCGCCAGCCATTTCAAACCTACTCATGTGCTGTTAGTTTGGGAGAGGTCGTCTGATTGTACATTCAGTCTCTAAGAATGTGAATAGCCTTTGTGTCTAGGATTGGATGATATGGCTGTGATTGTATCTCTTATTAAAAAGAAGAGAAGCAACAAGTAATAGTAGATAGTCAAAACCTCCTGCTGCAGCACCACCAGCTGTCAGAATACAGTGTCTGCATATGACTGGATGCAGGAGCTGATCGGTCAACAATTTTCCACCTGGCTCCTTTACAGGGTGGATTTGATTTAAAGGGGTTGTAAAGCTTTGTTTTTTTATTTTCTAAATAGGTTCCTTTAAGCTAGTGCATTGTTGGTTCACTTACCTTTTCCTTCAATTTCCCTTCTAAATTTTTTTTTTCTTTGTCTGAATTTCTCACTTCCTGTTTCTCCTCAGTAAACTTCACACCATCATCCGAGCGGTGTTTAGTCAGCCAGAACAGTTTACTGAACAGCTTACTGAGGAGGAACAGGAAGTGAGAAATTCAGACAAAGAAAAAAAAACATTTAGAAGGGAAATCGAAGGAAAAGGTAAGTGAACCAACAATGCACTAGCTTAAAGGAACCTATTTAGAAAATAAAAAATGAACCTTTACAACCCCTTTAAATTACTAGTAAAAAGGCTTGATATAAATCAACTGGATTTAAATCATCAAAAAAGGGGGGGATAACACCGCGCTAAACCTAAGAAATGAGGGTGGTGTACACAAAAAAATGGATTTAAATCATTTTTAAAGAGCAAGTGTCATCTCTGTCCTGCAGTGGCTCCTCCTCTGACCCGCTGTTAACTCACCAACACGAGACTTTAATGGGACGGCTAATGATACGGCAGTGACACAAAAAGGTGAGGGATGTGGCAACAACAGGTTGGTTTTTGCCCACTAACAAGCACTGCCATGATGGATCTGAAATGACAGGTGCTCTTTAAACGTAAGGACTCATTCTTGCTGGTAGTTAGAATCTTTAATATTTGCTAACAAAATGAAGGTTTCCTATTTAGAGTAATAAGCTGTCAGGTTTGTAAAACAGCGATCAGAAACAATTCAATCAATCATACAGTTTGTAGTGTACATAGATTTGCAAAAACAATGGGATAAAGGAATATTCCTGAACTTTGTTTTATCTCATGGTTACTGTGAAATTGTGTGACGGCATCAATGCAGTGCATGTCATCTCCGCTTGCATTCATTGACTGAGTCTACCAAAAATGTAAATATTGCAGAATATACAGCCTCAT
This sequence comes from Lithobates pipiens, assembly GCF_037356315.1. Taxonomy (NCBI): domain Eukaryota; kingdom Metazoa; phylum Chordata; class Amphibia; order Anura; family Ranidae; genus Lithobates; species Lithobates pipiens. The sequence goes on from NW_027507790.1 coordinate 238,872,219, forward strand.
GCTACATAACTAAGCTCTATTTCATGTTCAATAAACTAATTACTGTATCTGTACCGTATACATATGGTCGCATTTTCCAACAAAAAGCTCTCATTGGTCTTTTGCTGGCCGAATTTCCGATTGTGTGTACGCGGCATTACAGAGAAGTTCTAGTGCCAGATTAATTGCTCTCGCTCTGACATTCATGGTGATACCTTACATGTGTGGTTTGAACACCATTTACCTATGTGGGCGTGGCCTACGTATGTGTTCACCGCTGCTCTCAAGCACAGAGGGGCGGCGGTGTTTTAGAAAAGAAAAAAATATTTATTTTATTAAAAAATTTAATTTTTTTACATTTTCGCTTTAAAAAAAAAACAAAAAAACGTTTTGATCACTTTTATTCCTATCGCAAGGAATGTAAACATCCCTTAGAAAAATAGAAATAAGCAGTGACAGGTCTTCTTTATGGAGAGATCTGGGGTCAATAGGACCCCAAATCTCTCCTCTACAATGTAAAGCATTAGATCAAAAAAAAAAAAGAAAAAAAAGAAATGGATCTAGTGCTTTAAAAACAAAACAAAAAACAAAGGCCTGGTTTACATTGGGTCTGGAACCAGAAGAGATGTTATGATTTGTGTCTGTCCTCCTAGACCAAAGAGATGAGCGGAGGCCATCTTTCCTCTGCTCATTGCTCATCTCTGTGACCAGCAACCGCAGGAACGGTTTCCAGGCTTTCCGACCCAAGTAAGCCTGAAAAGCACTGGGACCCGCCCAATGCTAAAAATGACCCTGTGAAGAATCCGCCACTCGGACCACTTTTATCAGTTAGAGAATCGCTGGCTGAAGAAAACAATACTGGAATTATGGCATATTGCTACAGCCATTAGCCTGGTATTCCCCTGCCAACCCAGGACATATTTTGTCTATGGACCGGTTGGCAAGTGATTAAGGAGGGACGGGAAGATGTCCAGGATGACACAAAACGTAGGCAGGCAAAAACAAAAAGAGCGAATGCAAATGTGGAAAATTAAAAGGTTATGGGAATCTGCTCAGAGGAAAACACTAAAAGATGAACTCCAGCTTTTGTTAGAATTTACATGGTCTGACCCAAACAAACTACAGTATGTTCCTCACTAACATGTGAGGCCACTGGATGTGCGGGATAAACTGTATGTAGCTGAGGTCACATACAACATATCGCACGGTGTTCTGGGTTCGAGCCGAGATCTTCCGGTCTCGTACCCGGAACACAGTAGCATTTATCTGATCGATGCGCAGCCATTCAGAGAAAGCGGTGTAATCTATCAATGAATACAAAGCTTCCTCTGATTGGCCGAGTCAAAAGTTGTGACATCATCAGACCTCATCTCTGACATCACTTTCTCTGAGCGCTGATCAGATGGACTCTACTGTGTTCTGGGCATGAGACAGGAAGTCTCATCTTGAACCCGGGAAAAACAGTGCTGTATGCTTTATGTAGAGGCAGCTACATATAGTTTATACTGCATATCCGGCGGCCTCACATGTTACAGGGCCAGATCTAGTGGGGTGCTGGGGTAGGCTGAGCCCCCGCAGATTTTATTCATGCCCCCCCAGGACCAGTGGCATTGATGAGGGGCTGGGGAGCACTGCTCATTCTTGGTAATGAAGAGTCAGCTTTGCTGTAGAGTGCCCAGGCCCCATTTGCAGTACCACATCATTTGTTTCCATTGGACGGGCGAGATTCTGATGTGAAAGGGAGCTCTGATGTGCTGTGGTGACTGTGGTGTGAAGGGGGTGAGGGGGAGACTATGGTGTGAAGGGGGTGGGGGGAGACTATGGTGTGAAGGGGGAACGCCATTGTAATGGGGGGGGGGGGAGAGATTGAAGCTCATGACTTTGATCTGCAGATGAATGAAAGAGTAAAAACAAAAGTAACAATCTTACTTTGTGTCTCTCTATCTCACTTATGAGCAATATCTATAAACAATGTTACTTTGTATCTTTCTATTTCACCTACGAACATAATTTATAAACAATGTTACTTGGTATCTTTCTATTTTACCTATGAACACTATTTATAAACAATTTGTAAAACTACTTTGTATTGCTCTAGCTCACCTATGAGAAATACTTATATAAGTATCAACAGTGAATATTCAAAGGTAGGACTATTAGGGCCGGTTCACACAGAGATGCGATGCGAGGCGACACGGCTCGCCTCGCCTCGCTCCCGCAAGTTGCCCCCGTTCAGTACTATGGAACCGTTCTGAGAGGAGCGACTCGAGTCGCTCCGACTCAGAAAAAAGGTTCCTGTACTACTTCTGGGCGACTTCGGGGGCGACTTGCATTGACTTCTATACAGAAGTCCTCTGCAAGTCGCCGCTGAGATCCCCGCAGGTCGCGGCGAGGCAAGTCGGAGACGCCTCGCCGCGCCTCGCTGTGTGAACCGGCCCTTAGTGAAGAGGGACAGATAGCTCTGTTGTGATGTGGGACTGTTGAGATGTAAAGGTGGGAACGCTAATGTGTGTTGACAGTAGGCCCCCCTGACTTCTTTTACAGCACCCCCTGATCAGACAGTCCAGATCCAGCCCTGACATGTTAGCGAGGGACATGGTTTGTTTCCGTAAATCTGTTCCAAACAAACCATGTCTAAATCTAACAAAAGCTGGAGTTCAGCCTGAAACTCTGGCCTGACAAATAGATTTGCCACCACAACAATGCTCCTGCACAAGATGCGTTAAGGCTCCATTCACACTTGTAAGATTCCAAAGTTGCGCCGACTTTTGAGTGCATCTTTGATGCAACTTTGGATGGGTGGAACTTGGATACGACTTTGGCTTTGACCAGTGATAACGGACAACTGTTGCACACAAGTTGCATTGTATAGCATTCAGGTAAAACTTTCATGCAACTTCTGAAGGTTAACATTAAAGTCTATGTTCCACAAGTTGCATGAAAGTCAGACCAAAGTAGTGCATGAACTACTCTGAAGTTGCTGCAACTTTAAATTGCGCATACATGAATGGTTATCATTGGAAACACGTAGAAACGACTTGCCGTGCAACTTTGATGTCACCAAAGTTGCACGGCAAGGCGCACAAGTGTTTAGTGGATCCTAGGTGTTTATGAGTTTCTGGCCGAGAAATCCATTTTCTTGACCAACCACCTTATTCCCCCGACTTATCACCCTGAGACGTTTGGCTGTTTCCAAAAAAAATAAAAAAATGCCTTAAAAAGGACACAGATTTGATGACATTCTGGACATCCAGTGCACTGCAGCAAAGATACCGCGCAGCGTTCCCTCGTACATACAAAATTACAATCTGGACAAAGAAGTAAAGTTTCAACCATTACCTACATCAATAGCATTATTTATATATCAAGCTGATCCTTTTTACAGGTATTTCCAAAAATAACTGAAAAAAAAAACCGATGCATCCACTTTAATGTGGGTTTTATTTTACTTTCTCGGAGATTAGGTGACATGGGTTGAGCGTGGTGGGGGGGGGCGGGAGAATCTGAAACGGGAATCCATCCGTGACCTCACAGTATGGAAGTGTACTGGTGACTGGGGAAATCTGTGAGTAATTTGGATCTAAAAATAGTGATCTATAGATAGCACAGGGATCATGCAGGTTTCCAGAGGACTCCAGAACATATCAATGACAACACTGAAACCACCTGCATGAGAAAATGGGGACAATTTATTTCATGAATCAGAATTTTAAGAGGGTGCAGACGGAAAGGCTCTATACAATACATTTATAAATAAACAGGGGTTGACTAAATAAAGGAAACACTAACAATACTTTGACGCTCATAATGTACAGATATACAGAGCTGAGGCTGGGGGCACAGAGGTCCCGAATCAATTTGGTTTTAATTCTGAAGCCTGTCGTTCTTTGGTAGTTGGTACGTACCCTGCTAAAGTGCCCCTCTGGGCAAGATCTTTTTTTTTTTGCTAAAGTTTTTAATAGAGTGGGAAAGGGATATAACCCGTTGTAACATTGTTATTGCTATCTGTGTCCATAGGGGAAATATTCAACATAATAGTCTATTTGTCCTGGTGTCCATCATCACTGAGAAAATTCAACATTTTACAGTTGTTCCCAGAAGAAGAGGGGAAAGTTCCAATAGGGATACCAGTTCTGGAGACAACTGTCTAATAAGGGAATTCCCCTCACTTTGTGAGATCTCTGGGATGAAAGGTGAAGGGAAATTTCTACATAGGAAAATATATACTCATATAGGTCGACCCGAATATATGCCGATGCACCCAATTTTATCACCAAAAACTGGGAAAAAGTATTGACTCGAGTATAAGCCTAGGGTGGGAAAATGCAGCAGCTACTGTGTAAACATTACCCATCTGCAGCCTCATTGTGCCCATTTTCAGCCGCATTGTGCCAAATATATAAAAAAACAAAAAAAAAACATTTTCTTTCCCTTAGTTTAGGCTGATACATATTCTTCTACATATTTTTGGCAAAAAAAAAAAATCAAAAAAAAAATCGCAATGAGCCTTTATTGATTGGTTTGCGCAAAAGTTATACGTTAACAAAATAAGGGATAGTTTCATGGCATTTTTATTAATAATTTTTTTTTTTTACTAGTAATGGCGGCAATCAAAATTTTTTATAATGACTGCGACATTATGGCAGACACATCGGACATTTTTGACACATTTTTGAGACCATTGTCATTTATACAGCAATCAGTGCTGTACAAATGCACCGATTCCTGTGTAAATGACACTGGCAGTGAAGGAGTTAACCACTAGGGGGCGGGAGGGGTTAAGTGAGCCCTGGGGGCGTGTTTCTAACTGTGGGGGGAGTGGCTCCACGTGACACATCACTGATCTCTGCTCCAATCACAGCAGAGATCAGTGACACTGTAACTAGGCAGAACGAGGAGATGCTCGTTTACATTAGCATCTCCCCGTTCTTTCTCCCCATTAGGCGATCGCAGGTATCGCCCTTGGTGCATGCGCAATGGCACGGTGGCAAATTTAAAGGGATGTACCTGTACGCCCATTTGCCTGTCTGTGCCATTCTGCCATCAGCAAGCGGTTAAAAGTGGTTAAAAGACCCTAGGAGAGCCAACATAGAACATGCAAATTCAAAACCTGGGGGTCTGTCCATCACACCCCATTAAAATTAGGGGACTCCAAAAGCTTGTACAAAAAGTGTGGTTTTCAATTTCTTTCGAAATTTCAGAAAGTCATTCTCAATTACAGAGGCAAGGAGTTCCAAAATTCAGCTCCTTGTCCTTCACTTGTTCTCCTTTCGCGTGTTTTCTTTTTAAATTTTGGAATCTTCAGTATGGCCAAGTTTACCGATCTCAAGGATCAGGTAGGCACATACTTGACAAATTTTTCCTTCAGGTACTCTGGGCCACCTCCATGCAATGCCTTATGGACAAGACATCCAGTTTTGAACAGAACACATTCTTTCATGGGCAGCCAATGCAGGGCTCTAAGAGAAGGAGTGATGTGGTCACAACGACCAGGACCCGTCAATAACCTAGCTGCGGTTTTCGGAATCAACTGGAGCTTGTAGATGGTACAAGAAGGCAAACCCAGGTACAGGGCATTGCAGTAGTCCAGTCGGCATTGACCATGGCGGTCTTATTAGAGTCTGCAATAAGGACCCTGCTGTTTGTTAATTTACTGTTGCTCATCTTTGTAACCATTTTCTCTTCATAAAACAATAAAATCCTCATAAAAGAAGAAAAATCACTGGCATGCAAGATGACATCCTAACTGACAGTGAAGGGAAGTGACAGCAGGCGCAAGATCACCCAAATGTCTCAGCTGGTAACCAGATTCACAGAGGTGATGACTGGCCCGAGACCTGGAAAATTAAGTCATTCCAATCACATGGGGAGGAATCAGATATTGCACTATGAATGAGCTCATCCTTTCCTTCATCAACTGCGTTCTACCTGACAACTTCATCTCAAAGCTGGCACAACCTAAGTGAGGATACCGCCAGATGTCTACTCAATGCCCAATTTATTAAGTTTACCTTGGTAATAACCAGTAGGGGTGGGTCAGAAACAGGGTCAGGGTCAGAAACAATTCGTATTTATGTTGTGGTGCTCATATGATGCACCCTTAATTATAGTAGACGCAAACCCCAAATTAATGAAATGAAGGGGTACATTTAACAAGCAGCAGTATGGCCGTATCGCCCATTGATCTCCATCTACGCAACTGGGTGAGGTGAAGGGATCTGTGGGATACTCCAACAACACTGTATGATAATAGGAGGACACTTCTCTTTGTCAATACTTCTTAGCATAGTCACTCAAACAAAAGCCCAGAGAAAGAGCAGCACTGAAATGTTGTAAGGTTTGTCCCAGTCCAAGCAATCACTGGCACTTGTGTACTAGGAAAGACAGCAAACAGTCAGTAGTATCCTAGGGTCAAATCTGTACTCCCGATATCTCTGAATAACTGGGTGCCACCTTCCAATATCAGCCAGACATTCACCCATAAGTCCCCGAGACCAGATTCCCAGTGAAACCCCTCATTTAGTTCTAAGGATTCTCAGGAAAATAGGTCCCCAAGTTCTGTCCTAGCTGGGATCTAAATGAGCACATGTAGACCTTCAGCTGAACGGCCTGAATAGTGCGGTGGGACTACTCGAAAAGGGAATTGTGATGTAAAGGAGTCCGTGAACAATGATACAAAAGGGGGGTTGTGAGACTCCGTGACCACCCCCCCCCCCACGACATCACTTCTGGATTACTGTCACCCTAAAGGTGCCTGTTTTAAAAAATTGAAAATATACAAAAATGCAGATCTTGGGGTTCTGAATACTTTCAAGTGCACAGAGGAGGGGTAGAGGATCTTATATATACCCCAGATGCCGCCATAGAGAGTACCTGTTACTACTTATTACTGTCACAAGGGATGTTTACTTTCCTTGGGACAGCAATAAAAGTGATAAAAAAATGTTTTAATTAAAAAGGAGTGTGTAACAATAAAAAACTTTATATCTACAGAATATCGGTACCTGATATCGGCTATCAGCCTGAAAGGCAGCCGAAAAATCGTTATCGGCCCTGAAAAAAATTATATTGGTCGCCCCCTTGCACACATTTCCCAGGTCACTGTTTATAACATGCTCTGCCTGCAACCAGTCAGCTTAGGAGTACGTTTGAGCCCATTTAACATCCTGCCATTTCACTCAGCCCTGATGAAGGGGGGATTGTGTGGCCCGCCGAAACACGTTGCCTGCCGTGCTTGTTGTAACCAGTTGAACAATAAAGACTTTGGACTCCTAAAAATAACCAGCGTTAAATTGGAAATCCAAGCAAAGTTTTTGATTTTCTTTTGATGGAAGGAAGTAGAGGGTGGGGGGGGGGGGGGGGTGTTACTTTGTCAGGTTTTATTTTTAGGAGTCCAAAGTCTTGGCAAAGAGCGACTGTGATGTAACCCTCATTCGGGGATAGTGCAGTCATAAACAGGTTAAATATATTGCCTAATAGCAACAAAGGATATACATCCACTTCGTATGCCTCAAATGCACCTGCAAACCAAGATATTACCATGTTAAAATAGTAGTGACATCATCACTATGCCTGTGCCGAGAGCAGAGCTGTGGGAGAGGCTCAGCAGGCTCCACCCACTACAGGCTGCCGGCAGAGAATGTAGGAAGGGGCGGAGACAAGGCCAGTCACCCTGCACAAGGAGAGAGAGCAGCAGTGAGCGGTCTTTATTACAAGAAGTTCCTGCACAGAGGGAACGTCTCACACTGGATTACTGCACAAATCTGGAAGAAATACACAAAGCACACCAAGATTCAAGGAAGACTCTTCGTGTTTAGACAATATTTACTTATCCTGGAGTTTGCCAAGAGGCCATCATATGACATCCTCCCGCACTCATGCCGCCTGCGTGCCCACATCGGCAATAATCTGTGATTGTGGTAAAGAGCCAGCTCTTTACCGTGTGTTCAGCGGTGTCCAATCACAGCTGATCACAATGTAAACAGGATTTGCTGGTTATCAGCAATCCTGTCCTCACGCTGACAGCGCATGAGGAGAGGTGAGCCGATAACCGGAAAATCCACAGACATCTGCACTGATAATCAGGGCACTGATCAGCGCCCTGATTATCAGTGCAGCCCCAACAGTGCCCACAAGTGCTGCCAATCTGTGCCCATCAGTGATGCCTTTCAGTGTCGCCCATCGGTGCCGCCCATCAGTGCCCCGATTACCAGTGCAGCCCCAACAGTGCCCACCAGTGCTGCCAAGCAGGGCCGCCTCTTTAGCAATGCTTGTCGTTGCCTATCAGTACCGCCTCATCAGCGCACATCAGGGCCGCCTCATTAGCGACATCAGTGCAATCTCATCAGAGCACATCAGTGCCGGCCTCATCAGCATCGCCTCATCAGCACACATCAGTGCCGCCTCATCAGCGCACATCAGTGCCGCCTCATCAGTAAAGGAGAAAATTTCCTTTTCTAGGAAATTTTATGACAGAAACTAAAGGAAAACTAATTTTTTTTTTGCTCTTTTTTTCATTTGTTTAGCAAAAAATAATAAAATAAAAAAAACCCAGCGGTGATTCAATTCCACCAAAAGAAAGTTTTATCTGTCCCAAAAAATTACATACATTTTACAGCGTTACATGACCGCGCAATTGTCATTCAAAGTGCATCAGCACTGAAAGCTGAAAGTTTGCCTGGGCAGGAAGGGGGTGAAAGTGCCCGGTAAGCAAGTGGTTAAAAGAAAGTTTGTGTGTCCGTAGGTTTACCAGCATGCACACACATGGTCTTCTCTTTGATCTACTTTGATATTACTTGAACGCAATGTGACATGGACGGGTAAATGAGATCTCTGGAGGCAGTTTGAACTTGATAAAGCTGCTGTAAGCCAGACAAGAATAGTGGACAATAACGTTTGTTCATAAAACAGAGCGACATGTACATCAACCTACAGAATATAAACCTGGCTGTGATCTCCGTGTCCACCACTGCTGTATAGTAAACACTCAGTGTGTATATAGAACCACGTGCAATGATATGTAAATATTACATCAACATGTGAGGGTAAAAAAAAAAAAAAAAAAAACAAGCCTGAGGTTTTATAACACTTGTTAAAGCAGTTAGGCGAAGTTCAGGCGTGTGTGTGTGTGTGTGTGTGTGTGTGTGTGTGTGTGTGTGTGTGTGTGTGTGTGTGTGTGTGTGTGTGTGTGTGTGTGTGTGTGTGTGTGTGTGTGTAAAAATGTGCAGCTGAGCTGCATTTTTACTGGCCCTCTTAAGCTGCACTAGGCAGCGGTCCTGATGCATCGCACCCGCATCAAAATCTACCCGACATGTAGCAAATACAACACATTCAGGCATTTGACTTATTTTTCCTGCTCTTAAACGCTCCTCTAGGTTAGCTTATTCGTCCATGCACACATCATCATTTACAGGCATCTACAAAAACTTGAATGCACCAAAGTCACGTTCAGGAGAGGAGCTTTTGGGCAGCAGAAACACTAAATGCGTGTAAATGAGCCTAAATGGTTAGGCTGCACTGATAGGTGGCACTAATCTGCACTGATAGGCAGCACTGATGATCAGTGTAAATGTGTGATGTTACAGGATAGCCGATTATCGGCTTTCCTTTCCTCATACAGTGACAGCTCTGAGTAAAAGAAATGCCGATAACCAACATTTTGTTTACATGGAATCAGCTGTGATTGGCCCTTTACCTTGATCTGTGATCTGAAGGACACAGTAATCACAGAGCTCACCTGATGCACGTCCCCTGGGGCGTCAATAGACACCCTCTCAGAACTGAATGACAGCGCTGTAGCTGTCATTTGACTACAGTGCAGTAGGTCACTTGGTGAAGGTAAAAGACCTTCTGCATGCAGCTCCCCTCCCTCCCAGCCCCACACTTATTTGAGCCCCGATCTTGATCCAACGATGTGCAGTTGGACAGAGACAGCAGCAGGAGCCATTGTCTCCCGCTGCTGTCAATCCCAGTCTCTGTGCTTCAATGGACACACAGAGTCGGATTGGGAGCAGGCATGCATGAGTGCTCCCATAGCAAGTGGCTTGCTATGGTGGCACTCGTCAGAAAGAAAGGGCCAGGAGTGCCAGAGAGGACCCGATAACGAGGGGGATCAGGGCTGCACTGTGCAAAACAATTACAGAAAGTAGATAAGCAGAACATTTAAAAGAAAAAAAATGAATAAATCTGCTTTTACAATCACTTGAATGAAGAATGCATATATGCAGAACAAAAAAGAGCAGAAGTAAACCCATCCATTTAACAGTTTAAAAAAAACAGTTACATTTCCAGCACTTGTCAGAAATGTGCCACTTCCATTGGTTGTGCTCTCATCCAAACTGTCAAACCATCCAATGCTTGGTGTCATCACTGATCACGCGTGCAGCATCATGGCAGCTGAAAATTAAACAGATGGCAGCTCCCTTGGCTGAAAACGATAGGAGGGGTTACTTCCACTTCAAGTCCTTATTTGACAGGCTAAAGCAGCCGATATTCAAGCCTTGGGTGGCCTTGTTGGCACCACCCGGCCCGGCAAACTTCAACTCAGAATCAGGTAGAAAATTGTCACGTGAACAAGAACTGCAACCAATCAGACGCAGTCACTGTTCCAGTATTCAAACAGCTGCGGGTATCGGCAGCAGTCAGAACACAATAGCCGACAGCTGTTTAGTGTGGATGAAGGAATCTTTTGATTTTCCTTATAAGTCAATTTCAAGCAGATTTAACAAACTTTTCATCAAAGAAACATCCAACATGATCAAGACAACTTGCCACCAATACTTTGGGTCAGGTCACGTCAAAATGTTTGTAGAAGTTGGAGGTGGTAAGTAGTCCTATTGAGTCGCTGACCAGCAAGCAGGCAGGGAAGTCGAAAAAGTCTAAAATTCGGCATTGACTGTTAAATCCTGTGCTGGATCCAGGCCAGTGACGCACTAGATCAGCCTTGATCCCAGAGGAACCCTTGAAATTATTTTCAGATTTGAGGGAACCTTATGATTAGTCAATCAAGGGTCATTGGGAAAATGCCCCTTATGTTGGTGGTGGTAAGTCTGAAGAATACTACCCTTTGAGTGGATGACCAGAATAACATCCTTGCAGTCAAGCTACTGGCTCTGCCAACTGGTTTTGGACCTGGAACTATGCAGGTACCATCAGATGGAAGGACAGTTAGCCACAGCTCAAGGAACCCCTAGCCAACCCTGGAGGAACCTTATGGTTCTATGGAAACCTGGTTGAGAATGGCTACACTAGATGGTGAAGTCAGAAGAGCCTGCATTACGAATCAGCAATGGCAGCTCCCATATTTCCATCGGCGTAGTTTGCCTTTAAGGGTTTGTGTACACAGATGTCACAGTTGCCAACAAGCCAAGCCTATCTGGGAGAACGTGTCTTCCAGGCGTGTGTAGGGAAAACTGAGTTTCTGCTGCGTTGGTTGGGTTTGATCAGTTGTGGTTATTCGATAATAATATTTGTTTTACTTTACAAGGGTCATTTAGGCAGAAACGTTTTATAGTTACGCTACCGTGCTAACCCTTTAAGTTACGATATGCTTTAACCAACAGCAATACACCAAACAGATGAAACATATCTGAACATAACATGCAGTAAAAAAAAAAAAAAAAATACACAATTCAAAGTCAATGCAACCCAAAAAGGCCATTAAGATCACATTTTAAGATTTAGTTCAGATTTGAACCCCTGCGCTCAGGAACTAAGCCAAAGCGTAGCCATCAACCACAGATTTCCTAGGTGTTGAGGAAACATAATACTAAGAAAAAAACGATACCTTTTTTTAATAGTCCTGCAGAAAAATGAGTAATCCAGGAGTCCAAAAAAAAATAAAAAATCCACAGGAGTCGTCCAAAAAGCTAAAAAGACGACACTCACAAAGAATATTGTAAACGGCCGTCAAAGCGCTCTGTGACTGCCAGGCTACGCTTTAATTCCCAACAAACAAAGAAGCAGCTAACCAATCACAGTACGACTTTCTGTTTCCAAAACGAGTTTGACTACTCTGCCTACCTCCTCCTAACCCGTCATCCAGCCTTAGAGATAGAAGGTAACTTTCTTGGACACAGGTTTATTGTGCGGGAACAATGACTGCTGTGTGCACCGAAACACAACAGTAACAGGGAAATTCTTGTTTAGGAGAAAACTCAGGTATGTAAGTTACGTAGTAAACTGATTTACTATGCAGGGCAGTTCTTTCTAGTGGTTACTTCATCCACCCTTTGCCAATAAAAATAAATAAATAAATGCACATAAATATATTTGCAGAATTTTATTCTTCTCATTTTTGGGATACGAGCCGACAAAGCATTGCAACCGCGATCAGTGGCCTGCGGGTGCAATGCCAGGCTCATGCAGACTCTTCGTCCAGCTCTATCTCTGTCGGCTCCCGTGCGCATGCGTGAGAGTGACGTCATCGCGGCTCCGGCGAATCACAGCGCCAGAGCAGCGAGACCCGGAAGTCACTCCGGGATACATGGCAGTGGCGAAGATGAAGACGGAGGACCGATTCGGGGGCTTCGTTCTCAGGTAAGTTATTCATAATGAGCTAGTATGCTATGCATACTAGCTCATTATGCCTTTGCCTTGCAGGTTGCATTTTTTTTTTTTTTTTAATAGCCTTTACTTCCTCTTTAATGGCGGAGTTAGCTTTTAAAGCTGAAGGTTAAAGTGATTGCAAATAATTTTTATTTTTTTTTAATTAAAATAACAAACATGTTATACTTACCTGCTCTGTGGAATGGTTTTGCACAGAGCAGTCCTGATCCTCCTCTTCTTGGGTCCTCCGCCAGTGCTCTCGGCATCTCCCTCCACCAAATGCCCCCATAGCAAGCCGCTTATTTTGGGGGCACTCATGCATGCTCGCTCCTGAGCCCCGCTCTGTATGTCGGCAAGACACACAGAGCTTGGCTTGGCCACGCCCCCTCCTCACTGGCTATGATTCACAGCAGCAGGAGCCAATGGCTCACTTTGCTGTATCTGAGCCAAAGAGGAAGGAGAGAGCCAAGAGAGAGATGCTGCTCTCGTGCACAGCGCTGGATCAAGATTAAGCTCAGGTAAGTATAAGGGGGGAGCTGCATACAGAAGGCTTTTTACCTTAATGCAGAAAAGTGACATTAAAGGTTTGTTTGTTTTTTAAATAACAAATATGACATACCTGCTCTGTGCAGCAGTTTTGCAATCCTCCTCTTCTCGGGTCCCTCTTCAGCGCTCCTGGCCCCTCCCTCCTGCCCTCATAGCAAGAAGTGTGTCCATTCACTCATGGAGCGCAGCTTGGCCCTGCCCCCGCTCTCTCCACATTGGCACACTGGCTGTGATTGACAGTAGCGGGAGCCAATGGCTACCACTGCTGTCTCAGCCAATGAGGAGGAAGAGATCCGGGAGAGCCAAGGCTCTCCTGCACATTGCTGGATGGAGACAGAGCACAGGTAAGGATTGGAGGGCGCTGCCGCACACAGAAGGTTTTGAAAAACCTTAAGCCATTATTAACCACTTTAACAGCAAAAAGGTTGTTTTTTTTACCTTATAATCACTTTAAAGGTATTTCTATGCATTAAGGTGAAAAAACATCTGACAGTGCCTGCGCCCCCAACCCCTCCGTTTTACTTACCTCACCCCTCGAAAGTCCTGCGCTCGTCCCCCGACGTCCTTTCCACCGTTCAGCCTGGCCGCTGATTGGCTGGAGTGGAAGGATGGAAAGCAGTGCAGCCATTGGCTCGCGCTGCTGTCAATCACATCCACTGATGCGGAGCGCCGGGGGGCAGGGTCGTGTGATACAGTGAGCGGCTATAGCCGCCGGTGTCTTGTCATATAAGGTCCCCCATCCGATAGTGTCCGCTGTGTACTGCGCATGCGCAGTACACAGCAACACAGATTCCGAAAATTGCCGAGGATGAACGAGGCCTGCGCCGTGAGTCCAGGTTCTATCCCCACTATCCAAGTGGACATAGAGTAGGAATATAAAAGCCGAGTGCAGCGAGGCCGAACCCGAAGCGTAGCGAGCGAAGCTCCCCCTCGAGGGGCCCTCTAATATTCACAACCCTATGTCCGCTTAGATGGTGGGGCTACCACCTCCACTCACGGCGCAGGCGCCGTTCAACTTCGGAGATTTTCCAAAGCTTCGTCTGCTCCGTACTGCGCATGCGCAGTACGGGGCGGACGCTATATGATGGCCGGACACTATATGGCACAACACCGGCTGTATCACGGAAGCGCGCCCGCAGTTGCTTCTAACAATGCGAGGGAGCTCGCATGAACTTGAGAAGTACCTGCGGGAAGAAGCAGAGACAGCCGCCGAGGGACCCCAGAAGAGCAGGTTCGGGGCCACTCTGTGCAAAACGAGCTGCACAGTGGAGGTAAGTATAACATGTTTGTTATTTTTTTTTTTTTTATTCACTTTACAATCCCTTTAATCTGCTGGTATTAAAGTGATTTTATTAAAGGCCCAACCTTATCCCCCCCCCCCCCCCAATTAAGATAAAGAAAACCTTTCCTCCTTCATTGCATACCTTATTTTAGTTCCACTGATACTGGGTCTCCGTGTTTCTCTATGCAATGCAGGCAGATCACGGCTGGTGGGAGGGGCCAGCGATATGCTGTGCATAGCTGCCAATAACATCAGAGGACCCTGCCACAGCACTCTTTTCAAGAGCATTTAGCCCTGATGCAAGCAGTGGGCTGGATCATGGAAGGAGTTTAGGGTTACCACCTTTTCTTCAAGCCAAACCTGAACATTTTATCAGCCTGGGAAACCTTTGGGTGCCCCAAGGAGAGTAGTAATGAGGTGCACATAGCGTGCCGCAGCAAACAGTGGTTGTGGCCAAACTGCTCTTGCTGCCATCATAGCCCTGCCAGCCCAGTGATGCCGAACCCCCCCCCCCCAGACGGAAACAGATTTGTGTGAAACTATCTTGGTTACTTTGGGAGCCACAGCCCGGTCTGAATAATGTGTCTGGGTTTCAGATCACCTGAAACCAGAACACGATTCAAAACCCGGACTGCCCAGGAGAATCCCGGACAGGTGGCAACACAAGAGGAGTTTTGTAAATACCAAAATGCCTTGATGGGTGAATTTCAGTTTTGAGGCAGGGGTGTGCTAGGTACAGAGTGGAGGGTTCAGGGGTGCTCTAGGTACAGAGTGCAGGGTTCAGGGGTGCGCTATTGTACAGAGTGCAGGGTTCAGGGGTGCGCTATTGTACAGAGTGCAGGGTTCAGGGGTGCGCTATTGTACAGAGTGCAGGGTTCAGGGGTGCGCTATTGTACAGAGTGCAGGGTTCAGGGGTGCGCTATTGTACAGAGTGCAGGGTTCAGGGGTGCGCTATTGTACAGAGTGCAGGGTTCAGGGGTGCGCTATTGTACAGAGTGAAGGGTTCAGGGTGCGCGATTGTACAGAGTGCAGGGTTCAGGGGTGCGCGATTGTACAGAGTGCAGGGTTCAGGGGTGCGCGATTGTACAGAGTGCAGGGTTCAGGGGTGCGCGATTGTACAGAGTGCAGGGTTCAGGGGTGCGCGATTGTACAGAGTGCAGGGTTCAGGGGTGCGCGATTGTACAGAGTGCAGGGTTCAGGGGTGCGCGATTGTACAGAGTGCAGGGTTCAGGGTGCGCGATTGTACAGAGTGCAGGGTTCAGGGTGCGCGATTGCACGGAGTGCAGGTTCAGGGGTGCGCGATTGTACGGAGTGCAGGGTTCAGGGGTGCGCGACTGTACGGAGTGCAGGGTTCAGGGGTGCGCGATTGTACGGAGTGCAGGGTTCAGGGGTGCGCGATTGTACGGAGTGCAGGGTTCAGGGGTGCGCGATTGTACGGAGTGCAGGGTTCAGGGGTGCGCGATTGTACGGAGTGCAGGGTTCAGGGGTGCGCGATTGTACGGAGTGCAGGGTTCAGGGGTGCGCGATTGTACGGAGTGCAGGGTTCAGGGGTGCGCGATTGTACGGAGTGCAGGTTCAGGGGTGCGCGATTGTACGGAGTGCAGGGTTCAGGGGTGCGCGATTGTACGGAGTGCAGGGTTCAGGGGTGCGCGATTGTACGGAGTGCAGGGTTCAAGGGTGCGCTATTGTACAGAGTGCAGGGTTCAAGGGTGCGCTATGTACAGAGTGCAGGGTTCAAGGGTGCGCTATGTACAGAGTGCAGGGTTCAAGGGTGCGCTATGTACAGAGTGCAGGGTTCAAGGGTGCGCTATGTACAGAGTGCAGGGTTCAGGGGTGCGCTATTGTACAGAGTGCAGGGTTCAGGGGTGCGCTATTGTACAGAGTGCAGGGTTCAGGGGTGCGCTATGTACAGAGTGCAGGGTTCAGGGTGCGCTATTGTACAGAGTGCAGGGTTCAGGGGTGCGCTATGTACAGAGTGCAGGGTTCAAGGGTGCGCTATGTACAGAGTGCAGGGTTCAAGGGTGCGCTATGTACAGAGTGCAGGGTTCAAGGGTGCGCTATGTACAGAGTGCAGGGTTCAAGGGTGCGCTATGTACAGAGTGCAGGGTTCAAGGGTGCGCTATGTACAGAGTGCAGGGTTCAAGGGTGCGCTATGTACAGAGTGCAGGGTTCAAGGGTGCGCTATGTACAGAGTGCAGGGTTCAAGGGTGCGCTATGTACAGAGTGCAGGGTTCAAGGGGTGCGCTATGTACAGAGTGCAGGGTTCAAGGGTGCGCTATGTACAGAGTGCAGGGGTTCAAGGGTGCGCTATGTACAGAGTGCAGGGTTCAAGGGTGCGCTATGTACAGAGTGCAGGGTTCAAGGGTGCGCTATGTACAGAGTGCAGGGTTCAAGGGTGCGCTATGTACAGAGTGCAGGGTTCAAGGGTGCGCTATGTACAGAGTGCAGGGTTCAAGGGTGCGCTATGTACAGAGTGCAGGGTTCAAGGGTGCGCTATGTACAGAGTGCAGGGTTCAAGGGTGCGCTAAGTACAGAGTGCAGGGTTCAGGGGTGCGCTATGTACAGAGTGCAGGGTTCAGGGGTGCGCTATGTACAGAGTGCAGGGTTCAGGGGTGCGCTATGTACAGAGTGCAGGGTTCAGGGGTGCGCTATGTACAGAGTGCAGGGTTCAAGGGTGCGCTATGTACAGAGTGCAGGGTTCAAGGGTGCGCTATGTACAGAGTGCAGGGTTCAGGGGTGCGCTATGTACAGAGTGCAGGGTTCAGGGGTGCGCTATGTACAGAGTGCAGGGTTCAGGGGTGCGCTATGTACAGAGTGCAGGTTCAGGGTGCGCTATGTACAGAGTGCAGGGTTCAGGGGTGCGCTATGTACAGAGTGCAGGGTTCAGGGGTGCGCTATGTACAGAGTGCAGGGTTCAGGGGTGCGCTATGTACAGAGTGCAGGGTTCAGGGGTGCGCTATGTACAGAGTGCAGGGTTCAGGGGTGCGCTATGTACATAGTGCAGGGTTCAGGGGTGCGCTATGTACAGAGTGCAGGGTTTCAGGGGTGCGCTATGTACAGAGTGCAGGGTTCAGGGGTGCGCTATGTACAGAGTGCAGGGTTCAGGGGTGCGCTATGTACAGAGTGCAGGGTTCAAGGGTGCGCTATGTACAGAGTGCAGGGTTCAAGGGTGCGCTATGTACAGAGTGCAGGGTTCAAGGGTGCGCTATGTACAGAGTGCAGGGTTCAAGGGTGCGCTATGTACAGAGTGCAGGGTTCAAGGGTGCGCTATGTACAGAGTGCAGGGTTCAAGGGTGCGCTATGTACAGAGTGCAGGGTTCAAGGGTGCGCTATGTACAGAGTGCAGGGTTCAAGGGTGCGCTATGTACAGAGTGCAGGGTTCAAGGGTGCGCTATGTACAGAGTGCAGGGTTCAAGGGTGCGCTATGTACAGAGTGCAGGGTTCAAGGGTGCGCTATGTACAGAGTGCAGGGTTCAGGGGTGCGCTATGTACAGAGTGCAGGGTTCAGGGGTTGCGCTATGTACAGAGTGCAGGGTTCAGGGGTGCGCTATGTACAGAGTGCAGGGTTCAGGGGTGCGCTATGTACAGAGTGCAGGGTTCAGGGGTGCGCTATGTACAGAGTGCAGGGTTCAGGGGTGCGCTATGTACAGAGTGCAGGGTTCAGGGGTGCGCTATGTACAGAGTGCAGGGTTCAGGGGTGCGCTATGTACAGAGTGCAGGGTTCAGGGTGCGCTATGTACAGAGTGCAGGGTTCAAGGGTGCGCTATGTACAGAGTGCAGGGTTCAAGGGTGCGCTATGTACAGAGTGCAGGGTTCAAGGGTGCGCTATGTACAGAGTGCAGGGTTCAGGGGTGTGCTTTGTACAGAGTGCAGGGTTCAGGGGTGCGCTATGTACAGAGTACAGGGTTCAAGGGTGCACCATGCATAGTGTGAAACCCCAACCCCTGACCAGATACCCCATTTTGCTATGAGCTGCAATTCCCAAATTATTTACAGTATATATACTCTATATTACCAAAAGTATTGGGTTGCGGCCTTTACACATACATGAACTTTAATGGTATCCCAGTCTTAGTCCGTAGAGTTCAATACTGAATTGGCCCACCCTTTGCAGCTATAAAAGCTTCAACTCTTCTGGGAAGGCCACAAGGTTTAGGAGTGTGTCTATGGAAATGTTTGACCATTCTTCCAGAAGTGCATTTGTGAGGTCAAGCACTGATGTGGATGAGAAGGCCTGGCTCACAGTCTCCTAAACCTTGTGGACAGCCTTTACAAAAGAGTTGAAGCTGTTATAGCTGCAAAGGGTGGGCCAACTCAATGTAATAATAATAATAATAATAATAATAATAAAATAAAAGGGGTTATACAGAACAGTAGGACTTTTTCTATGGAGTCACACCATATGGCAGACACACCCCAAATTTCTGAATTGCTTACTGGTGTCAATAAATAGAATAATAGAGAACTGTTGACTTTGGTACAACTTACAAAGCAGTGGGAAGAGAGTAAAGAAAACCATGAAAAATAGGGATTAAAACGATGTTGATAGCCAAGTGCTCAGCTGTAAGCCGAAAGACAAAAAACTGTACAAGTGTTGATCTGCGCATGCCACCTTTAATGCACGTTCTGTAGTCTAAGACACTGTGGTCAGTTTTCAATATTTACATAAATCATGTTCTCTTACAGACAATGGGATCTTAAAACAAGCCAACAACAAAATGACTTAAACATACAAGAAAAACAAAAACAAAAAAACGGTCATCCAGTGAACATGCTTCAGGTGTGGATAGGTTGGATCCTGTTCTTGATGAATGTTGTATTTATTTAGAAGTAGTGAGATGACCATACCCAGAAATATTCAGGGATGGACTCCCGAGACCCAGGTGTATCTGAGGCTAAGTTTAGACTTGTGTCTAAACTTTGTGCCTCTGAAAAGTGATCCTCATTTGGATTAAGCAGTGAAGAAGAACTTGTTTTAACCCCATAATAGCCACGCCAACACTCTTGCTGGCCATTTGCAGCGCTTCCCCATTCGCTTGAATGGGTCTCGTCTAAGTGAGACATGAATGATAGTTTTTGCCTGCAAAACATTGCATCACACCAACACTGTGTGGCCCCTCTGTGCCAGTAGCAGCAGGAGCGGCCTCTCTTTGATGACTATGGTGTGCCAGGTACACAGCAGAAACCAATATCACTCCTGCTCTAAGGTACGGCACCAGTTCTTTTAGGAAGGCACTCTCCAGATTCCAGGCATCTCCAGGTTATGGTCTTCTAAGATCCACTTGGCTTTGCTGCCCACCAGGCTGGGGAATCTTCAAGCACTACAAAAAAACAAACAAAAAAAAAAAAAACACCAAAAAAGGGGGGCACACCAGCCTTGTACATTAACCGAGACACCATTGTGAGCCCTGGACTCTGATGAAGAGGGGACACCCTCAAAACATGTTAGCATCTGCAGAACTTTGGGACATCTTCTCGGTCCATCTGGAGATGAGTAACCAGGTCTGGTCGATCTGTTGGAAATTTGTGATAGGCTTGACGCTCTACATCAGTGGTCTCCAAACTGTGGCCCTTTGCATGCCTTTATCCGGCCCTTGGCACACTATTCCTCCCACTGACACCAACAATAGGGCACTATTCTTCCTATGGACACCAATGATGGGACACTATTCCTCCCACTGATACCAATGATGGAGTACTATTCATTCCACTGACGACAACCATTAGGCATTATTCCTTCTCCTGACACCAATGATGGGACATTATTCCTTCTCCTGACACCAATGATGGGACATTATTCCTTCTCCTGACACCAATGATGGGACACAACTCCTCCCACTGACACCATGCATGAGCTAAGGGCAGATGGATTCAAGGAAGTAAATGCTAAATGAATCATCTGGCCTTACTCATCTGACCAGCGGTGGCTTGTCCATATGGGTTTCCACCCCTCCCCTAATTTACATGCAGGGCCCTGGGCGCATGGATTCCAATGGGAGTTTTTACTTTTTTTTTTTAGAAGCACATGATTAGATCTAGAGGCTCTAATTGGCTTCTAAAATGGGTGGGCTTGTCACTTGTGTGACAATAGGGTGGTGGTGGGGGGGGGGGGGGGGTAGTGGTGCAGGAGACCTGCCCGACCACTGGGGGGGATTGGCGGCAGATGGATTGCTGCCCCCCTAAAAAATATACCACCAGCCGCCACTGGTCATGACTAGCAATGCTAGGGGGTGTATTTCAAAGCAAAATAAAGCATGGAGATGTGGATGATGGGGGAGTTTGCTTTGAATATTAAAATTAAAGTGGTTGTAAAGGCTAAAGGAATTTTACCTTCATGCATATTATACCATGAAGGTAAAAAAAACATTCAGGGTGCAGCTCCCCACCGATACTTACCCAAGCCCCATCAGGATCAAGTGATCTGCATGAGAGCCTTGGCTCTCCTGGGTCTCTCTCCTCTCATTGGCTGAGGAGGAAGCAGGGGGCGGGGCTGAGCCATGATCTGAGTGTCCCATCGACACACTGGGGGGCACACGGGGGAGGGGCCAGAATCATCGGCAGAGGACTCGAGAAGAGGAGGATGTGGGCTGCTCTGTACAAAACCACTGCATAGAGCAGGTAAGTATAACATGTTATTAAAAGAAAAAAAAAGTTGAACCTTTATAACCACTTTTTTGGTTTGTGGTGCTCTGATACAATGTATTTCTGCTTTAATTATATGATGGATCGGACAAAGGACATCATAAGCAGTCATGTCCATGCTAGGACCCAAGGTCCCCATGCCACCCAGGAGTGCCGGTGTAACATTATTTTCAGCCTCTGCACACGCAGGGCAGAGGACAGCTGACAAGTCACACACTGTACAGCAGCATCCCTTCACATGTTTACAATAAAAGTTTATATTTAGAAGGAATGCTATCAGCAATGTACGACGAGGCATCCGCCTTCTCCAGCAGCGGGATAATCATGGATAGATCTATTACTTCTCTTTTAGCACCTGCGGGGATATCGGACATGCCAGTCTGCGGCTACAAATCAGCCCCGTCACATAAAGTATACCCTGCCCAGAGGTACATGATGAAAATCTGCTAGGCCCAACAGTGGCCGACTTCCCTGATTTAGGCAAAAAGTTAATCTGATAAACCTAGCAGTGAATTTTCTAATAAAATACAGATAGCCGAAGCCAATGTGAAGCCTGTGAGGGATTGCAATGTTTATACCATCCAACGTAAAATGGACTTGAAGTCAAAAAGTGAAGATGTTTCTTCAAAATTAACATCCAGAAAGATTAATTATGCCTAAGCAGAGCTTTTCAGTATCCTGAAACGCGTTGTCTCATCTAGAATTCCTCCTGAAAAACAGCAGTGTACTATCTCATAGCTATGCATCTCCAGTATGAGATCTAAGGCACTGCTAGTCTCAAAAGATGTGTAGTGAGATATGGTGATGTCTCCTTACTAGAGGCTCTGACATGAGGAAGCAAAGCCCTGCTCCTCTACCAAGATGGCCACCATTCACCAAAGCTATTGTCCCATTCCAAAACTCCCAATCATCTGAAGGACTCCTTCTAGCCAATGCACACATTGGGGATGATTTATTAAAACTGGTCTGCAAAAGCTAGTGAAGGCCATGGTAGCCAATAAGCATCTAAAAAAAAAAACCCTGGAAACTAATTGGTTTCTATGCAGAGCTGCACCAGATTTGCACTCTCCAGTTTTAGTAAACCAACACCATTGAGTAAAAGGCTTGACTTCCACACCTTTGAATACAAACCAATGAGACCACTCAAATAGAAAGAGCTGAGCTGTGGAGATGTAGGTCCTTTTAGCCTGGGTGCAAACACAACTAGCCCTTTCATGGTAAAGACAAGTGTCAGAGCAAAGTGTGCCCTGGAACTGCACCGATTAATGGTCATGGTGGAAGGTAGGTGTTTTTAAAGGACATGCAGGGGCGTAACTATAGGGGATGCAGCAGTCGCGACCGCAACTGGGCCCTGTGCTGCAGGGGGCCCATGCAGCCCCCTCTACATATGGCCGGCAGCAGCATAGGCAGCTAGGGGTACCAGTGCACCATGCACACGGGTGGCTGGAGGTGGAGGGTGACTAGCAGAGCTCCATGCTCGACTATCGCACTGGCTGCTCTTTAGTTGTGCATTCCCCGCATGACCTGTGTCCTCGGCCGGCTCCTCAGTGTACCCCTCTCCTGCTCCATGCATTGCCGCTCAGTCCGATGTCTGTTCTCCCCAGCCAGAGTCCGGCCCCCCCCCCCCCCCGAGACCGGCCCACACTGCACTGCATACTTTTCCCGGGTAAACAAACTTTAAGCACACAGATGCAGTGCAGCCCTATGAGAGCCGGCTCCCGGAGGGCACTGCAGGCTTGTCTGCCAGCCCCCCTCCTCCCCCGTCATACACAGATGATGAAAGGACTTTCTGGGAGATATGCTGATCACCCCTCCAGCACACTGGATGGAGCCCAGGCCAACATGGATGAGTACGCAGCCTGTAGCTTGGTCATGGTGAGTGAGAGGACCCCATCCCCCACACACCATTACTTACCCCCTCCATCTCCCCCTGGGGACAGGGGTCCCTTCTCACATTGGGACAGGGACCCCCCATCTCCCCTGGGGACAGGGACCCCTTCTCACCTGGGGGCAGTAACTTCATCTGCCCTGGAGAAAAGGACCTCCTGCCTAGGGACAGTCCCCCAATGGGGCACCTAAATATGTAAAAAAAAACAAATAAAAAAAAAACACTGATGCTGGTGGTGGAACTACAGGGCTCACAAAGGTCATACCTGTGACCACACCCTGGAGTTCCACCGCCAGACTCGGAGGGAAGGGCCCTGGCTGGGGTTCAGGGGGGCCCTTCATGGTTTCTTGCATCGGGGCCCTGAAGGTTCTAGTTACGTCACTGAGGACATGGTTTATTGTGTCAGGTCTTTTCACATCTTCTAGTTGTTCTCATCA
Source organism: Lithobates pipiens (assembly GCF_037356315.1). Classification (NCBI taxonomy): domain Eukaryota; kingdom Metazoa; phylum Chordata; class Amphibia; order Anura; family Ranidae; genus Lithobates; species Lithobates pipiens. Next base: position 238,895,539 of record NW_027507790.1, read on the forward strand.
TTCAGTCACATGATATCTGAAAGCTGCAAAGAAAGTTGGTGCTTGAAGACTTCCCTCAGCCAGACACTGCGACCACAGGTACGAATGGGGCGCAGGTAGCTATATACGAAACGCCCAGCATGTGTCTCATCTTTGGGGGCAAATGTCCCCAGCCTAGTGCTCCCCACTTGCTATGTTAAGGGGACATTTAGTCAATCAGTGTCCTCATGGTCAAAAGAGCTCTCCTTGTGTACAGTCCCCATTGACCTCTATAGTTGGAGGCACTGTGGAACAACTCATCCTCAAAGTTTGCAGCAAAGGCACAGGAGCGGTTCTCTCAGCAGCTGAGCCTGCTCCTACTTCTGCACTATGTTTACATTAGAAAATAGAAGGTTGGATAGCTGCCAAGTCACTACTAGTAGAAGGAAGCTGAGTTGCTGAGTCTTTGCTTGTAGGGAGAGTAGGTGCAGCTTAGTTCAGAAATCACTGCTCTCAGAGGAAGCAAGTTGAGCTGCTGAGTAATTGCAGAGAAAGACTTGCTGTAGGAACTAAGCTGCTGAGAGAAGGGCTTCTGATGTGAACATTAAAGTAGAACTGTAGGCAAAACTTTTTTTCCCTTTTTTTTTTTTGCTATCTGTGCCCCACTGGGGAAATTTCCCTTGACTTCCTGTCCCACAGCCAAAACAGGAAGTGAGAGGAAACTCCTGCAAATGAAGGGAATCCCTTGAGGACCCCAGAGTCAGCAGAATGAGTGTCCCCATTGGAACATTTCATCTCTCTTGCTTTTCTGGGGACAACCCAAATTTGGGCTTTTTGTTGATTTTCACTTCCAATGATAATAGTAAACAGGACAAATAGAGAGGGGGAATCCCTCAGCGATATAGAGAGGGGGAATCCCTCAGCGATATAGAGAGGGGGAATCCCTCAGCGATATAGAGAGGGGGAATCCCTCAGCGATATAGAGAGGGGGAATCCCTCAGCGATATAGAGAGGGGGAATCCCTCAGCGATATAGAGAGGGGGAATCCCTCAGCGATATAGAGAGGGGGAATCCCTCAGCGATATAGAGAGGGGGAGTCCCTCAGCGATATAGAGAGGGGGAATCCCTCAGCTATATAGAGAGGGGGAACCCTTCAGCGATATAGAGAGTGGAAACCCCTCAGCGATATAGAGAGGGGGAATCCCTCAGCGATATAGAGGAGGGGAATCCCTCAGCGATATAGAGGGGGAACCCTTCAGCGATATAGAGAGGGGGAACCCCTCAGCGATAAAAACTGACTGGTGTTCTAATCCATCTCCAATCTATCCAAAACTAAAGAAAAAGTTTTGTTGAGAAAGATCTTTAACCACTTAAGAACCGCCCTACATACATAGACTGCGGCGGGGCGGCCCTTTAGCGCAAAATCATGTACCTGTGCGCGATTCTCTTCTTTGGCTCGGGGGCACGCGCGAGTGCCACAGCAGTCCCGTTCCCACAGTGGTTGGACACAGTGGGAGCCAATCAGCAGATCTAGCAGACACCATGTCCCCCGGGAACCTGGCGATCATTTGTAGACGATCAGAACACTGTTCTGTAAACAAGGCAGACCGCTGTGCTGCCAGAAAGAAAAAAATGGAGATCTCAGGTTTCTGCTATGACCATAGCTTATTGATTAGGAGGTTGTATGCCCTATGCATTATGTATTATGTAAATTTTTTTAGAATTGATTTGTTTTCTATGATGTGCAATAAATTGTTGTTGGTTTCGATATTTAGTTTTTTGTATATTCTTGTAGCCAATATATGTCTTACAGCTCCTGAAGAAGCAGTTAGTGAAACATGTTGAACCAACAGGAATTTATATAGTTGTTTTTTTAGTATACTGTTAGTTATATTGTGATAATTTTTTTTATATATGTTTATGAGAGTCAGCATATGTTCACTTTTTTTTTTTATATACTTTCCTATTAATAATATATTTTATAATTTTTATAAAAAATGTTGCCATATTTGTGGCACTACAAAAATCCTCTTTTCCAGTTCTCCTGAAGCATTTCAAATTAGGGATGAGGGTGCCTTTGATCTCTTGAATTAGTGTGGCTATTTCAATACATAACAGTACAGCATTGGTGTCCCTTAGGGGATTATTTACTAACGGAAAATCCACTTTGCACTGCAAGTGCACTTGGAAGTAATGTCAATGTAGATCCGAGGGGGACATGCGAGAAAAATAAAAAACATAATTTTAGCTTACACATAATTGGATGATAAAATCAGCAGAGCTTTCCCTCATTTCTGATCTACCTCTTAGATTTAAAGCGACTGCACTTCCAAGTGCACTTGCAGTGCAAAGCGAATTTGCCTTTCGTAAATAACCCCCTGAGTGTCAGATTTGTCTGACACAGTGTCGTAGTCCTGCTAAAAATCATTGATCGCCGCCATTACTAGTTAAAAAACAAAATATAAAAAAATATAAAAAGTCCCTAAATCTATCCTATAGTTTGTAGACGCTATAACTTTTGCTCAAAACCAATCAATATCCGCTTACTGGGAATTCTTTTTTACCAAAAATATGAAGAATACATATTGGCATAAAATTATGAATACATTTTTTTTGAGGGGGATATATATTATAGCAGAAAGTAAAAAATATATATATTTTTTTTCAAAATTGTCAGCCTTTTCTTTCTTTATAGCGCAACATTGTGTTCATTTATTGTTGTGACTGATGAGGTTCAGATCACATTTTAGGGCAAATTACTGCAGAAAACCGGCTAATTCCAAGGGGTTCACATACTATGTCCTGCCAGTGTATAATATACTGTTCTATCTATTTATGAAGGTTACGTAGCAAAATAGTCAATGGTAATTGAGAGAGCAAAGATTTTCTTTAAACAATCCCTGTATAAAGTCACCTTACAGACTTGGAAATTATAAATACAGTTTCTTTTTTTTTTGAGATTCTGCCTATGACCAGAATGTGGTCCCTGGTTCTGGAGTAGTCCTGATCATACACTATAAACACTCAGTTGATGCCTACACGTAGCAATGATTATGTCATATAACTCACGGTCAGGTCTGTACCTTATCTATGAGTCCAATAAACAGGTCTGCTTACACAACACATGCTATATACACAACACCCAGATCACTGAAAAACTCACAACTGTATATAAACACAATTACATTTAACTATTTTAGCTCCAAGCCTTTTCTTTGTTTACATGTAAAAATCAGTATTTTGTGCTAGAACATTTTTTAGAACCCCCAAACATTATATACCATATTTTCAGTCTATAACATGCACCCCAATTTAGTTTTTTAAGAAAAAAAAAAACTTACAATTTAAATAAAGAAATTTGAAGCAAAATTCAGGTCACAGCTCATCAATGCACCCTGCTCAGTGCCCATCTGCAGCCATTAAATTGACCAACAATGCAACCTGCTCAGTGCCCACCCGCAGTCATTAAATTGACCAACAATGCACCCTGCTCAGTGCCCATCTGCAGCCATTAAATTGACCAACAATGCACCCTGCTCAGTGCCCACCCGCAGTCATTAAATTGACCAACAATGCACCCTGCTCAGTGCCCATCTGCAGCCATTAAATTGATCAACAATGCACCCTGCACAGTACCCATCTGCAGCCATTAAATTGACCGAAAAAGGCAACCTGCTCAGTGCCCATCTGCAGCCATTAAATTGACCAACAATGCACCCTGCTCAGTATCCATCTGCAGTCATTAAATTGCAGCCTGTTCAGTGCCCATCTGCAGCCATTAAATTTCAGCCTGTTCAGTGCCCATCTGCAGCCTCACCTTTCCCATCATTGCAGCCTCACCAGTGTTGGATTATCACCGCTGTCTCCGAGGGAAGAAGAGGAGCGAGCGTCGCTGAGCCACAATCTCCTGTGTACCCGGCGCTCCGTCACTCACAGTCACACCTCCTGGCCCTGCTCATATGATAGACAGAACAGTGGTCCAATGCGGGTCCAGGAGGTGTGGCCGTGAGTGATAGAGAGCCGGGTACACATGAGATTGTGGCTCTCTGTAATTTAGCGGCACTCTCTCCTCTTCCCTCAGAGACAGCAGGGATCGGTGTATAACACGCACCCACGATTTTCTCATGATTTTAAGGGGAAAAAAGTGTGTGTTATACGCTGATGAATGCAGTATATTTTATTTTATTTTTTTAAAGTAGAGGTCCTAGAGAATAAATGAGTGGGTGTTACAATATTTTATGTCACCTGGTACTTGAGCAGTGGTTTTTCAAATTTTGAATTTTCATGCAAAAAAAATAAAATTTTTGTAAAATATAAAAGCTGATGTTACACCGAGTAAATAGATACCAAACACGTCACGCTTTAAAATTGCGAACGCTCCCACCCATCAGCGACAAATAAAGTAACTTTTACTATCCATAGGTGACGCTTTAAAAGCCTTAACAGGTTACTACTTTATATCTATGGAGGAGGTCTGGTGCTAGAATTATTGCCCATGATCGGACGTTCCCAGGGATACCTCATACGTGTGGGGTGATCGTGGTTTATGTGTGAGCAGGATCGACGCACGTGTTCGCCTTTGCGGCTTAATTTATTTCATTAATTTTTACAAAAACGTAAAAAAAAAATACGTTATCACTTTTATTGCTGTCACAAGAAATGTAAACATCCTTGTGACAGCAATAGTCAGTGACAGGTACTCTTTATGGAGGGATCTGGGATCAATAAGACCCCAAATCCCTCCTTTGCACTTGAAAGCATTCAAAAAACCAAGATTACTTTTTACTTGAATATTTTTTATTTTCCAAAAATGGCGAAGTTGACATCCAGGTAAACCGGAAGTGATGTCATGTTGTCACTTCCGGGTTACCATAGCAGAGACCCGATCAAAGTCAATTCCGGCTATTTGATGGCTCACCGGCCAGCCGTCAGAAGTTCCGGTGTTCTGCTGATTTGTGCCCTCCGTTGAAAAGCGTACGTCACGCCAGCTGATCGGCAAATCAGCTGGAGTGCCCTTAAGTTCTGCACATGCGCACATTGTAGGAGGCTTTTATTTCGACGGGAGATACCATTTGACAGCCAAAACTGAATGCTATGCGAACAGCGGAGGGACATTGTATTTGTCACATTGTGCCTTGCTGTTGCTGCATGGGTTTAGAGCGTGCTCAAGGTCCGGTTTTGTCTGAGTGGCAGGGCGAGTTAGGTGTGTTGAATGGCGGGTTTTGCCTGTGTGTGTAAGGACGGGTTGCAACACAGACAAAACCTGACTTCAACACACTCACAACCCGCCCTGCAACAGCAAGGCTCAATCTGAGAACTACAGTGCCTCTCCGCTCTTTCCATAGCTTTCAATTGTGCCTGTGAAATGGAATCTCCCATCGAAAAAAGCCTCCTACGATGTGCACGGTGACGTCACGCCAGTTGATTAGGAAATCAGATGTAGTGCCCTTCCATTCTGCGCATGCGCGAGCACTTTTTTCGACGGAGGGCACTATTCGATAGAACACCGACTGGTAGCTCAGGTCTCCTGGTGGGAGAGCCGAGAGAGCCGTGGAAGGTGGTGGGAAAGGGGGGGGGGGGGGTAGTGTCCCCTCTTGTTGCGCGTAATAGCAATTGAGTGGCTAGTTAGCTACTCCGATTGCCATTACAAGAGAGCTTACCGCCAGCTCTAAAAAAACATCCCAGTATAACTACTTGGTCTAAACGTGATTGGTTAGCTTCAAAAAGTATCTTCTATTACTCTTATCTTCCTCCAAATTCCTTTATTTCTGCTGCTGTGATGTGACTTCCCGTTAGAGGGTGGCTACATTCATTCTCCATGGTCTCACTGTATGTAGCGTAGCCACCCTCTCCTGCTCACTCCTATAATGGCCCATGAACTATGGGATGTGTAGCGGGCACAGAGGAGTGTACAAGTCCACAACTAATGTGCATTGCTCACGCCAAACAAAGGGAAGTGAAATAAAAAAGGAGAGGTTTTGGAGCTCACAGGGGGCGTTACAAGGAGGCAGAAAAATGCAGAAACAATTTAATAAAAAAAACAGATTACAGTGCCATTAAATATTGGATGTGTATGGATTATTGGAGAAGATTATTAGTGTCACTTAGAGGCCATCCTGTTAATATAAGGGTAGATTTATATGTGGATCTAAATATCCCTTGCCCCTAATGATTTAATCCTAGGATCAAAACATTACTCCTTCATAGACACAGTATGGTGATCACTGTCACCCCAGGACAGAAGTATGGTACTTTCAGAAACATTAGGACAAAACAACTTTAACCACTTGCTGCCCCGCAACGTACCCGTAGTTATGGGACTTTTAGTGGTTGTATTGTAGCAATTGTAGTTTATTTATTTGCCCGGCAGAGCACTTTCATGTAAAAGCAATCCTAGCAGCAAAATAACCGCTGGATTGCTTTTACAAGTGGCGGTAGTGGGTCCGATCTGGTTATGAACTGAAGCTTTTAAGGGCAGAGGAGAGATCTGGGGTCTAAAAGACCCCAGATGTCTCAGTAAAGAGAACCTGCTACTGCGTATTGCTATCACAAGGGATGTTCACATTCTTTGTGATAACAATTAAAGTGATTAAAAAAAATAAAATGAAAGGTACAGTGTAAAAAAAATAAAAATACATTTTTTTTCTTTTTAATAGTACCTCTGTCGCCCCCGTCCCCAAGTGCTCCCCCCCCAACCCCGTGCTCACAATAAAAAAGTCACTATGTAAACAACGATCACACCACACATGTGAGTTATCACTAAGAATGTCAGATCATGGGCAGTAATTCTAATACCAGTCCTCCTGTGTAAATCTAAAGTGGTAACCTGTAAAGGATTTTAAAGTATCGCCTATGGATTATATAGTGTACGTAGTTTGCCGCTGTTCCACTGGCATGCACAATTTTCAAGTGGGACATGTTTGGTGTCTGTTTACTTGACGTAACATCATTTTTTACATATTACCAAACAATAGGGTAGTAGATTGTGTTTTTTGTGCATTAAATTTCATTCAATTGAACAAATTGTGTTTGAAAATCCGCTGAATTTTATTAAAGAGACACTTACCTAGTTTTGGATCCAGTCCTCACCCAGGCAGGTTATTCTCTGGTCTTTGGGTCCCAGCGCCCCTATGTTTAGTGTGGGAGCCGTGCTGTGCATTGTGAATGGTCCCGGAGCCTCCTGGAAATGTGACTTGTCCCAGAAGGCTACAGGCAAAACGGTGGGAGGGTTGGGGGCAAACTTCCACTCAGATCGCCTATCAATACTAGATAACCGCCCCCCCCCCAAAAAAGCGCCTTCGGGTGAAGTTCTGCTTTAAACAATTATTCACATTCTTTAACACTTCAACTCCAATCTGGAAATCACCATGTTGGAGGATCTGTGTATATTTACTGATGGTAAATGCTTACTCACCTTTTTTATGGTCTTCGTCTGGACCAGAGCAAGCTCTCTGTTTTCATCTGCTACATACAGGGACAGTTTCACGTAAGGGTCACTGCAAGAGAAAACATACAGCATTATAACAAAGCACAGACATGGACGTAAAGCCACCCATACAAATGTACATTGCCCCAGATACCCTGAAACTGTACTCCCATTTGTAGATTTGGCCCTGGCTTTAATAGAGAATGTTTACAGTTAGAGGTTCACAGTTATTATTATTTTTTTTTTAAATTAACGGAAATTGGACCAGCTTAAACTTCAACTCTGGGTTAACAATCCAAGAAATAGGTTTTAAAAACGATGCCCTTGTGTTTAGTTTGTACATATACACCAATAAGCCTTTAGGGATACCCACCTAATAATGAATAGGTACCCCTTTTGCCAACAAAACAGTCTTGACCCGTCAAGGCATGGGCACCACTAGACATTTAAAGCTATTCTGTGGTACCTGGCACCAAGCCATCAGTAGCAGATCCTTAGGGCTACTAAATTGCGAGGTTGGTCCTCCATGGATTGGACTTGTTATTTCAACACATCCCATGGATCCCCAATTGCAATTGAGATCAGGAGAATGCCACGAGGCCAAGTTAACATCTCCATCTCCTCATTGTATTCCTCAAACCATTCTTGCAGTGTGACAGGGCCCATTATCCTGCTGAAATAGGCCACTGCCATCAGGGAATATACTGTTGCCATGAAGGGATGTACTTGGTCAGCAACAATGGCTAATCTTGGGGCTCCACAGTGTGACACAGTTTTTCTCTTATTACAACACTGTGATAAATGTGTCAATGTGATAAAAGTATATCAGTAGGAAATTGTTAAAAACCCATCAAGTAGGTTTGCTCTCTAGAACCTCCTGGGAAGATTTATCTTTACTTAACATAACGTAAAGTGATTGGACATCTCTCTAAAAAGGACAGTTGTCGCCATAGGAATACTTTACTTCTATTCCTTTTCAGGAGACAGTTGTGAATTTTTGGATTTCCCTTCACTTTCTTTCCAGCTGACCGTGATCACAAGGACAAATAAAGGGGGCAAATCTACCCAGCTGGGTCACAGAGAGCAATAGCTTGTGCATAAGCATGCAAGATGGCTGCACATAGAAAAGCTTTGCACTGCCTGGGCAATATTTAGCAATTTTGGTTGCACTTGTAAAGTAAAATCGCTATTGCTACTTTCCACCTTGCCTAAAGTCCTATCATGCCACAACAATGCTACTGATATACATGAACAAGCAGAAAGTGTAATGGGCTCTGTATGCAAAGCCACTCCTGTGGCCTTCCTGGACCATAATATGGTCCCCCCGCCATGTGACCAGGAAACCTCTTTGGAAGTTTCCTTACAATCCGCAAAGAGTCCAGCCCTTTATCCCCAGGACTCCTTGATTGAGCAATGCTAGATATGGTCCAGGACATCATCTACACAGAGATCACCTCGAAAAAAACCCTCTCTACAGATCTCCTTCTCAAAAACACAGCTGAACTTGAGGGCCAGATGTATAACTCCATCACTGCCTTCACTGGTCATGAAATGGGGATAAAGTGTCTGCAATCAGAACAGCTCCTCAAAGAAAGAAAGGAGGATGGTGAAAACAGAGGATGGTTCAACAATCTTCGTAACTGCAGCATCCCAGAAATAGTGGAACACAAAAAGCAGCAGTCCTTCCCTACTATCCAAAACTTTATAAAGCACCTCTGAAACCCCAAAGGCAAGATAGCACCTCCAGAGGCAGGGGCTGTCTAGAATTTCACCCCAGGGATGAGCCCAATGCTAAAATGGGGGGGACCGAGAAAGGAAATTGGGCGCCAATGACTTGTGTCTTTTACAGAACGGTTAAGGAGGTGAGGGTTGGGGGTCCCAGATACCATAGCAGATCACTTACAAACTCTCCAGGTAAAGATCAATATCCATCTTCACAGTGTCAGAACCTTTAAGTCGACAGCTACAGCACTGTATGTACACTGCCAAATTTCAATGCGTCCACCAAGTGAGTCACCAGGTCCTTCTGAGAGACCAACCTTCTTCCTGGCTCTCTCCAACAAGGGTCCTCTCCCCTCGGTCTGCTTTTTGGCACAGCTTCCTCCAGACCAGGCTGGACAGCTTCAGGAACACTTCAGCACATGTTAGATACCAAACCAGGCTAATGGACCTAACAGCATAGCTCCATCCAGCATCACCTCCTCAGGCCTCAGCCCAGGGGAAGAGAGAGAAAGAGCACAACAGGCCTGTTCCAAATATTTATATCCTCCCCCAGTATACACCAGTGGCATACATCTACTGGATTTGCTGAAGACAATATAAATATTCATAACTTAGTTTTGTTTGTGAAACAATTGACATCTACTGGCAACAGTGAGAAAACACAAGCCAACTTAAAAAAAGGCAACATTTTTTGTTTTTTTGTTTTAGACAGAATAGAGAGGGATTACAATCTGTCAGGTTTCTATTGCTGTCTATTGAAAGTAAAAGAAGATCCCAAATTTTGGGTTGTCCCCAGAAAAGTAATAGAAGGGAAATCATCCATCGGGGGTCCCCAAGGAATACCCTAAATTTGCAGGAATTACCCCTCATTTCCCGTTTGGCTATGGGACAAAAAGTGGAAGGGAAATCTCTGCAATGGGACACAGATGGCAAACCTGACAGGATTCCCGGCCACTGGTTTTCCTCCTCTCTCCTCTCTGCAGCAAGCAACTAAGTCTTTAGCATCAGCAGGCAACCATCGCTCAGTTTGCCCATAGTACCAGAGGTGCAGCAGTGGCGGAGGACTGTATCTGTGTCCTGACTCTCGAATGAATGGAAGCAAGCAAACGTTCATTGATGGGCTCTGGTGAGTCTGCATTTGATGGGCGCTTCATTAAAAAGTTGGGGTTTACATGGGCAGAGAAAAATTGGTGGAGTTAGGGCAGGAGCCTGGGGGGCGGCAAAATGAGGTTTCGCCTAGGGTGTCAAAAATCCAAATTGCATATCCCTGCTTTATTTGTATCATGCACGTTTTTTTTAGGTGCTGATAAAAGTCTATGACAGCCTTTCTCAACCAAGGTTCTGTGAAATCCTGGGGTTCCTCCAGAGGTTTCTAGGGGTTCCTTGAGCTGCGGCTGATGAGCCACCTTTTTGATGGTGCCTACAGAGTTCAAGGTTCAACATCACTTGGCAAAGCCAGCAGCAGGACACAAAATATCTTTTTAGCTGTCTTTAAGGGTGGCATTCTGAGCACCACATAAAGGGGAACATTCTTCTTACAGACCACCAGTATGAGGAGCATTGTTGCTATTGACCCCTAATGAATTGGTTTTAGTAAGGGTTCGTCGAGACCTGAAAATTCTTTCTGGGGTTCCTCTTTGGTTAAAAGGTTGAGAAAACCTTGTATATTTAGTCAAAAATACATGATCCCTCCCCCCACCCCCCCCCCTCCAAAAAAACGCACAGAAAAAGAAAATGGGGACTAAGGTGTAGTTGATACAACCTTCTGTTTAAACCTTAAACCTTTCATTAAATTTCAGAAAGCTATACAAGATTATCAGCTTCTGTTGGGGGGGGGGGGGGTTCAGTGCCTGGACAATGCAGATATCTAATAAAAACGACCACCCCCAGCAGGACTTCAGTATTGGGCTTTAATCTGGAAATGGGCAGATTCATATGATACGTGTTGGCCTGACTATTTGACGCTGCGCTCCCGGGGGATCTTTCCTTGGTGCCCAATTCCCTTGAGATTATTGGAGTAGGTCTTAGAATAAAACGTCATATTCCCTTCTAGAAAGTAAAAGAGGAATGCAGATGCAGGAATGTTCCTAGTGTTTGTTTTCACCAGCCGTGACTCCTGGGGGTAACAATTAGCAGCGTGTTTCAGTTAATAACACTCCGATCACGTCTCAGAGGACGGCAGGCAAATCCTTGCAGATGACAGAACAGAATTTTAAGGAGATTTAGCCTGAGTGGTCCAGCTACATCTAGCGGTGACAAGCGCCAGCTCTGCTGATCCCAACATGAGTAGCTCTGGGCTTGGCTGGACCCGCACAAGGGGTAACTCCCAGACAACTGAGCCAAGAACCACAAAAACAGTCTAATTTGTTTTTGCAATTAAAGGAAAACTTGACATTTCTTTGACCGTCTAAAGCATTCAATGGCCACTAGCTACTCCTTCTGCTTAAAGTGAATTGCAGAACGGTGAATTGCATTCCTACGATGCAATACATAAACCATGCAAACAGTCAAGAGGTTTAGTTATTGTCATACCAAATATTAAGTAGCACTTAAGCTTCACATTTTTTGACCAGTATAACATTTGTATAGACCAATTGAGCAGAAGAAAATAAATAAGAGTCCAGAAACACAATCAGGGGTATTCAATGAAGCATTTGCTCCACATTTCTTTCAGTATGGTCTTTAGGGTTCAGTTCACACCATACATGTGTGATGGAGCGCATGGCGTGTTCCTGCATGTCACATGTTGGGCAGCTCTATCATTCCAATGGGCTGCCCTATGCACGAGAACCACAGAAAAGAAGTTCCTCTTTTCCAAAAAGGAACCGCACCAAACCACATGGTACCAGGGGGGATTTGATTTAAATCAGGTCGATTTAACCACTTCAATACCAGGCACTTAAACACCTTCCTGCCCAGATTTTGAGCTGTCAGCGCTGTCGCATTTTGAATGACAATTGCGCGGTCATGCTACACTGTACCCAAATGAAATAGGCATGGATAGGTGGCACAGGTGGGCAAGGGTTAGTCGGCACAGGTGGGCATGGGTAGGCGGCACAGGTGGGCATGGATGGGCACTGATAGGTGGCATGGATGGGCACTGATAGGCGGCACAGATGGGAACTGATAGGCGGCATTGTATTCGAATATATTGTACTAATGGATGCCAATCAGTGCCAATCAATAATGCATGCCAATCAGTGATGCCCATTGTGGGCACTGATTGGCATCCATTATGGGCACTGATTGGCATCCATTGTGGCACTGACTGGAATCCCTGGTGGTCTAGGGTGGCATACCTTGTCCCGGGCATATCCCTGGTGGTCTGGTGGCGTCCCTGGTGGTCCAGTGTGGGCATCCTCGGGGGGGCTGTGCTGATAATCGATCAGCACAGACCCCCCCCCCCCCTGTCAGAGGAGCAGCCGATCGGCTCTCCTCTACTCGCGTCTGACAGACACGAGTGAGGAAAAGCCGATCACCGGTTTTTCCTATTTACACTGTGATCAGCCGTGATTGGACACGGCTGATCACGTGGTAAAGAGTCTCCGTCGGAGACTCTTTACCGAGATCGTAGTTGCCGGGTGTCAGACTGACACCCCGCAACAACGATCGCCGCGATGCGCGCCCCCGGGGGCGCGCAGCGGCTCATAATCCTGATCATGTCATATGACGTCCGGTCAGGATTATGCAACCACTTTGCCACCGTCTATTTGTTATAGGGCGGGCGGCAAGTGGTTAAATCACTAGAAAAAAGGCTTGATTTAAATCATCATTTTTAAAGAGCAACTGTCATCTCTGACCCCTCTGTTGACTCACCGACAGTCCCATTCACTTTAACGGGATGGCAGGTGATGCTGCAGTGACGCAACAAGGTGAGTGACGTGGTGGCAGCAGGTGAGTGGATGCCCGCTAACAGGCACTGCCATGATGGATATGAAATGACAGGTGCTCTTTAAATGTAAGGACTTATTCCTGCTGGTAGTTAGAATCTTTAATATTTGCAAACAAAATAGAATAATAAGCTGTCAGGTTAGTAAAACAGCGAGATCAGAACCGATTCAATCATACAGTTTGTAGTGTACATAGATTAGCAAAACAATGGGATAAAGGAATATTCCTGAACTTTGTTTTATCTCATGGCTACAGTGACATTGTGTTACTGCATCAATGCAGTGCATGTTATATCAGCTTGCATTCACTGAATGAGTTTACCAAAAATGTAAATAATGCAGAATATACAGCCTCATGCTACAGAACTAAGCTCCATTTCATGCTGAAAAAAATGAAATTGTTAATGTATCTTAAATAGAAAACTATCTTTAGATAGAATTTTACTTCAAAAGCATGTTATTAAAATTAATTTGATAAAAAACAAATCGATTTAAATAAAAAAAATCAGATTAAAAAAATAAAAAATCTTTGATTTATATCTACCCTGCATGGTACTGCGTTTGCAGATACATGGGTGTGCCGTTTACAATTAATGGCACCATTGCGCATCTGCTAAAGGGCAGCGCCATTCTCTGCATTTTTGTCCTGTCCCGGCAAGCAGTAATGTGAACTGGTGAAGTTCTATGCCAGATCCAAAGTATCTAATATCTAAACAGATGTTAATTCGTTTTTTTCCATACAGCCTGCAAAGCCATAGGTGTATTGCCAGATGAACTGTCCCTACAACATCAGCACCTGTCCCTGCCTTAATAAAAATCTGTAAAGACACCCATTCACCCTCCTCCTATGCTAAAATACAAAAGCAGCAAATTCTATATATACAAAAGGTGTGTCTAAAACATTCGGTAAATGGTCTGGTATCTGAACGGGTAAGGTGCGTGTGCATGCACATGGCTATCCAGAGACACGTCATGAAGCGCCACCTAGTGTGTGACCGTAAACCCAATATAGGCAGTTGAACGTAGTCAGTGGGAGAGGTAGGGTCACAATGCAATGGAGCAACGAGTGAACATCAAGTTATGCTACAAATTGGGGAAAACAGCAATGAAGATGCATGAAATGTTCTTGGTGCACGTGTACGAGACGGTCATCGTGAGCAAGAAATGTGTTTACGACTGGTTCAAACACTTTCGCTTTTTGGGAGGGAAGCAACTGAGGCTAAGCCACATTCAAGTTGGCCATCAACAAGCAGAACCCCAGACATGATCGAGCAAGTGCGATAAATGCTGGCATTAGATCAGCGGCTCTACGATTGATGACGGAGGAATTGGGCATTAGAAAGGACATGGGGCGCGCCATTGTCTGCGAAGATTTGGGTAAATGGAAAGCAAAACGGATGGAAACCTCTAGAGATTTCATTACCATGTGTGACCAGGATCCATCCTTTCTGTGAACCATCGTCACAGGGGATAAGACCTGGTGCTACCAGTTCGATCTGCAATCCAAGTGGAAATCGATGGAATGTCGTTCACCCTCTTCCCCGCTACCCCAAAAAAAAAAAAAAAAATCTGCAAAAGTCCAAGGGTCCCCAGCCTGAAGAGTGTCATGAAAGGCGCATGTATTGGGGACGTGGCACCCATCCAAGAATGTGTGACATCGGTTCTGAGATGGATTCATAAAGAGGTCTTTGCTGACCGTTCCAGAAGCTTTATGAATGTTACCAAAAGCATGTTGTGAAGGATGGAGACCATTTTGAAGGCCAATAAAGGTAATTTGTTTCTATCTTCCGTTTTGTTTGTTTTCTGATAGCATTCACCAAACTTTTTAGGACACACCTTAATGGATGGGCCACCACTGTAGGGGTGTACGGGCACCACCCCCTCTATGCAACTGCATGAATCTATCCATGTCTGCCACGGTCACCCCCTATTCAGGCATCCGGCCCCATTTAGGACACCGGGCACCTGAATTCCAGAGGCGGGTGTGTTTTTTGTTTTTTTGAAGCAGCTGATTAGAGCCATAGGCTCTAATATGCTTTAAAATAGGTGTGTTAGAAAAGCAAATGAATTCTCGTTTTTCTAACACTGAACCGCCTCTCCGCCAATCAGGAAACGAGGGTCTAATACCTGTCACCTGATTGACTGAAAGGACAGGCTCTCCTATTGGACACCTAGCGGGAAGAAACATGAGACGCATTGAGGACACATCTCCCACAGCTCGCCGCCATCACCCGCTGGCTGATCCGCCACCAAGATGGGGTAAATGCCTGTCAGACAGTGAGTGGGCGGGTGGGAGGTCACAGTTGCTGCATTGGATGGGCACAGTGTCTGCATTTAATGGCACAGTGAGGTTGCAATGGATTTTTCAGTATGTTTGCGTCCCCCCAAAAATTTTGAGCACCAGCTACCACTACACACACACACACAATATATATATATATATATATATATATATATATATATATATATATATATATATATATATATATTGTGTATATCTATACATAAAAAGTGCATTGATAAGTTCTAAAAAGCCTAACCATCACTAATACATATCACCATAGCATATTACAAGCAAGTGACTGCAATGCAGCCACAAATAAATACAATCTAAAAAATGAAGAAATAATAAAATGTGCAAAAAAAGTTATTATTCTTAAAATAATGAACGAGGTGATTAACCGGTGCAATCTCTGTTATCCAGCTCAATATACCCACAGGTGCGATGCAGGAACCGGCACAGGAATCGCAGGGTTTCTTGCATCACACCAGTGTGAACCCAGCCCCAGTGATGATCCTCTCTCAGCACGACCTCAACTAAATCATACCAGTTAGGTCGATCATGCTTGTACCCCCTTAAGGGCTCAAAGAGAAATCTGGCCTGTACAGAATCTACACTACATCTACAATACAGTACTCTTCATGTGGTACTCCAGAAACACTGAGAAGGAAGAGGACAGAAAAAGCTAAAGAGTGTAAAATCATAGGAACTTAAAAAAATATAAAAAACAACCAAATAAAACCACGCTTCTGAAAGCATTGTATTATATGACATACACATGAGACAGCGTTAATAATAATCCCTGTCTACAAACTGCCATGGGCCTGGCCACGTATCTTCTCTTTCCTTGTTCATCGGGTCCTAGCTACAACACCCCTTCCGTGTTGTGGTTTGTGTGCCATCAGACTCTGCCTTGTGCATTACATCATCAAGACTTCATCAGGAAACCTAACAGCAAGCATGCTTTTACCCAAAATAACTTTCCCCCAAAGTCACACTAGAGACCCTCTTACTGGCTGCAACTGGGCACAGAAAGCACTTACCTAGTCCATTTTTCTTTCCAAAAAACTGACCTGATTCCCCCACCCCCACTCTCAATGTGGACGAGGGAATCCTCCACATGAAGACTTCAGAATCCATTGATCAGTTTGGCTGGCTATAGTGGACAGGGCTGATGGAGCAGCAAAAATGCGATGGGGTGGTTACACAGGAGTTGATTGAACCTCCCTGCCCATACATGGATCGAAATTCGTCAGGTCCTACTGAATTGCTTGAATTTTGCTCATGTATGGCCAACTTAAAGCGGAGTTCAACTCAAAAGTGGAACTTCCACTTATCCGTCTCCTCCTCCCCTCCGGTGCCACATTTGGCACCTTTCAGGGGGATGGTACCTGTTTTTGACAGGTAGTGTTCCCCACGTCCGGAGATGGTTCCGCCATCTCTAGGAAGTTCGCCCCCCTCCCTCATTCCTGTGCCGCTGGGCCAATTGTAAAGAGCAGCGCACTTCGCACATTCACAGTAGGGAACCGGCTGTGAAGCTGAAAGGCTTCACTGCTGGGTTCCCTTACCAGAAATGGCAGCGGCTGCACCCGACAGCCGATCCTAAGATCAGCTGGGGTGCTGACATTGTGGGCTCCCTGGACAGGATACTAAGAATATTAAAAGTCATCAGTTACAGTATTTGCACCTGCTGACTTTAAAAAAAAAATCCTGGGCGGGGGAGACCTCCCCTTTAAGCATCAATGGAGTCATGCCATAAGAGCAGTGCCATCTTAATAGCATCCTGTGCCCCTGGGCAAAGTAATGCACTGGGGCCCCTACCAGCCTGCATCTGGTGTCTCCATCACAGTGCCCTCTTACATCAGGTTCCCCCATCACAGTGTCTCCATACATCAGACTCCCCCATACATCAAATGACCCCCATCACAGTGTCGTCATACATCAGGTAACCCCCCATTACAGTGTCCCCTTGCATTAGGTTCCCCAATCACAGTGTCTCCATACATCAGGTGACCCCCATTACAGTGCGCCCATCACAGTGTCTCCTTACATCAGACTCCCCTATACATCAGGTTCCCCTATCACAGTGTGCCCATACATCCGGTGACCCGCATTACAGTGCCCCCTTACATCAGACTCCCCCATACATCAGGTTCCTCCATTACAGTGTTCCCATACATCAGGTGCCCCCAATCAGAGTTGTGCCCATCTCCCCTTTACCTTTGTACTTACAGATCACAACTGCTGTTTACATCGGCAATGAAGGCAGCTTCTCCTTCCTCTCTCATGATGAGACTGAGGTGAGTTCTCAGTCTCAGTCCTGGCTCTCTTCTGCCCCCAACAGGAGGGAGGAGAAAGCTGAATCCTCTCTCCAGAAGAAGCTAGCGGCTGCTCCTTCTGACAGGAGTGCCACTGCAATTACTCATGTCAAAGAACAGTGACATGAGTGGACAAATCACCAGTGCATTCCCCCAACACAGCACCCACCGTCCCCCTTTTTCTGGCCCCAATCATGCCCCCCCCCCCCATGCAGCTGGGCCCATGTGTGCCCATTCATTAACACAGCCCTGCATAAGAGTAGGTGCGTGCTTTTTTAGGGTCATGTCAAAAATGGGCAGTTTTGTAGCAGTGATGAATTGCTGCTACAAAACACTAATCCATCCAATTAAAAGCAATTAATGGCTAACAACACAACTACTGTAGTCACTGGTGATTTGTTGTCTAGAAGCGAATTGTCGTTGCTACAGGTTAAACTAGTGCTTCATCATTAGGTTGGCATGCTCTGAAACAAACCACTCTCCTTCAGTAATTTGTAGCCAATACAAATTAATTGGTGCTTAGAACACATTCATGCCAAGCAATGTCAGTGTAACACTTCCAAAAATCTGAATTTTTTTTTTGCCAACCAACTGAAAATGCTGTTTCAAGTCCACATCCCTGGTACATACAATGAATAAAAGGATTCCTCAAGAGGTGGGATTTTAACAGACACCAGAGACAGTAAATAAAGTAATAAAATATGCATTTTATTGGTAAAAAAATCATATAAAATAATAAATCACATAAAAACAAGCACATAGCGTAAATGACAACATGGAATCAAACCAGTGAATAACGTATACATCAACTGTCCATGGGAGTGGGACAGAAGGAACCCAACGCGTTTCAACAGAAAATATAAATAAGAGTCTTCTTCAGGGTCAACAGATTATACTGTTACACATTTTTCATAAACGTTCAGAAATCAAAACCCTTTCCCTGACAATGTCTTCCACTACTTTCCTCCCAAAAGGATGGATGGAACCATTTGTGCAACACAAAACCAGTGCCTGCTGCAGTCAATCACCTTTTAACTGGTTACAAAATGTCAATATTGCAGTCTGCCTCTTGGGGGGGAGAGAAGACTAATGACATCAGACAGCAGCAGACTGATGACATCATCTCAGCCTAGGCAAAGTCAATGGACTGGAGTTCCAATAAATAATGTTTTAGATCGCCCACGGGTCCCCACAGGGAACTCATCAGACATTGATCGGAACGGGTGGTGTGTAATTCTTATTTATCTCTGTTCTCCTCTTCCTAGGATTCTAAGCTGTGCTTCCAACATAGACTTGTCTGACACCCTGTGGAAGACAGAGGAAGTGCAGGCCAATTGGGCAGAAGAATCTCTTATACACTAAATCAGTGTTTTTCAACTCCAGTCCTCAAGACACCCCAACAGGTCATGTTTTCAGGCTCTCCATTATTTTGCACAGGCCATTTGATCAGTTTCACTGCCTGAGGTCTGGTTCACAGCTATGCATTTTTTAGTGCATTTTCAGTTTTTCAGAAACACACTACAGTCCATTTAACATGGTTTCCTATGGATGTAGTTCACATTTGTGCATTTTATAGAAAGGGTCAGGGATTTATTTTTTCCTGGTTTTTGGTTCCATAGACTTCAAAAGATCAAAATTGTTTATTGATAAATGCAAAATGCACCTGGAAAAAGCAACCTGCATAGGTGTGTGAACCAGGCCTTAGTAATTATCACAGCCGTTTCATCTGAGAGAAATCCTGAAAACATGGCCTGTTGGGACGCCTTGAGGACTGGAGTTAAGAAACAATGCACAATATCATCAAAAGTATTGGGACACCTGCCTTTACAATCACAGGAACTTAAAGAATCCCAGTCTTAGTCCGTAGGGTTCAATATTAAGTTGGCCCTTAGCAGCTATAACAGCTTCAACTCTTCTGGGAAGGCTGTCCACAAGGTTTAGGAGTGTGTCTATGGGAATGTTTGACCATTCTTCCAGAAGCACATTTGTAAGGTCAGGGACTGATGTGGGATGAGAAGGCCTGGCTCATAATCTGCACCCTAATTCATCCCAAAGGTGTACTATCAGGTTGAGGTCAGTACTCTGTGCAGGCCAGTCAAGTTCCTCAACCCCAAACCTGCGCATCCATGTCTTTATGGACCTTGCTTTGGTCCACTTCATTTAGTGAAGGAGGGATTATGATGTGGGGTTGATTTTCAGGGGTTGGGCTTGGCCCCTTAGTTCCAGTGAAGGGAACTGTTAAGGCGTCGGCATACCAAGACATTTTCGACAATTTCATGCTCCCAACTTTGTGGGAACAGTTTGGGGATGGCCCCTTCCTGTTCCAACATGACTGCGCACCAGTGCACAAAGCAAGGTCAATAAAGACATGGATGAGCGAGTTTGGGGTGGAGGAAGTTGACTGGCCTGCACAGAGTCCTGACCTCAACCCAATAGTACACTTTTGGAATGAATTAGTGTGCAGACTGCAAGCCAGGCCTTCTCATCCAACATCAGTGCCTGACCTCACAAATGCACTTCTGGAAGAATGATTCATAAGCATTCATATAGACACACTCCTAAACCTTGTGGACAGCCTTCCCAGAAGAGTTGAAGCTGTTAAGGGTGGGCCAACTCAATATTGAACCTTATGGACTAAGACTGGGATGCCATTTAAGTTAATGTGTGTGTAAAGTAGGTGTCACAATGCTTTTGACAATATAGTGCATCTCTAAAGGCTTACGCATTGGGTGCTCAAGCTGTGGCCCTCCAGCTGTTGCAGAACTACAAGTCCCATGAGTCATTGCAAGCCGCTAACAGTGAGCCCTGTGTGTGCGTGTGAATGGTCTGCCTACTTCTGTCTGTGTCTGATCTTATTACTGTGCAGCTCTCACCCGCAGGGGTGCTGTTAGAAATTACGGGGTCCCATACAGACAATGCATGCCCCCGAAAATATCAAAATGTATGTTTGCTAAAAATACACTAAAATCATAATTTGATCACGGTTGCGGGGCTCAAATGATCTCTGAAGAGCGACTGAAATGCTGACTGCTTTTCTGACAGTAAAGCACATGTGAATGAGCCCTTTGTTTTGAAAAAAAGAAGGTTTTTTGAATTCATTACTTTTTTTTTTACAGTTTATTTATTTTTTTGTTAACAGAGAAATGTAATGAGAACTCCTGTTCATTCACAAACTGAAGCATAGTGAACGAGGATTCAGTGATGAACACAGTGAGCGATTGGTACAGACTGTGTTCACTCAGGAAAGGAAGGGACCAGTAAATATAAGGGCACTTTCACACTGTGCAGCGATGGAGGTAAAGCGCCGCTATTTTTAGTGGCACAGGGAAGAAAAGGGCACATGTGGGGGCCTGGACAGCAGGTGAAAATAGGGGGGGGGGGGCGGACAGCTGTGGGGTGGGAGGGTGATCAGAGCAGAGTGGAGGAGGTAAAAAACTGGAACTGGAAAACTGAAAGGAGAAGTGGAAAAACCAGGGGAGCCACAAAAGGATCCGTGTCATCGATAAGGCCCTCCTCCCCGGCAGGTGCCTGGGCCTCCCTTCTGAATGGATGGGGCCCGGGCCCAGAACAGGAGGGCCAGCTGTACTGCCTTATCAGCGGCCCTGCTCACCTGCATGAGTATTAGACTGAGGGTCCCAGGGATTGTGGAATACTTTGTTGCTTCACAGGAAGTGTCAGGTCTCACACTACAGAGATCATGCATTAAACTGTGCCGTGCCATGCCACATGCCTCGGATTTGCACAGGGCAACAAATGACACCATGAAAGCACATGATCAATGCACACAGCATGATGGTGAAAGCAGAAGGTGCAGGTAGGAAGGTTTACCATGCCTTAAAAAAAGAAAAAAAATGAATCAAAAAGGGGCAGACATGATGAACACCTTGGTCTTATCTGCCATCCCCCTTCTATGTTTCTAATGCCGTGTACACACGATCGGAATTCTCGTTGGAAAAAGCTCTGATGGTTTTCCCGACGGAGTTCTGACAGAATTCGGCTCAAGCTGTCTTGCCTACACACGGTCACACCAAATTCCGATCGTTTATAACGCGGTGATGTACAACACATACGACGCGACTAGAAAAAGGAAGTTCAATAGCCAGTAGCCAATAGCTTCTGTCTCGTAGTTGAATCTGAGCATGCGTGATTTTTGCTGTGTCGGAATTGCATACACACGATCGGAATTTCCGATAGAAAGTTTTTCCGTTGGGAAAATTGAGAACATGCTATCAATTTTTGGCTGGCGGGAATTCGGACAGCTAAATTCCGATGGAGCGTACACACATTTTCCGATTAAAAGCTCTCATCTGTCTTTTTCTGCCCGGAATTCCGATCGTGTGTACGCGGCATTAGAAGTTCTCCAGGTTTGGATATATTTCCCCACACGCTCACTCCTCTCCACTAGCTAGAGTTGCCCTTTAACCAGATCCCAATAGTGAAAACTCCGGGGGGGGGTTTTTCTCTTTGTTCTATCCCTTGTGTACAGAGTTCTGTAAATCTCAGCACCAGTATGAGAACATTACATTCAATTACTTTGTGTTTTCAAACTAATCAGGAAATGTTTAAATGTCAGGACCATTTCCTTAATTGCTTATTTTTTTATTATTATTCTATTGTGAATTTTGCTTTGGCCAGCAGGGTTATTTCAGATCATTACATGATAAATGAGAATGCATTCTTCTAAAAAAAAAAAAAAAAAAAAAAAAAAAAAAAAAATCTTTTTATTAATACAAGAATTGGACAGAACATGCAATCATATCCAAAGTGCATGTGCCACTCTTTACGAAAGCCTCACACAATAACCACACCTGACTACTTGTGTGAAATGCATCTTCCTCATTTCTGTGGAAAACAGAAATCTGTGCAATTTAAAAAAAATAAATAAATGTGGAAGCCTACACTTCCTGAAAACATTATAAATAAACGGCACAGCGCTATTTTAACTGACAATTGCGCACTCATGCGACGCTGTACCCATATAAAATGTATGACCTTTTTCCCCCCCACAAATAGAGCTTTCTTTTGGTGGTGTTTGATCACCTCTGCGTTTTTGATTTTTTCCGCTATAAACCAAAAAAAAATAAAAAAAGACTGCTAGTTCGAATTTCTTCATCAATTTGTGCCAATATGTATTTTGCTACATATTTTTGGTAAAAAAAAACAAAAAACGGAATAAATGTATATTGATTGGTTTGCACAAAATGTATATCATCTACAAACTATAGGATATATACAAGAATTTTTTCTTCATTTTTTTTTTTTTACTAGTAATGGCAGCGACCAGTGACTTATAGTGGGACTGCGATATTGCGGCCGTCATTCAGACACTAACTTACACTTTTTGGGAACCAGTGACACAAATATAGTCATCAGTGCTAAAATTATGAACAGCCACTGTGCTGACACTGGTTGGGAAGGGGTTAAACATCTGGGTTGATCAAAGGGTTAAATGTGTGCCTAGCCAGTGTTTTTGTCTCATGTGTGCTGCTATTACTAAGGGAAGCAATGGATTTTATTCCCTGCTTTGCAGGGACAGAAAATAGATTACTTCCCTGCTGACGGAACACGGCTCTACCTTGTTTACATAGGTGGGACCTTGTCCTGTGTAAACTCATGAAGATCACCGGGTGCTGGCCGTAATACATTGGCTGCCACCCGGAGATCGACATCTTCTGTGTTTAATCACAGAACGTCTGGGTTTCCCAGCGGTACCCAAGCACCCCCTATCCGGAAGTGTCAGATCATACTAGGTACGTGACCTAGTGTAGCCGAATCGCCTTGCTGCCAAGTATCTAGGTTATACGGTTGGCAAGCGGGTAATCAACCATCTTTTCCTTTCTTCTGCTGTTCCCGGGGATTTTCTGATGTTAATTTTTTTTTTTTAAATCCAATAGCCATCTTCACAAGGGGAACAATTCAGACATATCTAAACAAGGGGGAGGAATTTTATCAAAAAGATTATTTCCAGCATGTTCGTTTAGCTTAGACAAGTCAAACTCCAAACAGATCGAACTCCTAGCAGGAAATAAAATTTTTACACTGGCGCTAAAATTAAAGTGTTTGGAAAGACTAAAATGTTTGGAAGGACTGAAGGTTTCTTACTGTCATGCATTCTTTGCATGGAGGTAAAAGTAACCTTTCGTGTGCTGCTCCCCCCACAGCCCCCCTAATACTCACCTGAGCCCCCTCACAATCCAGGGATGTGCACACAAGCCTCGGCTGTCCTTGGTCTCTTTCTAACCATTGGCTTTGTCAGCAGCAGGATCCAATGTCTCTCACTGCCGTAAATCACAGTGAGTGAGCCAATGAGGAGAGAACAGGGGGCGGGGCAAGCCGCGGCTCTGTGTCTCTTATGGACACACAGAGCGGGGCTTAGGAGAAAGCATGCTTCAATGCCAACATAGCAAGCAGTTTGCCACTGGGGCACTGGTCAACGGGGACTGGGAGGAGTCAGGAGAGCCAGCCGGGACCCAAGAAGAGGAGGATCAATGAAAACTGCTCCTACAAGCTTTAACCAGCGCTGGAGTTGATACTGATAGAAGTAAAAAAACTGCTATGTACTGCTGATAAGAAAAAGGTATTTAGCAGTTTATATTTACAGAAATAATTGCATTTCGATGTTCTGTGTACTGTGGGCGACCAGATATAGTGAATGCAGGGCCCTGGGTTTAGTAACACTTCAAGTCCACACTGATAGCCTAGAGATGCACACTTCTGTACTGTGATCCTTGGAGCCAACATGCTACGGTGCCAAGGTCCTAGCACTGAGAGCTACTGTTTCCCGGCACTCCAAACCTATTATGTTCCACGTGTAAGAGTAGAAGATCAGGTTCCACATACAGAGAGATTTTTCATCAAGCCTGTCCTAAAATGAGGCTCCCGATAATCCAATTACTCCTTTTAAACCCCTTGACAGGACAACAGCAGTACTTCTCTGGCAGCAGCTTTCCCTCACAGCATACACAAACTGCACATAGATGTTGGTGGAACCCGTCCGCCAAGAGTCAACTTTGTGGGTGCCATTTTGCTCCGGGGCCTTTGACCAATATCGCAGTTTAGCTACAGCAATGTCATTTTCTTGTAGTCTTCCCATCACTCTCAGCATGGCCTCAGGCCTGAAAAGCCAGCATCACACCTACATCTTGCCTTATAAAAGTCCTTACCTGGTATTGTGTTCCAGGATCAAACTGCAGGTATCCACTGGGGTTCTCAGGCTCTCAAATAAAGAGACAGAACAGGCTGTAGTAAAATTAAGACGGCTGCATAAATGATGATGGTATAATTATGGAACGAGATGAGTCAATGCATGAACTGTTTGTGTGATAAATGATGTGCTCCACCTGCTATGTATACGCCCGGTGATGAATTCTCAACACATGTAAGTCCATGCGTAAAGCATCTCACGTAGGCCTCTCTAGTCAATGGGAGAAAACTGTATACCACTACATGCAATGATCTGTTGTCTAACCTGTTTTGGCCACCCAAGGAGAAACAGGGGTCCATAAGAAAGTTATAGTTCCATATTAAAGTTGAAAGGAGTACACTGACAGGGCATCTATTGTATACATCAGAACAACCACATATAAGGTAATGGGAGCACGCCGAACAAGTGCTTTGAACAGAACCCATAATGTGTATGTATTTTCAAAACTTTTAATGAAGGTTTGATATCTCTGTACCCACTAAGAGTGATCCTCTATATTTGTTCTGATGACCACTGTCACCAAAATGTTATGATTATCACCAACACAGGAGATAATGGCAAATTGATTGTGACTACAGGCTAAGAGGAGATTACAATTTTCACCTTATATCAATATCTATATATAAGAGGTTTCCTTCAACTCCTGGGCAGGGACTAAACAAACGTAGCACCTCACCTAGATAGGCAAATTTTAGTTCCTGGCCCACTGTAATCAGTCAAGCTGCATGTGATTGTTTTGATCTCTTCTGTGTTTCACTGGCTGTGGGGTTAAATGCTTCCCCCAATCTGTCTGAAAACGTTCTGGAGGACAGTGGCCTGAGAGACTCAAATCAGCAGCTGAATATCTATGCATCCCCAGCCAATACCTAGGAAGAGGTGCCCAGATAATGGCTGGGAAGGGGTATAAATACCCTGAGACTGAGAGTAAGGGGGGGTGGCGGTTGTCCTAGAGGAGGAGATCCCAGACTGGCAGGCTTGTCATGTGTCTGCTGTGGATCAAAGTCCTAGCTAATCTAGGCTAGGGTTCTGCTAAACATTGCTAGAGCTGACTGAGGGACTTTCGTCTGGGGATCTGTTCTGGTATCATCGGGAAAGGTGTCTGGGAGAAATTGGAAGCAGGCACCCAACTGTCCAAGGACATTAGTAAGTACAATCTGAAATTAGAGACTCTAGAGACTGTGGTCAGCTACTATGCCTTGGGTGCTACAGTCAGCATTGCCCCCCATGGGAAAATTTGTGCCTGGTATAGCTCAGTCCACTTATTGTTTGTGCAAGGACTCTGCTCAGGATAGGAAGTACATTGTCCTCATGTCACTGCTAAACTTACTTATCTCACAATTAACCAACTCCCAATTCAAGTTCAAGTTCTGCAACAAAGCACCAGAAAAGCTTACCCCACTAGACTGTTCAGCGAGCCAAATGATTGACTATGACTGTGGGCCTGATAGTGGGTGCAAGTATGGGAAAAGAGCCAGCCACCTTAACATTGTGGCCTTGTGTGGGAGTGAGCACTACACAAACAAAAAAGTTTTGGCAAGAGATTAATGTCAGGTCACCTGAGACCAGGTGACAGATGCACTCCGTAGGAGTCGGAAGTGCACCGCTAGGTAGTGGACCTTAGGACTGACTGCTGCAGATTGTACCCAGGGAGATTCAGGACACAGGTCTACAGGATCACTAACACAGATTCCAATGGGAGCTGGAGCATAGATTCCCCAGGGCGCAGAGTCTAAGAGCCAGCAGGTGTTCGCCAGAGCCTCCAGTGGCGAGGATGGACTTTTATGCAGTCTGGCTCCAGGTCGCGGCCCCTAGAGTCTCACAGCTCACTCACAGTAGAAGGAAGCAGCAGGCTGGGACAACAAGGATAGTAAGGGGATAAGGCAGAGGTCAGGGCAACTAGCAGACAGGAACAATAGAGTACACGCCAAAGGTTCAGGGTCACAGGCAGACAGGGATGGTTGGGGACATGCCAAAAGGTCAAGGTCACAAGCAGACAGGAATCATTGAGAACACGCCAAGGTCAGTAACAGAGACAAACGTAGAGCACACAGCAAGCAGGAAACAGGAAGCCAAACACACAATGGATACACAATGGTTGATCAGAACCGCTGGCTTGCAGTGCACAGGTTAATATAGGGTTCCCTGATAGGGCCTGGGGTGGAGCCATGCTTAGAGGAGAGGTTATAAAAACCACCAGGTGGAAGTGGCTGGCCTCTTAGTCATGAGGAGAGGTAAGCAAACAGAGGAAGATTACTGCATAACCATGACAATTCATTTCAAAGTACACCAGTTTTGGGGGAAATATGGAGGTTACCATTGCCGGGCTCCTTCTGAAAATACTAGTAGTGCAATTCTTTGTAATAATTTAGGCACAATGGATCACTGTATTCCTACAGACTGCATGCCACCTGTAGGGAAGATGGTTCACAAAGGTAGCAGCCCGCACGTAGGCTAGCAATACAGTATATGGCCAAGATAAACAGCATTTTGTATAACAATCTCCATGAAACTGGCTGATATTTGTGGAAAACAGGACATACAGGTTACTGTACTACACAGGCTCATTACTGTACTATTCCACCAGCTGCTGCCAGAACAGAAAGGGAAATCAGAACCTCTGTCACTTCTCGGTAAACAAAATAAGAAACCTGCGATATTAGAAGAGTATGTTTACACTGTTATTCTTTAATTTACCCCTATCCCCCCACCCTCCAAGCCTTGTACCCCCCCTCCCCCCTCGTCTATGCTCCTGACAGATTAATGCTTTGCAGCCTGCGGTGAGCTGCTAATTCTCCCATCCAGTCCCTTACTACTATGTTTACGTGGCCAATTCATTTCAATTGTGATGCACCATTGGAATGCAAAATAGGTGAATACCCCAAAGATATAAATATCATTTCCAATAAATGGTCTTCTCTAGTGCAATTACAACACAGCAGAGCAGGGTGCCCAATTCTACATGCTACCGCTCTATCTTCCCATGGAAGAAGAACCCACAGGCCATGAGCTTCTAACCGTTTCACCTGAGCTTCTCCTAATGGACAGCACATTATCGATCTATAACTCAGGGTGGGCTCATTGAACCTTGCTGGTCCTTTTGTGGTCCTAGTCATCTTTCACTTCTCAGTAGCCAACATCAACTTCCTTCTCTACAGAGGTATTTTCATACCAGCTGCTCTGTAATGCTATGCTCAATTTATCAATGTCCTCCTAAACTGTAATTAACTGTTGAACGTTTCTGTACTGAATCCTGTTTCTCTCAGAACAAAACAGAGACAATTCTCCATTTCCAAATTCATATCATGGCCAGGACTTCTACGGCCAAGGGCGCCATGCTTCCCTGGGTTGGGCATATTGGGATCTTGACTACATAAACGATCCACATTGTAAACTACATGTACAAGTTGTTCATTTAAAAAAAATAACTGCAAAAAACAAGGGGCACTTATTCTGCCTGTTGGAAAACACGTTCAGTTAGAGCCGGTTCACACTGCAGGCGATGCGAGGCGACACCGACTTGCCTCGCCGCGACCTGCCGCGACCTCAGCGGCAACTTGCAGATGACTTCTGTATAGAAGTCAATGCAAGTCGCCCCGAGGTCGCCCGAAAGTAGTACAGGAACCTTTTTTCTGAGTCGGAGCGACTCGAGTCGCTCCTCTCAGAACGGTTCCATTGTACAGAACGGGGGCGACTTGTCAGATCGAGGCGAGGCAAGTCGTGTCGCCTCGCATCGCCCGCAGTGTGAACCGGCTCTTAGTCTTTCACGGGAGCTGGTTCTAGCCACCTAATAAGATGTTGGATGTGTTTTCCAAATGCACAAACTATAACTGCCCATTACTGTTTAAAAGAAATAACACCGTAGATTACTGATCCTGAGAATATTCAATTTGCCCTCGAGGATCTAGAAGATATTGTTCCCTGGTCAAACGGGACCTCTGTAAGGAATTTTTGCCTCCCTTTGCCTTGTTTTGCCTGATCCTTGGTATTAGAAAGATAAATAGTTGGTGTCAGTGGGAGGAATAGTGCCCAATGTTTGTTGTCAGTTGAAGGAATTATGCCCCATCGTTGGTGACAGTGGAAGGAATAGTGACCCGTGGTTGGTGCCAGTGGCAGTAATAAGGCCTCAAGACCAGATAAAAGCAAGCAAACGGCCCCACCTGACCCCTGGGCCACAGTTTGGACTACTGCACTAGTGTAAAGTCACAATCCACACTATGTACCTTTGTAGCTTATTGTACTTAAAGAAACTCCCATTGCTGAACTATGTTTTGAACAGTGGCGGCCACTCCATATGGACACCACCCCCCTAATCTACGTGCAGGGCGCCAAACACATGGATTCCAATGGATTTTTATTTTTTAACCACTTGCTTACTGGACACTTAAACCCCCCTCCTGCCCAGACCAATTTTCAGCTTTCAGCGCTGATGCACTTTGAATGACAATTGCGTGGTCATACAACACTGTACCCAAATGAAATTTTTATCATTTTTTTCCCACAAATAGAGCTTTCTTTTGGTGGTATTTAATTACAGCTGGGAGTTTTATTTTTTGCTAAACAAACAAAAAAAGATGCAAAATAAAAAAAATAAAAATCATGTTTAATAGTTTGTTATAAAATTTTGCAAACAGGTAATTTTTCTCCTTCATTGAAGTGCGCGGATGAGGCGCACTGATAGGCTGCACTGGTGGGCACTGATAGGCTGCACTGGTGGGCACTGATAGGCTGCACTGGTGGGCACTGATAGGCATAGTTAAGGCAGCACTAATAGGCACAGATAAGGCGGCATGGATGGGTGGCACTAAGGGGCACTGATAGGTACCACTGATAGATGGGACTGATGGGCACTGAAGGGCGGCACTGATGGGCACTGGTGATGACATGATGGGCACGGGTATGTGGTACTGGGGTGCAGCACCGTTGTTGAGGCAGATTGTGGGTGGCACTGTGGGCACTGATGGGTGGCACTGTGGGCACTGCTGGGTGGCACTTACGGGGGGGCACTTATTTATTCCTGAGGGGGGCAAGTGGGCACTGGTAAGCTGGACATAATCGGGACTGATGTTATACCTATATTTAAGATATAATGTGAACTATGGTGCTATTTTGCAGCCTCCCAAACACCCATTTTCCGAAATTGTGGGGTACTTCTCCCAATAGAATCTTCTGGTATTTTTAAACTTAGAACCCGTGCATCATCCATTCAAATGGATCAGTGCATACAAGACTACATAGCAAGGCCCATAAAGACATGGATGAGTGAGTATGGGGTGGAAGAACTTGACTGGCCTACACAGAGTCCTGAACCTCAACCCGATAGAACACCTCTGGGATTAATTAGAGAGGAGACTGAGTCAGGCCTTCTCATCAAACATCAGTGCCTGACCTCGCAAATGTGCTTCTGGAAGAATGATCAAACATTCCCATAGACACACTCCTAAACCTTGTGGATAGCCTTCCCAGAAGAGTGAGTGGAAGCGGTTATAGCCGCAAAGGGTGGGCCAACTTAATATTGAACCCTACGGACTAAGACTGGGATGCCATTAAAGTTCACGTGCATGTAAAAGCAGGACTCCTAATACTTTTGACAATATAGTGTATATTTATTGTACCTGCGCATTGGTCAAGCATTTCACAGTAATGTGAGGAACAACTGCAGTCATTTGTCGCATTGACCCATGTATGTAGACAAGACATCTGTTGGCCAGAGAGAAGCTTGTGGTTGATCGAGGAAATGTAAACAATTGGCCCTGAGCACCGATCGAATGCCCATGCACCAGGAATCCCCTCGCCATCAAGGAAAATGAGGTTTCTCATCCCCCCCTAGTGGCATATGACAGATGTGGCATGCACCACTTACATAGCTTCTCCCCATGGCATCCGGGCAAAGCAGAAGGATGACGTCACACACAATAAAATCATCCATTATTCTTAAAGTAAGACGTTATTTAAGAATATTTCAACTCAATGTTGTTCTGGATGGGAGAAAGGAACTTTGGCCCTAGAAGTGGAAGTGATCCTGGAGATGAGCTTCAGGTCTATGCAGTACATTGATACAGCCAGTTAGGAGACTCTGTGTGTGAATAACATTACGAGTCACCTATAAAGGTGTAGACAGTAGGTAAAAAAATGACCTGCATAGTACAGTACTGACTGTGAAAAATATAATTACTAACAATTTAATAATTGGAACAGAAAGTCTCCGGGTTCCTAGAAATTCACGCAGCCAGAAAGGTGTTATGAGTAAAGACGTGAGCTCTACAAGACAAGAGATCTGCTGTGTACTAAATATAAATCTGCCAATGCCAAAGATGAGAAACTACACGCGAGTTGTTTGAGCTTTCATATTTCGAATTTGGGTGCACTCCTTTAGCGGGTTCCTCTCTGCTTCAACACAAGTCCCAAACTTTGTCACAACACTCTATAATGCTGAACATGCATTTTCCAGTATTTATGGTACATGAGAACATACATTGAATTGGCATTGTGATTTCTCCTTATTGAATGTAATGAGGCTCGGGGATGCCTAAAACTGTCCTCCTTTGAATATACACTATATTGTCAAAAGTATTGGGACACCCGCCTTTACACGCACATGAACGCTAATGGCATCCCAGTCTAAAACCTCGTACACACAATCGGATTTTCGACAGGGAATTGTGCGATGACAGACTGTTGGCCTAAAATCTGAACGTTAGTACGCTCCATCAGACAATTGTTGTCCAACTTTCCATCAAAAAATGTTGGGTGACACGCTTGTAAATTTTCGGCGGACAAGGGTCTGTTGTCAGATTTTCCTATCGCGTGTACACATAGTTACATAGTTAGCCAGGTTGAAAAAAAAGACACAAGTCCATCCAGTTCAACCACAAAAAAAATAAAATAATAATATCATACAATCCCATATACCCAATTCTATACCCACAGTTGATCCAGAGGAAGGGGAAAAACCCCAGCAGAGCATGATCCAATTTGCTAAAGCAGGGGAAAAAAATTTCTTTCCTGATCCCCCGAGAGGCCATCGGATTTTCCCCGGATTAACTTTACCTATAAATGTTAGTACCCAGTTATATTCTGTACACTTAGGAAATAATCCAGGCCTTTCTTAACCACTACAGCCCCGGACCAATAAACACCTTAAGGACCAGAGGTCTTTTTCCAATTTCGTACTGCGCTGCTTTAACTGGTAATTGCGCGATCATGCAATATTGCACCCAAACGAAATTTGTGTCCTTTTCTTCCCACAAATAGAGCTTTCTTTTGATGGTATTTGATTGCCTCTGCGATTTTTATTTTTTGCAATATAAATGGAAAAAGAGCGAAAATTTTGAAAAAAAAAGATATTTTCTTCTTTTTGTTATAAGAAAAATCGAATAAACTAAATTTTAGTCATACATTGAGGGCAAAATGTATTCAGCCACATGTCTTTAGTAAAAAAAATGTCAATAAGCGTATATTTTTTGGTTTGCGCAAAAGTTATAGCGTCTACAACCTAGAGTACATTTTCTGGAATTTACACAGCTTTTAATTTATGACTGCCTATCTCATTTCTTGAGGTGCTAAAATGGCAGGGCAGTACAAACCTCCCCCCAAATGACCCCATTTTGGAAAGTAGACACCCCAAGGAAATTGCTGATGGGTATGTTGAGCCCATAGAATATTTATTTTTTTTGTCCTAAGGGATTGAATAATGACAAAAAAAAATAAAAAATTTACAAAAAGTTGTCACTAAATGATATATTGCTCACACATGCCATGGTTATATGTGGAATTGCACCCCAAAATATATTCCGCTACTTCTCCCGAGTATGGGGATACCACATGTGTGGGACTTTTTGGGAGTCTAGTCGCGCACGGCACCCCGAAAACCAATCACCACCTTCAGGATTTCTAAGGGTGCAAATTTTTGATTTCACTCCTCACTACCTATCACAGTTTCGAAGGCCATAAAATGCCAAAATAGCACAAAACCCCCCAAAATGACCCCATTTTGGAAAGTAGACACCCCAAGCTATTTACTGAGGGGCATGTTGAGTCCATGGAATATTTTATATTTTGCCACAAGTTGCGGGAATATTAGAAACTTTTTTTTTTTGCACAAAGTTGTCACTAAATGATATATTGCTCACACATGCTATGGGCATATGTGAAATGACACCCCAAAATACATTCTGCTGCTTCTCCTGAGTACAGGGATACCACATGTGTGGGACTTTTTGGGAGCCTAGCCGCGTACGGGACCCCGAAATCCAAGCACCGCCTTCAGGATTTCTAAGGGCATACATTTTTTATTTTACTCCTCACTACCTATCACTACCTATCACAGTTTTGAAGGCCATAAAATGCCAAGATGGCACAAAACCCCCCCAAATGACCCCATTTTGGAAAGTAGACACCCCAAGCTATTTACTGAGAGGTGTGTTGAGTCCATGGAATATTTTATATTTTGCCACAAGTTGCAGGAATATTACAAACTTTTATTTTTTTGCACAAAGTTGTCACTAAATGATATATTGCTCACACATGCTATGGGCATAAGTCAAATTGCACCCCAAAATAAATTCTGCTGCTTCTCCCGAGTACGGGGATACCACATGTGGGGGACTTTTTGGGAGCCTAGCCACGTACGGGACCCCGAAAACCAAGCACTGCCTTCTGGATTTAAATATAAAATGCTACCAAAAAAACTGTTAGCGATCGCAGGGATCAGGCCTGACTCTGCGATCGCTGCAGTTATGTGTTTAGTGTTTTCTAAGTGACAGTGATCGATCGATACTGCACTTGGGTGGGCTGGGCAGAGGGGCAAAATGCAGGTGCTAGCAGGTATCTGGGCTGATCCCGCTAACAATGCGTTTTTTGGAACCCTAAACTGCTGGGGACGCTAGTATAGATCTGATCAGATCAGATATTGATCTGTTCAGATTCTATACCACTATGGGAGGTTTATGCTTTGCGTGTGGGTGTTAGCAGTACTGGCACTAACCTAGCGCTGCCTGGGGCGACGCAGACCCTGACCCTAAAACCTAATTGATATCACCCGCCGGGTGATCAGGGGGTTAAACCTTTATTGGGTAATAAATGGTGGGTGCCCTGATGCTATAAAAAGCAAACTAACCAGAGTCACCCGTAACACTTATACGGTGATCAGTGGTGAAAGGGTTAACTAGGGGCAATCAGGGGGTTCAAATTTTTATTAGGTAGTATATGGGGGTCCCTGGCACTATATAAAAACGTGACGGGGAAACTAAATAACTAACTGGCTAACCAGCGTCACCAGTGACACTTATACTGTGATCGCTGGTCAAAGGGTTAACTAGGGGCAATCAGGGGGTTAAAACCATTATTGGGTAGTATATCGGGGTACCTAGCGCTATAAAAACCTGGTGGTGAACCTAAAAAAAAAACTAGCTATCTAGCGACAGTAGCGACACTAATGCAGCGATCAGAAAAATGATCGCTTAGTGACACTGGCAAAAGGGGGTGAAAAGGTTAACTAGGGGCAATCAGGGGGTTAAAACCATTATTGGGTAGTATATCGGGGTACCTAGCGCTATAAAAACCTGGCGGTGAACCTAAAAAAAAACTAGCTACCTAGCGACAGTAGCGACACTAATGCAGCGATCAGAAAAATGATCGCTTAGTGACACTGGCAAAAGGGGGTGAAAGGGTTAACTCTAGGGGCAATCAGGGGGTTAAATCTTTATTGGGGGGTGATAGGGGGCTACCATGGACCTAACACTAACTGCCCTGACAGTTTTTACTGTTACAACTGACACTGAATGCAGTGATCAGTAAAGAAATGATCAATGCAATCAGTGACACTGTGACTGGGGGGGGGGGTTTGTGTGCCTGTGTGTACCTACATGTCAGTGTAGTGTTGGTGCACACTTACTTTTAGTCTTCTCCTCGTAGTCCGGTCAAAAAGACCGCCCCGAGGAGAATGACATCACTTCCTCCTTCCTGTGTAAACAATACACAGTGGGAGGAAGCTTCTTATTGGCCAGGAGCGATCCAGAGGGGGTGGCCAGAAACCAACGGCCATCCCCTCATCACGGATCGCTCCTGGAGCGAACCGGACCGCCGTATCCAGCGGGAGGGGGTCCGATTGGACCCCCCACCCGCTGGAAGGCAGGCACGTACGTGCTTGTGCCTGCCTGTGCCATTGTAATGACCTACAATGGCAATACGGCGGTCCTTAAGTGGTTAAAGCAATCTACTGAGCTGGCCATAACCACCTCTGCAGGGAGTCTATACACAAGTCCGTAACACAAAAGTTGAAAAGTACAAACACGCATGCTCAGAATACTCACAAAACACTGACATTAGCAGAAGGTGCCCAAAGGGAGGTGCTCAAGAGCTGAAATTCCCTGTAGTACGTCACTATGTTCATGTTTATTGGCCAACAATTGTGTACCGTTTGTATGGAAGACAAGATCCTGGCACAAGCCCTTCCGACAAAAGTCTGACGCTTTGTTCGTCAACAATCCGATAGTGTGTATGGGGCTTTAGTCCATAGGGTTCAATATTGATTTGACCCATCCTTTGCAGCTATAACAGCTTAAATTCTTCTGGGAAGGCTGTTCACAAGGTTTAGGAGTGTGTCTATGGGAATGTTTGACCATTTTTCTAGAAGAGCATTTGTGAGATCAGGCACTGATGTTTGAGAGAAGGCCTGGCTCAAAGTCTCCGGGCCTGGCCTCCTGTATAACTCTAAGACCCCTTTCACACTGCAGGCGCTACAATTCGCACAGGATCACCTAAATTAGACAATAGTAGATTGGGAAAACGTTGTCTGGTCTGATGAGTGTTGATTTCAGCTACGACATTCAGATGGTCGGGTCATTTGGTGTAAACAACATGAAAGCATGGATCCATCCCGCCTTGTATCAACGGTTCAGGCTAGTGGTGTAATGGTGTGGGGGATATTTTCTCGGCACACTTTGGGCCCCTTAGTAGTAATTAAGCATCGTTTAACCACTTTCAGACCGGACCATTTTGCTGGTCAAAGACCAGACCACTTTTTGCGATTCGGCACTGCGTCGCTTTAACTGACAATTTCGCGGTCATGCGACGTGGCTCCCAAACAAAATTGAGGTCCTTTTTTTCCCACAAATAGAGCTTTCTTTTGGTGGTATTTGATCACCCCTGCGGTTTTTATTTTTTTGCGCTATAAACAAAAATAGAGCGACAATTTTGAAAAAAACACATTTTTTTTTACTTTTTGTTATAATAAATATCCCCCAAAAATATATAAAAAAACATTTTATTCCCTCAGTTTAGGCCGATACATATTCTTCTACATATTTTTGGTAAAAAAAAAATCGCAATAAGCGATTATTGATTGGTTTGCGCAAAAGTTATAGCGTTTACAAAATAGGGATAGTTTTATAGCATTTTTATTAATAATTTTTTATTATTATTTTTTTACTAGTAATGGCGGCGATCAGCGATTTTTATTGTGACTGCGACATTGTGGGGGACCCATCGGACATTTTTGACACATTTTTGGGACCATTGTCATTTATACAATAATCACTGCTATATAAATGCTGTGATTCCTGTGTAAATGACACTGGCAGTGAAGGGGTTAACCAGTGGGTGGCAGTGTAGGGGTTAAGTGTTCCTAGGGGTGTGTTACTAACTGTGGGGGGGTTGGGTTTTTCATTTAGTGAACACTGATCTCTGCTCCAATCACATGGAGCAGAGATCAGCATTACTAGTTGCTAGGCAGAATGGAGAAATTTTGTTTACAACGGCATTCCTTCATTCGGCCGCTCCGTGAGACGATCGCGGGGAAGCCCGCGGTGATCGAGTCCGCGGGTCCCGTGACCGGACTCACAGAGGTCCCGACCAGCGCGGATGGCAGAGCGGCACATTTAAAGGAACGTACATGTACGCCCATTTGCCTGCCCGTGCAATTCTGTCGACGTACATCGTCGTGTGCTGGTCGGCAAGTGGTTAAACAACACGATCTGAGTATTGTTGCTGATTATGTCCATCCCTTTATGACTACAGTGTCCCCATCTTCTGATGGCTCCTTCCAGCAGGATAATGCACCATGTCACAAAGCTCCAATCATCTCACCACTGGACAATGAGGTCACGGGACTCCAATGTCCTCCACACTCACCAGATCTCATCCAATAAAGCACCTTTGGGATGTGGTGGAACGGGAGATTGGCCCCACGGATGTGCAGCCGACAAATCTGCAGCAACTGTGTGATGTTATCATATAACTATGGATCAAAATCTCTGAGGGATGTTTCCAACACCTTGTTGAATCTATTCCAGGAAGAATTAGGGCAAAGGGGGGGGGGTTCAACCCGGTGCTAGCAACTTGTACCTTAATGAGTATGTATGTACATATATACACACATATACACAGTATATTGGTATAATAAGTTGGAATAATCCTTTAAGTAACATCTACATAGTAATCAGCAACAGTATTCAGGAACCTTACCCCTATCACAAATGCACAGAGGACAGTGCCCTCTAGTGGACAGTGCACCAAAGTACAAGGCAGACATCCAGAACATATCAGGCTGCAGTGACTACAAAGTGACTCAACACAGTAAAAAGCCTTCTGTTCAGTCGGTGACATCACTGTGTGATTGTGTAATGAGGTGTCGGGTAGCAGAGTGACACACAGCGAACATTCGAAAAATAAAAAGGCATAAACTGCTCAGAAAAAAAACCCCATCTGTTTAGAAAAGTGTAGCAGGCACAATGAAGCGTAGTTCTTGATGGGGATTTTCCAGCATGAAGGACCAACTGGAGCTCCTGGAGCTCTAGCAAAAGCCAACCTTCAGAGCTGGATAGTTGTCCAGGTTAAAATTTGTGTAAAGCCAAACCTTTTCGTGGTTTTGCGAAGAGCTGGGAAGGGATGAAATACCTGACAGGTTATTCTTTGCTGTCTGTGTGTCACTGGAAGGAAATTCCTCTTTTGTCCCTGGGATAGGTGCCCTCAGAAGAAGATCTCCCCTCACACCTTGTTTTGTAAAGAACAGTAGAATATAGGATCTCCATTCACTTTCCATTTAAGTGACACCAGATAACGCTGAGGAACTAAAAATTAAAGCTTTTGTCCAGAGGTACATGTTCAATCTAATTTGAAATGTAGTCATGTTTAACTGGAACTGTGGTTTTGTAGCAGCTGGGTACAGGTGCCCATTGAGGTATGTGTTGGGGTTCATGGTACTCACCAGAAGACTTACAGGTGGTTGGGGTGGATGCTACTGACCCAAAGACTTGTGTGTGATTAGGGTACATGGAATCGACATGAAGACTTGCAGGTGATTGGGGTGCATGCCATTGATATGAAGACTTGTAGGTAGTTGGGGTGCATGACAATGACCTAAGAAATTGCGGGTGGTTGGGGTGCGTGGCACTGACCTAAGGACTTCCGGGTGGTTGCGGCGCATGGTACTGACCTAAGGACTTGCGGGTGGTTGCGGCGCATGGTACTGACCTAAGGACTTGCGGGTGGTTGCGGCGCATGGTACTGACCTAAGGACTTGCGGGTGGTTGCGGCGCATGGTACTGACCTAAGGACTTGCGGGTGGTTGTGGCGCATGGTACTGACCTAAGGACTTGCGGGTGGTTGCGGCGCATGGTACTGACATAAGGACTTGCGGGTGGTTGCGGCGCATGGTACTGACCTAAGGACTTGCGGGTGGTTGCGGCGCATGGTACTGACCTAAGGACTTGCGGGTGGTTGCGGCGCATGGTACTGACCTAAGGACTTGCGGGTGGTTGGGGTGCATGACAATGACCTAAGGAATTGCGGGTGGTTGGGGCGGAAGAAGACGTGCAGGAAGTGGACAAGTTTCCTGCACTTCCTCTCTGCA
Source organism: Lithobates pipiens (assembly GCF_037356315.1). Taxonomy (NCBI): domain Eukaryota; kingdom Metazoa; phylum Chordata; class Amphibia; order Anura; family Ranidae; genus Lithobates; species Lithobates pipiens. Next base: position 238,934,187 of record NW_027507790.1, read on the forward strand.
GAATATCGCCTCATTTCATTAGCAGGTGTCACCTTGCCAGCATTTATATTGTTGGCGATAGTTTCTGATGGTGATGCGCCTCCCTGGCACTGAAGAACAGATAGCCATTTAGGCAAGTGTTCACATATTGTTCAGGTGTTCACAGTTTACCTTCTTCTTACCTATGCCAATAGTTGTAATGTTAAACCGTACTGCAAATTTTATTAAAAATGTGGCCTTGCCGTCTTCCAATTTAAGACCCGTTTTGTGTCTGGTGCCCTAAAACAAAAGCTCAACCACCTATTTTTACCATCCCCTGGCAGCTCATAAGAATGGAGCCTTAGGACAGCGGATGGAGCCGTGCTACAAAGTATTTGATGGGGGCAACTTCAGCTTTAAAGCCACGCAAATCGCTTTAACCTGAAAGTCCATTGCCTGCAAAAAGATTTAAGCATGCCCTGTTTAAAATCTCATTCTACCAGCCGCCATTTATGAATGGCACTGGTAGATACGTTGTCAATAGTACTCAAGAGCAGTGGTCACCAAATGTGCCCCTTTACTTGACTTTACCAGGCCCTTGGGGCACTGTTCCTCCCACCGAGATGAGGACCATTCCTTCCACTAACTGACTGCAACAATGGGGCACTACTTAGCCCACTGACAAACTAATGGGAATTATATCTTAAAAATAGTACACACGGTCGGCGATTCCGACGGAATGTGTCCTATTGGACCATTTTGGACCATTTTGTTGGATATTCGGACTGTGTGTGGTCTCCATCGGACTGTTTCCGTCGGAATATCCGACGGACCAACTTTTCCAACTTGCCGGTAAAATTTTCCGACAAAATGCTCCTATCGGACATACTCCGATCATGTGTAGCCTACTCCGACGGACAAAGTGCCACGCATGCTCAGATCAAATTCCTAGACCAAAGTTATTGGCTACTAGCCTGAACGTAGTCCCGTCGTAACGAAATAACATCATCACGTTACGTACAATCGGATTTTCCGACAACTTAGTCTGACCGTGTGTATGCAACATCACTTCCAAGCCTCTTCCGGAATTAATCCGTCGGAATTACTCTGACGGATTTGGTTGTCGGAATCTCCGACCGTGTGTACAAGGGCTTACACTGACACAGATGATGGGGCACCATTGTTTCTACTGACACTAAAGATGGGGCATAACTCTTCCCAATCATATAAACAACAGGGCATTAATTCTCCAACTAATACCAGTTATGGGTCTCCATTCCTACTGACCACAGGCGCTATTTTCCTGACCACCAAGCCTGAGACATTGTCTACTCCCACTTACACTGGGTATTTTCTACTCCCATTGGCCCCAGTTTGGCCCCCTTAAAGTCTGAAGGACACAAAACTGTGCCTTTGTTTAAAAAGTTTGGAGACCCCTGCTCAAGACAGAAACCTTCAGGGGGAACCCCAATGCAAAGATAGTTTTGAAGTGTCCGTGGCATTCAGAACTGTTGGGATATCACTGCCTGTGTGTTCCTATGCCAGCAACAACTGCTCACATCATTTCTTGCCCATCTGCTTGCCCCTTTTTCCCCTTCCTTAAGCTTGCTAGCTACTCAGCTCTCCCCTGTTGAACATATGGGACCTAGATCCCTATACAGGAGAACCGGTGATTATCCCTTATCAGCAGCCTTGGCACAAGCCTCTGCTTTCAATTCCATTTCTATTATTACATTTTGGCTTTGTTGCTCATTTCCTTCCTTCCATGTACATTTTCCTTGTTGCATTTCTCTCTTCTAATATACCTTCAGCTGGACAGGAAGTGAGGTGAAATCTCCCCAACGGGGTCACAGAAAGCAATAAGACTTGACAGAAGTATTCACTCTTTACAAGTCTATCCAAAACTAAAAAGGTTTCGGCAGAAGATAATAATTTGGAGCAGGGCCAGAAAAATGTAGATTTAGGTAACGAAAACATCTTTATCCTTTGAGACCGGAAATGTAATTTCGCCAGGACTTCCTCATGTAGGCAGACAACATGTAATGATATTGTATCAGCAATACAATTACATTTACATAACCTTCCATAAAATAGATTGCATAAAGCAATCCTCCCACGCATTATTCAGAAGGTCATTGTCCATCCAGTCTTTGTTGGCTTGTGGTCAAAGTTTCATTAATTACACAATCATTTCATGATGATTAAATAACTCAAAGTATGAGAAGTCTGTTTTACCAAGCTCTGGAGCAATGCTAAATACTGAGGACTCCAAGCATGACAGCCAACAGTTTCATGAAGTTCTTCAGTAGAGATCACCATCTAGTGTACAAAATGAAGTACTGCATCAAGGTACAAATATGCACATTAAGGGTTCGTTCACACGGGCAGCCGGTGAATGGTGAAGGCAAGCGGTTGTGCCATGCAGAGGCGGCTCTCTAATTAGGCAAAAGAGGCGGTTGCCTAAGGCCCCGCGCTCCCGGGGGCCTCGCGACCCGGCCAGTGTCTCCAAGCTGGCATGGTGAGCGGGTCGGTATGGTAAAGCCTCACCGTCTTTAGTATACAGCGCTGCTGCAGAGTGCAGAGGAATTGTAAAGGAGGCGGAGCTGCCTCCACTGCTGAAACCGTCAGGAGGTAGGGGCGAACTGGGCCAGGGGGGCTCGTAAAAATGGTGCTTGCTCTGCACCACTGCCTGCAGACGACCGTGACCCGCCGGCCACCGCTGCACTGTGTTAACTCTGCAGCAGAGCGGTGCGAGTATTCTATGGGTCCGTCCATCCGACGCATTTACTGCTCTGTCAGGCGGAGTGATCTTCGCCCGACAGGAGCTTCCTAGTCCCGCCCGGTGTGATGTCCTTCATTCACAGGCCGGGAGGCGGGAGGAACAGGCAGAGGAGATTGTGGCTGCACAGACCTGCGAGGAGCCAGTAAAGCCCCATGCAATAGTGAAAGTAAGTTTGCAGATGGTATTTGTAATATGCAGCATGGAGGGGGTTAATGCATTACTATACATTAACGACCAGTGTTAGTTAATTAACCCCTTTGTGCTGCATTAGTGGCAACAGTATCAGTGTTAATTAACCCCTATATGGTGCAGCATGAAAGGGTTCATAAACACTGATACTGTTGCCACTAATGCAGTGCAAAGGGGTTAATTAACTACCACTAGTCACTAATGCATCAGTGGTGTATTTGATACTATCCCCACCATACACTACGCACCCCTCTCATCTACATAATATCCCCACCATACACTCCGCACCCCTCTCATCTACATAATACCCCCACCATACACTCCGCACCCCTCTCATCTACATAATACCCCCACCATACACTCCGCACCCCTCTCATCTACATAATACCCCCACCATACACTCCGCACCCCTCTCATCTACATAATACCTCCACCATACACTCCGCACCCCTCTCATCTACATAATACCCCCACCATACACTCCGCACCCCTCTCATCTACATAATACCCCCACCATACACTCCACAACCCCTCTCATCTACAAAATACCCCCACCATACACTCCGCACCCCTCTCATCTACATAATACCCCCACCATACACTCCACAACCCCTCTCATCTACATAATACCCCCACCATACACTCCGCACCCCTCTCATCTACATAATACCACCACCATACACTCCACACCCCCTCTCATCTACATAATACCCCCACCATACACTCCGCACCCCTCTCATCTACATAATACCACCACCATACACTCCACAACCCCTCTCATCTACATAATACCCCCACCATACACTCCGCACCCCTCTCATCTACATAATACCTCCACCATACACTCCGCACCCCTCTCATCTACATAATACCCCCACCATACACTCCGCACCCCTCTCATCTACATAATACCACCACCATACACTCCACAACCCCTCTCATCTACATAATACCCCCACCATACACTCCGCACCCCTCTCATCTACATAATAACACCACCATACACTCCACACCCCTCTCATCTACATAATACCCCCACCATATACTCCACACCCCTCTCATCTACATACTACCCCCACCATACACTCCACACCCCTCTCATCTACATAATACCCCCACCATATACTCCGCACCCCTCTCATCTACATACTACCCCCACCATACACTCCACACCCCTCTCATCTACATACTACCCCCACCATACACTCCACACCCCTCTCATCTATATACTACCCCCACCATACACTCCACACCCCTCTCATCTACATACTACCCCCACCATACACTCCGCACCCCTCTCATCTACATAATACCCCCACCATATACTCCGCACCCCTCTCATCTACATAATACCCCCACCATACACTCCACACCCCTCTCATCTACATAATACCCCCACCATATACTCCGCACCCCTCTCATCTACATAATAACCCCACCATACACTCCGCACCCCTCTCATCTACATAATACCACCACCATACACTCCGCACCCCTCTCATCTACATAATACCCCCACCATACACTCCACACCCCTCTCATCTACATAATACCCCCACCATACACTCCGCACCCCTCTCATCTACATAATACCCCCACCATACACTCCGCACCCCTCTCATCTACATAATACCCCCACCATACACTCCACACCCCTCTCATCTACATACTACCCCCACCATACACTCCACACCCCTCTCATGTACATACTACCCCCACCATACACTCCGCACCCCTCTCATGTACATACTACCCCCACCATACACTCCACACCCCTCTCATCTACATACTACCCCCACCATACACTCCACACCCCTCTCATCTACATACTACCCCCACCATACACTCCACACCCCTCTCATCTACATACTACCCCCACCATACACTCCACACCCCTCTCATGTAAATACTACCCCCACCATACACTCCACACCCCTCTCATGTACATACTACCTCCACCATACACTCCGCACCCCTCTCATCTACATAATACCCCCACCATACACTCCGCACCCCTCTCATCTACATAATACCACCACCATACACTCCACAACCCCTCTCATCTACATAATACCCCCACCATACACTCCGCACCCCTCTCATCTACATAATAACACCACCATACACTCCACACCCCTCTCATCTACATAATACCCCCACCATATACTCCGCACCCCTCTCATCTACATAATACCCCCACCATACACTCCACACCCCTCTCATCTACATACTACCCCCACCATACACTCCACACCCCTCTCATGTAAATACTACCCCCACCATACACTCCACACCCCTCTCATGTACATACTACCTCCACCATACACTCCGCACCCCTCTCATCTATACTACCCCCACCGTACATTCCACACCCCTCTAATTTACATACTACCCCCACCATACACTCCACACCCCTCTCATCTACATACTACCCCCACCATACACTCCACACCCCTCTCATCTACATACTACCCCCACCATACACTCCGCACCCCTCTCATGTACATACTACCCCCACCATACACTCCGCACCCCTCTCATGTACATACTACCCCCACCATACACTCCGCACCCCTCTCATGTACATACTACCCCCACCATACACCCCGCACCCCTCTCATCTACATACTACCCCCACCATACACTCCGCACCCCTCTCATCTACATAATACCACCACCATACACTCCGCACCCTTCTCATCTACATAATACCCCCACCATACACTCCGCACCCCTCTCATCTACATACTACCCCCACCATACACTCCACACCCCTCTCATCTACATACTACCCCCACCATACACTCCACACCCCTCTCATCTACATACTACCCCCACCATACACTCCACACCCCTCTCATGTAAATACTACCCCCACCATACACTCCACACCCCTCTCATGTACATACTACCCCCACCATACACTCCGCACCCCTCTCATCTACATACTACCCCCACCGTACATTCCACACACCTCTAATCCACATACTACCCCCCACCATACACTCCGCACCCCTCTCATCTACATACTACCCCCACCATACACTCCGCACCCCTCTCATCTACATAATACCACCACCATACACTCCGCACCCTTCTCATCTACATAATACCCCCACCATACACTCCGCACCCCTCTCATCTACATACTACCCCCACCATACACTCCACACCCCTCTCATCTACATACTACCCCCACCATACACTCCACACCCCTCTCATCTACATACTAACCCCACCATACACTCCACACCCCTCTCATGTAAATACTACCCCCACCATACACTCCACCCCCCTCTCATGTACATACTACCCCCACCATACACTCCGCACCCCTCTCATCTACATACTACCCCCACCGTACATTCCACACCCCTCTAATCTACATACTACCCCCACCATACACTCCACACCCCTCACATCTACATACTACCTCCACCATACACTCCGCACCCCTCTCATCTACATACTACCGCCACCATACACTCCGCACCCCTCTCATCTACATACTACCACCACCATACACTCCGCACCCCTCTCATCTACATACTACCCCCACCATACACTCCGCACCCCTCTCATGTACATACTACCTCCACCATACACTCTGCACCCCTCTCATGTACATACTACCTCCACCATACACTCTGCACCCCTCTCATGTACATACTACCTCCACCATACACTCTGCACCCCTCTCATGTACATACTACCTCCACCATACACTCCGCACCCCTCTCATGTACATACTACCTCCACCATACACTCCGCACCCCTCTCATGTACATACTACCTCCACCATACACTCCGCACCCCTCTCATGTACATACTACCCCCACCATACACTCCGCACCCCTCTCATCTACATACTACCCCCACCATACACTCCGCACCCCTCTCATCTACATACTACCCCACCATACACTCCGCACCCCTCTCATGTACATACTACCCCCACCATACACTCCACACCCCTCTCATCTACATACTACCCACCATAAACTCTGCACCCCTCTCATCTACATACTACCAACCATACACTTCGCACCCCTCTCATCTACATACTACCCACCATACACTCCGCACCCCTCTCATCTACATACTACCCCCCACCATGCACTCCACATTCCTCTCATGTAAATACTACCCACCATACACTCCGCACCCCCCTCATGTACATACCACCCACCATACACTCCGCACCCCTCTCATGTACATACTACCCACCATACAATCCGCACCCCTCTCATGTACATACTACCCACCATACACTCCGCACCCCTCTCATGTACATACTACCCACCCCCATACACTCCGCACCCTTCTCATGTACATACTACCCACCATACACTCCGCACCCCTCTCCTCTACATACTACCCACCATGCACTCCGCACCCCTCTCATGTACATACTACCCACCATACACTCCGCGCCCCTCTCATATACATACTACCCACCATACACTCCGCACCCCTCTCATGTACATACTACCCACCCCCATACACTCCGCACCCTTCTCATGTACATACTACCCACCATACACTCCACATTCCTCTCCTCTACATACTACCCACCATACACTCCACATTCCTCTCCTCTACATACTACTTGCCTCCATAGACTCCGCACCCCTCTCATGTACATATTACCCACCGTCATACCCTCCACTTTCCTCTCCTACTCAAATTTACCGCCACTGTACAGTAGGGGCCCCTACTAGGGAGATGGTGACCCGTGGCATACAGAAAAAACAGTCAGTGTGGATAAATGATGCTACCTATTGGGCATGGCTTTTTAGTTTGATTAGAAATTTTAGTTTTTTTTTTTTATATTCTTTACAGTTTTATTTTTTATACAATCTTTTTATTTATTTTTTTGCGTCTTTTGGTGAAAGTTTTTGGTTTCTTTGGTGAGATATCAGGGGTCTAAACAGAACCCTGAAGTCTCACTTTTGAGACAGAGAAAGGAAATGAGGAAACACGTTCCCCAGTTCCTTTCTCTATAGCGTCAGCTGCACTGCAGATGAATGAACAGGAGACAGAGGCTCCTGTTAATTCATAAACTAAAGCATAGTATGCTATGAATGAACACAGTGAGTGATAAGTTCCAATCACTCACTGTGTTCTTTTAGAAAAGGTAGGTTTACCAGCCCCCTTTTTCCTGGCCTCTATCCTGAAGATCCCCCCACAGCAGTCAGCTGGAGAGCAGAGGAGGGAAGTGGGGGCATACCTTTATTTTTTATCGATTGAATTATTTTTTCCATTATGGTCGTGAGTGGGGCCTCATGTCTAAGTTTTGCCTAAGGCCTCACAAAGCCTAGAGCCGCCTCTGGTGCCATGCATAGGTGTGCTGGATGTGCCCTAATCACCACCCCCCCCCACCCCCCCGCAACGCAGATTCCCCCTGTTTATAACTCACTAAAGCCCCCCAACGAAGCTCCTAAAAAAAAATTGTAAAAAAAAATTAAAAAGAAATAAGATAAATAAATAATAAGAAAGTATTAAAAAAAAATACAAGATAAAATAATAAAAAGAAAAAACTACTGGCACTGTCCACTGCCCTACATTTTAAAATGTTTTTTTACATTTATTAGAGTGTATGTATATACACTGCTCAAATAATTAAAGGAACACTTTTTAATCAGATTATACCATCAAGTCAAGTAAACTCCTGGGATATTGATCTGGTCAGTTAAAGCGAAGTTCCAGTCACCAGTGGAAAAAATAAAAGTCAGCAGCTACAAAAACTGTAGCTGCTGACCTTTAAAAAAACAGCCACTCACCTGTGCCAGGATCCAGCAGTGTTCTCACGCCAGTCTGTCTTACCCGCTTGTCTTACGTCCCAGGGATCTTTGCTATGGGCACCCAGCTGTGACATGACTGAGCATGTTCAAGTCGCATGTCCCAGAAGGTTATAGGGGGGAGGAGCATTTCCGTTTCCAACCACCGCCATGGTTGGAACGGAAGTGGGAGCAAGTACCTGTCTAGAGGAGCTGCCCCCAAACACCCCCCCCCCCCCCCCGCTCCTCAAAAGTGCCAATTGTTCAAGAGGTGCCTTTAAAGCATAGCTTTGGTGCTCTGCTTTACATAGCGGAGGGGGTTGTAAATCAGTTTTAGCTGCTTTGTTGGTACTAAAATTAACAGGTGCACTAGATGAGCAACAATGAGACAACCTCCAAAACAGAAATGGTTTTACAGGTGGAGGCCACTGACTTTTTCCCTACTCATCTTTTCTGACTGTTTTTCATTAGTTTTGCATTTAGCTAGGATCAGTGTCACTACTGGTGGCATGAGGTGATCCCTGGACCCTATGGAGCAGTCCAACTCCTCCAGCATGACACACCAATATGTGTCATTGTCTCAAGAGCATGGAGGAGATTCCAGGAGAATAGGCAGTTACTCTAGGAGAGCTGGACAGGGCTGTAGAAGACCCTTAACCCAGGGCTCGACAAACCCCGGTCGCCAGGTCGCATTTGCGCCTAGATTTCGTGTCCTGGCGACTGGGGCAACGCTGCTGGGGTATCCTGTCTCCATTTGGACCCCGAACTCCGCCGCGCAATTCCATCGGGCCGCGCCGGCCAGTAATTGAGACCGCGGCTTTGCGGCCTTCTAAAATCTTTCGGTAGTCTGGCGCCATCTTGTGGTGGATGTAGAAATTACACCCTATTCCAATAATGCTAATTCCTAATGGAGTGAAGCTCCCCTGCCTGTTTTTTGCCCAACGGTGAGTGTGGTGGCTGGTAAATGGCTTCTCATTATATTATATATATATATTATTAAATGTATTAATTTATTTATTAATTAAATTTTATATATATATATATATATATATATATATATATATATATATATATATATATATATATATATATAATTTTTTTTTTTTGTAATTTTTTTTTTTTTTTTTTTTGTAAAAAGTAAAAAAAAAAATTATTTTAATTAAGGAAAAAAAAAATATTATTTGTAATCCTCCCTGCTTGACCCCTTTCACAAGGGCTGTCTGATCAGGTTCACCTGTCAGTTTTTCAGGCGGACCTGATCGAACCCTTAGCAGGGAAATGGCAGTAAATGAGCGGGAATATGTCGGAAATAATAGTCGCATTCTTTTGTTAACCACTTCGTGCCCGCGCTATAGACGAAAGATGTCTACAGCGCGGACACCAATTGCCGGGAGGGCGTCCCTAGACATCCTCCTGTTTACTTCCCCTCTGCACGCCGCCATGGGCGAGCATCGGGGAAGTTCTGTGTTGGCCGTGTCCCTTGGATACAGCCAATCACAGATCATGCTAAATGACCAATCACAGCGGCCATTTAGCACTCGAGCGGTGTGTCCAATGAGAGGTGATCTCATATGTGGGGGGCTGGGGGCTATCTTCCCCTCACTCGTCTCCATGTCAGGCCAGGGACAGGTCCAGATCGCCGTTACGGACCTGGCTCCTAACTTTTTTAGCTGGCTCCTAGATTCCAAGCAAATTTGTCAACCCCTGCCTTAACCCATCAGCAGGACTGGTATCTGCTCCTTTGTGCAAGGAGGAACAGGATGAGCACTGCCAGAGCCCTACAAAATGTTCTCCAGCAGGCCACTGGTGTGAATGTCTCTGACCAAACAATCAGAAACAGACTTCATGAGTGTGTCCTAAGGGCCCAACATCCTCTACTGGGCCCCGTGCTCACTGCCTGGCACCATGGAGCTCGATTGGCGTTTGCCATTGAACACCAGAATTGGGAGGTCCACCACTGGTGTCCTGTGCTTTTCACAGCTGAGAGCTGGTTCACCATGAGCACATGTGACAGACGTGAAATGGTCTGGAGAAGCTGTGGAGAACATTATGCTGCTTGTAACATCATTCAGCATGACTGGTTTTGGTGGTTGGTCAGTGATGGTCTGGGGAGGCATATCCATGGAGGGACGCACAGACCTCTACAGGCTAGACGATGGCACCCTGACTGCCATTAGGTATCGGGATGAAACCCTTAGACCCATTGTCAGACCCTACACTAGTATAGTGGGTCCTGGGTTCCTCCTGGTGAATGACATTGCCTGGCTTCATGTGGTGAGAGTATGCAGCCAGTTCCTGGAGGATGAAGGAATTGATACCATTGAACCGCCCCCACACTCACCTGACCTAAATCCAACAGAACACCTCTTACATTATGTTTTGGTCCATCCGATGCTGCCAGGTTGAACCTCAGTCTGTTCTGGAGCTCAGTGATGCACTGGTCCAGATCTGGGAGGATATACCCCAGAATACCATCAGTCGTCTCATTAGGAGCATTCCCCGATGTTGTCAGGCTGCATACAAGCACGTGGGGGCCAAACTACTGAGCTTCACTTTGAGTTGCTGCAATGAAATTTAAGCAAAATGGACTAGCCTGCTGCATCATTTTTTCACTTTGATTTTCGAGGTGTCTTTGAATTCAGCCCTCTGTAGGTTGATAATTTTCACCAAACAATGTGGCATCCTATCTTTCCTAGCATATTACCCAGTCTATATCAGTATAGATATCCAGCATGAGGTTTTTCCCCATTGAGATCTGATGTGTTTTCAAAGTGTTCCTTTACTTTTTTGAGACGTATATTTTTATATATATATATATATATATATATATATATATATATATATATATATATATACATATACACACACACACACACACACACACACACACACACACACACAAAAATACATATATATGAAACGACAAAAAGGGATTGCGCACAAAACACTTTACAAACACCGATAACCTGCTGAAAGCCAGCTTCTCCTCTCCCTCCTTTCAGCTGCTGCAATGGATCAGTTCCTGTAAATGCTGCCCCCGCCACACCGATCACACCCTCCCGTGCAGGTTCCCCTTCCAGCCTGGCCCCCCGAAGGGACGTTCCCCTTCCTTCTGCTGCCTGGGCCCCCTGGTAGCCCCCCCATCAGTGTTTATGATGCTTCAGTTTGTGAATAAAGAGGAAGCTTTGTGCAGAGCTCTTCCTGTTCATTCATTGTGTGCAGTTGAGGGATGTGTCCTCAATCACTTTCTCTGTCTCAAAAATTAGACATCAAGGGTCTGTTTGTACCAATGATATCTGATATTTAAGCCCCCCCCCCCCCCCCCCCCCTCAACAGGGCTGTTAAAAAAAAATGTAAAAAATGTAATTGTAAAAAAAAAAAAAAAAAAAATAATTAAAAAAACTTAAAAATGATTGAAATAAATAAATAAAAACACACACAATGAAAGCGCTTGTAACCCTTAAAAAAATAAATAATCCTGTTCCTTTAAAGCACAATATGCAGCATAGTGCTTGCACAGTGTCATTTGTCCCATTCTATGCTGTAAAATACCTGGTTGATCCTGCCTGTTCCTGTACCCCCCTATGTGTGCTGACCACAGTAATCAAGGCTGCTGATCCATGATACTGTGGTCAGTTTATGTGCCTCCGTCATCCCACTGCTCTCCCTTCCCTGCCTATCAGCTATTGAGTAGTGATGTGACAGCCAATCTGCTCCCTGCCCCTCCCCCTCCCCTCTTGCTGCTATTACATGAAAATCCCTGTGCCCAATTACTAGAATCCCCTCTGTTATCGGAAGCTATGATGCATAGTGTCTGTTTTTTTATTTATTTTTTATTATACAGCTCAATACCCTTTTTCAGAGCGCCGCTGTGTGTTCACGTGACCTCCCACCGCTCTCCTCCACTGGTGACGCTTTAACCCCTTGAATCCCACACTTGCACGCTGACCCGCATGCTGGCTGCAATGGGCAGGGCAAGACCACTTTGAAACGGGAAGTTACAAAATCCTTCCATTTATCAGGAGGAGATGGGGGAACAATAAAAAGGAGATATATTTATCCGATCCTCCACCTTTGCTCCCCTGAACTGGCCATTGGCCTAGGGTCCTGACGTCATCAAGACCAGATCAGGGCCCGTAGCCATGCTTTGGACATGAGAATCTTGAGGGACAGTCCACCACCGGATAATAAGGGAGCGCCCTCTGCTGGAGGAGCGGAGGATCAGGTAAGTAAAACTGTTTCTCCTCTCCCCTAGATAAAATGAGCTATAAACCCTTGCAGTGCAGGCACAGCCCCATGGAATGGGGTTATTTTATTTTTTCTACCCGGAGTTGGGCTTGTGTATATGCATTAATGTGCATTATTGTTTTCAAGCAATCCTTCACTGAAAATTATTTTCTACCGGTACTGATTGCTCCTAATCAGCTGAAATGTTTGCGGATTGAAATTCCCATTTACTGCAATTGATTTTTTGGATCATGCATTTCGCTTACTGAAAGGCTTGTTACATTGAGCGATCGTATTGTTATGGGTAAGGTCAGGGTAGGCAACCAATCAAACCCAATGTACCAGCAAGATCTGTGAAAGTCATTTGTAAACCTAATGCATACAGACCCATAATACACTACAGTGTGCGTTTACATGATAAATGCAGAGATAAATACTCTGGTGGGGTGAGGAAACGATAATCGATTCTAATCAAATTTACATTATTCCATTCAACGCATAAAAACGTTCCAAGAATTTTTGTCTGAAAGATGGACTATAAGATTCAGCTTTGTATGCTGGAATAACTAGAAGAGTTTAAGATGTTTCAGAGGTTTCTGTGTAAAATAAATAAATCAGGTTATTATTAGATATAAAAGGCACAGATTAAAGTGTATGTTACCCCAAGTATTTATTTGCTTTCCATGTGTGTGTTCACATATTTGTATTTTATAAATAATACTCTATAATTTTTATGTATGTCTTCCATCTGAAGCACCAGTCACCTTTCTTCCTTCTTCTAAACGGACCACATAAAGCACATAACATTATCTGTGCTTGCATGGTCAGTTTTCATCCTTTGTGTGGCAATTCAGAGGTACAGGACACTGTTCAGACACATAGCATGCCTGTATTGGGTAGTTTTTGTTTAGCCACCATGCCCCTCCCCCCGACCAATCACAGCCTGCCTTTGGCACACACCCCTCCCAATCACAGCCTGCCTCTGGTACACATCCTTATAACAATCACGCCTGCCTCTGGCACATGCCCACCTCCCAATTACAGCCTGCCTCTGGTACACACCCCCTCCCAATCACAATCTGCCTCTGGCACACGCCCACCTCCCAATTACAGCCTGCCTCTGGTACACACCCCCTCCCAATCACAATCTGCCTCTATACACACCACCTCCCAATCACAATCTACCTCTGGTACACACCACCTCCCAATCACAATCTACCTCTGGTACACACCACCTCCCAATCACAATCTACCTCTGGCACACACCCCCTCCCAATAACAGGATGCATCTGGTACAAACCACCTCCCAATCACAGTCTGCCTTTGGTACACATCCCTATACCAATCACATCCACCTCTGGCACACCCCCTCCCAATCACAGCCTGCCTCTGGTACACATCCCTATACCAATCACGTCCACCTCTGGCACAATCCCTCCCAATCACAATCTGCCCCTGGCACACGCCCACCTCCTAATTACAGCCTGCCTCTGGTACACAACCCCTCCCAATCACAGCCTGCATCTGGTGCAAACCGCCTCCCAATCACAACTTGCCACTGGTACATATCCCTATCCCAATCCCAATCCCAATCATGCCTGCCTCTGGCACACCCCTCCCAATCAAAATCTGCCTCTGGCACATGCCCACCTCCCAATTACAGCCTGCCTCTGGTACACACCCCCTCCCAATCACAGCCTGCCTCTGGTACAAACCCCCCAACCAATCACAGCCTGCCTCTGGTACAAACCCCCCAACCAATCACAGCCTGCCTCTGGTACAAACCCCCCAACCAATCACAGCCTGCCTCTGGTACAAACCCCCCAACCAATCACAGACTGCCTCTGGTACACACCTCCCAACCAATCACAGCCTGCCTCTGGTACACACCTCCCAACCAATCACAGCCTGCCTCTGGTACACACCTCCCAACCAATCACAGCCTGCCTCTGGCACATGCCCCTCCCAATCACGGCCAGCCTCTGGTTCACACCCTCATGTATATCACTATAGGGCAGGGGGCATTCCTAGGCTGACTGTATTTGCATATAATGCCCATATGTGATGCTGAGCAAGGGGTGGGTGTGGGGAGGAAAGCGCTAGATGATGCTGGACGTCTCCAGACAGGAAATAAGGGAGGCTCTATCGGACTTGGTGCAGCTTCTAACTCACACTGCAAATCGCTCACAGTGAGCAGGTAATTCAGACTGAGCATTTTAAGTACAAAAGAGGAGCCTGTACAACTGTACAAGCCTTGCTAGTATGAGAGCCCTTAAAGACAAGATTCCTATAAAACAAACACATGAGCCCGAGTCTAGAAATATGTACTGCAGGAAATTAGTTAGAATGAAGAGGAGCGAGGCTGCGGTGTATTCGCCATCTTCCGTACTCCTTGCCAATTCCTGACAGTCATTTGGGAGTTAGCCCAGGGGGCATGCACACCCGAAGGGATGCTCTTGATGCGTTCTCTCTCATATCTCTGCAGATGCATAGAGACTTTGTCTGCAGATGATTTTATCAGGAAACAGGCGCAAATCTGATGTGGTAGACAGGCCAAGAGAGGATACCCCAGAAGAGAGATATGTTTAAGTCATCCAAGAGGGAGGGCTCAAAAACAAGGTATGTTCTCATACTGCACAAAGGTGCCCACCACACTGCTATGTTATCACCTTAGCAAGAAGAGGAATATTATTTATTACATTCAAGAACAAAAAAAAAAAAAAAAAAAAAATCACATCTTTGGCAGGTAAATAAAAAATGTCAAATATTTGTGAATTTATTTTTCATCCAGCAGGTGGGGCATGAATAAAGCCTGCTGTTTACAGACCTCAATAGCAAAATCTAAAATACACACACAGCGAAATGGCACACAGCAGTTGCAGCATCCCAGTAACTCATCCCTCCTTAGGAGTTCAACATTTCAATCAGGCAATACCAGACCTTAAATTGGTTGTAAAAGATCAAAGTTTTTTTACCTTCATGCATAGAAGCCCCCCCCCCCACCCCCCCAGACCTTCCTATAACTTACCTGAGCGTCATCTCGATCCCGAGCAGTGGCTTTCCTGGGTCTCTTCTGCAACGGGAGCCATTGGCTTCAGCTACAGTCAATCACAGCCAGCGAACCAATGAGGAGAGAGTGAGGGTGGAGCTGAGGTGAATGGACACACAGAGCAGCTGTTTGGGGGGGAAGCCTGCTCGGGTGCCCCCATAGCAAGCTGCAGGAGGGAGGGGCTGCTCTGTGCAAAACCACTGTACAGAGCAGGCAAGTATGACGGGTTTGTTTTTTAATCTGCCTTTAAAATCTCTTTAAAGTGTAAGGTCACTATTTAAAAAAAAAAAAAAAATGTGAGCACTGTACACCCTCCCCCCCCCCCCCCCCCCAACACCTTGGCCCCTTTGGACTTACCCCCATGGGTGCTGAGCCGTCAGTGACCACACAACCATTGGAGTGGTCCATGTGTTTTAAAGCGGAGGTCCACCCTAAAATGGACCTCCGCTCATCGGAATCCCCCCCCCTCCGGCGCCACGATTGGCACCTTTCAGGGGGGAGGGGGGTGAAGTTACCTGGATAATGCCCCGCTGCCTGCTGGGAAACACACAGATCCCAGAGGCAGCGGGGACCGTCCTGATTGCGCCGCGCGCCTCGCGCATGCGCAGTAGGGAACTGGGAAATGAAGCCGAAAGGCTCCATTTCCTGATTCCCATATCCAAGATGGCGGCGGCAGCACCCGAGTGTCGATCTAGAGATCGGCTTCGGGTGCCGACATCGCGGGCGCGCTGGACAGGTAAGTGTCACTATTTTAAAAGTCAGCAGCTGCAGTATTTGTAGCTGCTGACTTTTAAAAAAAAAAAAAAAAAACGCGGAGTCCCGGCGGACTCCCGGCGGACTCCCGCTTTAAATCCCTGCTGTTCTCCCTCTTCTTTTTTTCAGTACTTGCAGGATGGGCCTGAGCAATTCTGATTGGCCAGCGCTAGCACAAAGAACCCCTCTGATCTGTCCCAGAAGCACTAAAGTGAGAAGATTTTGACAGGTACCCCCCCCCCCCCCCCACTTCCGCTCCAACCACCTAGGTAATCGGTAGTTCTTCTTCCCCCCTCCCGCAGTCTTCTAGGACATGTGACAGATCCTAGAACACTGTGGGAGCATTCACAGTGCACATCACTGCTCGCGCATGCGCAGTGGGCAGGTGAGTGGCTGTTTATTAAAAGTCAGCAGCTAAAGTTTGCACATAGGAGACTGGGGCTCCGCTTTAAGCCCGATTGAAATTTTGGACTCCGTCTGATAAGGGATAAGCTATGTTGGGACACTTCAACTGCTGTAAGCCATTTAGATGTGTGTGCATTTTAGATTCAGCTATTGAGGTCTTTCAACGGCAGGCTTTATTCAAGCCCTGCCTACTGGCTTAAAAAAAGAATTACAAAATCATTTCACATTATTTTGTATTTGCCTGCCGAAAAGATGACTTTTTTGGTCTTGAATATAATAAAAAGAAAAGCGTTATTATAGTCAAACTGTATACATGTGAGCTTTAGCTACTGAGATCTATAAAATGCAGGTTTCAAAGTAATACCAAAGCTTTTTTTCCCCCCCCCCCTTTTTTTTTTTTTGATCGCATAAACAAAACGGTAAATTGCCCCCTTTGTTAAATTCCCCTAACCTCCTTCTCTGTGACAAGTGAAAATCTTTGGATTACCGCTCACTTTTTTTTTTTTTCACCAGAAGCCAAGGTGGCATGGGCCAATAATAGAGAGAATAGATACCTTTGGAGAGTAGGTAAGATGCCCTGGAACCCTGAAGAGTCTTTATATGCCTTTATATGTTTACTTTATATTACTGGACCCATCCAATACTACAGAGCTGCTGGCAGAGAGCTGTGCAAACCCACTTCAGTGGCATTTAATAATAGGCTGATTATTGCGTCCAGACATGCAGTTTCATTTTCTCCAAGCCCTGATGAAGTGTGGTGGGCGGTACATCTCCTGAAATGTGTTGGCTTTTCAAACTATCAATAGAATAAACTTGTATTTTGACGTGAAAATTACAGTGTGGCGCTTCGATTTCTAATTCACCAAGCAATACAAACCTGACAGAGGTTCTACCCCTTGCGCATTCTATCCAAGGAACAGAAAGCTCAGCACTGGATGGACAGAAATACAAATCCTTTGGCAGTTAAAACAACTACCGGTGTATTTAGTGGGTTTGTCTTGAGTTGAGATCTAAAGTATAACTAAAGGCAAAACTTTTGTTTCAATTTTTGGATAGAGTGGAGTAAGATTAAAACCCCTGTCAGGTTTTTATTACTGTCTGTGACCTGGTTAGGGAGATTTATCCTCTCTATTTGTCCTAGTTACCATTATCATTGAAAGTACAGTAAAACCTTGGATTGAGAGTAACTTGGTTTGAGAGCGTTTTGCAAGATAAGCTAATTTTTTTAAATACATTTTGACTTGATATACAAGCAGCATCATATCACAACTGAGTATACAAGAGAAGAGAGGCGCCTCTAAGTGTAGCAATATGGTTACATTTAATGAAGGTACAACATTTAGCAACTCACATGGCTGATGATTAAAGGAGGCACACCTAAGTATGCAGGCATCTGGCGGAGAGCTGTCCACATAGACCGTCCTCCATACCGCCATTGATGTCATCCCTTCCACGCTGCGCTCCACTAGCGGTTCAAGCCTCGCTTTCAGAACACGCTACTGCAGGGTAGTCTTTCCGCTCATGATTGCAGACTGACAGCGGTGAGAGCCAGTGGTGCGGGGATGGTCTATGTGGACATCTTTACCCAGGATGCCTGCATACTTAGATTTGCCTCTTAACCACTTACAGACCGGACCATTTTGCTGGTCTAAGACCAGACCACTTTTTGCGATTAGGCACTGTGTCGCTTTAACTGACAATTGCGTGGTCGAGCGACGTGGCTCCCAAACAAAATTGACGTCCTTTTTTCCCCACAAATAGAGCTTTCTTTTGGTGGTATTTGATAACCCCTGTGGTTTTTATTTTTTGCGCTATAAACAAAAATAGAGCGACAATTTTGAAAAAAACGCATTTTTTTTACTTTTTGTTATAATAAATATCCCCCAAAAATATATAAAAAAAAAAAATTTCCCCTCAGTTTAGGCCGATACGTATTCTTCTACATATTTTTGGTAAAAAAAAAATTAAAAAAACGCAATAAGCGGTTATTGATTGGTTTGCGCAAAAGTTATAGCGTTTACAAAATAGGGATAGTTTTATGGCATTTTTATTAATAATTTTTTATTATTTTTTTTTTTTTTTACTATTGTGACTGCGACATTATGGTGGACACATCGGACATTTTTGACATATTTTTGGGACCATTGTCAGTTATACAGCAATCACTGCTATATAAAAGCAGTGATTCCTGTGTAAATGACACAGGCAGTGAAGGGGTTAACCAGTGGGTGGCAGTGTAGGGGTTAAGTGTTCCTAGGGATGTGTTACTAACTGTGGGGGGGTTGGGCTTTTATTTAGTGAACACTGATCTCTGCTCCAATCACATGGAGCAGAGATCAGCGTCTCTAGTTGCTAGGCAGAATGGAGAAATGCTGTTTACAACGGCATTTCTCCATTCAGCCGCCCGTGAGACGATCGCGGGTATGCCCGCGGCGATCGAGTCCGCGGGACCCACTACCGGACTCACGGGGGTCCCGACTGGCACGCGAGAGCGCAGCAGGCGGCGCGCTCGCGATGGCAGGGTGGCATTGAAGATTGGACGTACCTGTACGCCAATATGCCTGCCCGTGCCATTCTGCTGACGTACATCGGCGTGCGCTGGTCGGGAACCGGTTAATCAACCATGCGAGTTGCTAAATGTTGTATCTTCATTAAATGTAACCATATTGCTACACTTAGAGGCGCCTCTCTTCTCTTTTATACTCTGGAGCCCCTGATGGATTTTGTTTCTAGTCCCCATGTGAATGGACATTTTATGGTTACACAACCAATCGCATTACTATAATCTTTTTATATGGACTATAAACTGAAGGACCTATGAATAAAGGTTTGTGGAATGAACCATTTGAGTTTCCATTATTTATTATGGAGAAATTCGCTTTGATATACAAGTGCTTTGGATTACAAGCATGTTTCTGGAATAAATTATGCTCGCAATTCAAGGTTTTACTGTAAAAGAAAATTGCACATTTTGGGTTGTCCCCAGAAAAGGAATAGAGGGGAAATCTTCCAATGGGGACACTGAGGGTCTTCCGGGTGACCTGGGGGTCCTTTCACTTCCTGCTTTTGGCAATAGGACAGGAAGTGGAGGGAAAATTCCCCTATGGAACACAGACAGGTAAAATAAACCTACAGGGATCTCATGTCTTGTTCATCACTGCTGACTACCTGCTTTAGGATCGGTGATTACTCACACCTGAAACACAGGTATTGTCCCCCCGCTGTGACAATAATCACTAGCAGCTAGCACTGCTCTGCTTTCCTCCATGGAAATAAAGATAGAATATTCAGATTATGAAGACTTCTCACTGTAGAGGTGCCAGAAGGGGTTAGGATAATGTCACTTACATTGCCCCTAATTTGTAGGCAGTCAACAGCATTTTCCTTCTCACAGACAGCCACTAGGGGGAGTGCCTACACATCTAAGTATGAACTACAATGGGACTTTTTAGGGAGATCATTAATTAATAGATATGCATGTGAATGTGACCTGAGTAATGTACACAGGCCTATCGATGTTTGTCGAAGAACTGCTATCGCAAGAAAATGTGTTATGATTAATGTATGCAATTAACACCTTCACATAGCATTCTGTGTTCATTTATTATTTTATTGATATATCTATCGTCTCCTCCTCCCATGCTCATCTCCAGGATTTCTCCAGAGCCTCTCCCATCCTCTAGAACTCTCTACCTCGACCTGTCTGGCTATCCCCTACTCTTGCTACCTTCAGGCGATCCCTGAAAACCCATCTCTTCAGAAAAGCCTATCACGTCTCCAACTATTCTTTTACCACTTCCATCAGCTCATTCCCCACAGTTACAACCTTTTGTACCACTTGCCCCACCCTATTAGATTGTAAGCTCTTCTGAACAGGGCCCTCTTAATCCTCTTGTATTTTATTGTATTATAACTGTATTGTCTCCCTTTTATATTGTAAAAGGCTGCATAAACTGTTGGCGCTATATAAATCCTGTATTATAATAATAATATATATACAAACACATACACTAAAAAATATATATATATATATATATATATATATATATATATATATATATATATATATATATATATATATACATACATACATACATACATACATACACACATACATATATATATATATAATTTCCTGGCCAATCCTCCCATCCACACACCGTGAGATGTTAACCCATGGTGTGCTGATATAAGGATGGGCCAGGAAAGGAAAATGACGGTAAGTATTTGATAATTATATATATATATATTTTTTTTTTTTTTCATTTTTTTGTTTTTTTTAGTGCAGACCAAGCAGTGATTGGTCTGAACAATAACTCTTCAGTGGGGGCCAACAGAGGAACGTGTCTGGCATTTTATTTTTTCTTACCTGTTACTGCAACAGCCCAAACCCAACTTCATAGGTGTGCACCCCAAAGCTTAAAGCACACGCGCTTGTGTGTATTTACAGTATATACAGTCAATATAAAAAGTCTACAAACCCCTGTTAAAATGTCAGGTTTCTGTGATGTAAAACAAAAAATAAAAATAAATGAGACAAAGCAATTATTTCAGAACTTTTTACACCTTTCATGGGTGGAAAACTATTCCTACCACCAATACCAACGATGGGGCACTATTCCTCCCACTGATAACAATGATGGGGCATTATTCCTTCCACTCATACCAATAATGGGGCACTATCCCTTCAACTGATACCAATAATAGGTTGCTATTCCCCTGACTGAAACCAATGATGGGGCATTATCCTTCCACTAATACTAATGATGAGGAACTATTCCTCCCATTAACAACAATGATGGGGTACTATCCTTCCACTAATACTAATGACAGGTTCTATTCCTCTCACGACTAGCAATAATGGGGCACAATCCCTCCAACTAATGCCAATGATAGGGTGCTATTCCTCCCACTGACGCCGTTGGGGCATTATTCTTCCACTACCACCAATGATGGGGCACTATTCCTCCTACTAATACCAATGATGGGGTACTATTCCTCCCACAAATACTAACAATGGGGCACTATTTCACTATTAATAGTAATCGTATTATACAGGATTACCAATGATGGGGCATTAATCCTTCCCACTGACACCAATGATGGGGCACTATTCCTCCCACTGACACCAATGATGGGGCACTAATCCTCCCACTGACACCAATGACGGGGCACTAATCCTCCCACTGATACCAATGACGGGGCACTAATCCTCCCACTGACACCAATGACGGGGCACTAATCCTCCCACTGACACCAATGATGGGGCACTATTCCTCCCACTGACACAAATGACAGGGCACTAATCCTCCCACTGACACCAATGACGGGGCACTAATCCTCCCACTGACACCAATGACGGGGCACTAATCCTCCCACTGACACCAATGACGGGGCACTAATCCTCCCACTGACACCAATGATGGGGCACTAATCCTCCCACTGACACCAATGATGGGGCACTAATCCTCCCACTGACACAAATGATGGGGCACTATTCTACAAAGATGAACAGTTATTTCCCCATGCTTGTAGAATTGTCTTAAAAAATAAACTGAATCACCACATCATCAGCAATATATTGAATTTTTGTTTCCGAGTTTCCCTGTTTTTAAGGGCTTATTTAGACATTAAGGTTTGAGGGGGTGTGTAAAAAACAAAACAAAAACAAAACCATGGTGGTTGAGTTGTTCTTTTAAAGCACCCTAAATCTGAGACAAAGCAATTATTTCAGAACTTTTTCCACCTTTCATGTGACCTATAAACTGTACAACTCAGCTGAACAACAGACTGAAATCTTTTAGTTGGAGAGAAGTAAAAATAAAAAAATAAAATAATATGGTTGCATAAGTGTTCACACCCTTAAACTAATACGTTGTAGAAGCACCTTTTGATTCTATTACAGCACTCAGTCTTTTTGGGTATGAGTCTATCAGCATGGCAATATTTGCCCACACTTCTTTGCAAAAATACTCCAAATCTGCCTCCTCAGAGCCCTCTTCAGATCACCCCACAGATTTCCAATCTGATTCAGGTCTGGGCCATTCTAAAATGTAACCTTCCTCTGGTGAAGCCATTCCTTTCATGATTTGGATGTATACTTTGGGTCGTTGCCATGCCGAAAGATGACGTTCCTCTTCATGTTCAGCTTTCTAGTAGAAGCCTGAAGGTTTTGTGCCAATAGTAACTGGTATTTGGAACGGTTTTTAATTCCCTCTACCTTAACCAAGGCCCCTGTTCCAGCTGAAGAAAAAGAGCCCCAAAGCATGATGCTGCCACCACCATGCTTCATGGTGGGTATGGTGTTCTTTTGGTGATGTGCAATGTTGTTTCTGTGCCAAACATATCTTTTGGAATTATGGCCCAAAAGTTCAACCTTGGTTTCACCAGACCATAACACATTTTACCACAGGCTTTTGGGAGACCTCACATGTGTTTTTGCCGGGCTTGGATGTTATTCTGTGTAAGAAAAGGCTTCCGTCTTGTCGCGCTACCCCATAGTGGAGACATATGAAGAATACGGGAGATTGTTGTCACATGTACCACACAGCCAGAACTTGCCAGATATTACTGGAGCTCATTTAATGTTGCTGTAGGCCTCTTGGCAACCTTCCTGGCCAGTTTTCGTCTTGTCTTTTCATCAATTTTGGAGGGACCTCCAATTCTTGGTAATATCACTGTTGTGCCATATTTTCTCCACTTGATGACTGTCTGCAATTTCTTCCATGGTATATATAATGCCTTGGAAATTCTTTTGTGCCCTTCTCCTGACTGATACCTTTTAACAATGAGATCCCTCTGATGCTTTGGAAGCTCTCTGACTTTTGCTACAGGATGACTTTTCTTGACTTTTGCTGTAGGATAACTTTTCAAGACTTTTTCTGTAGCATGCGACTAAGAAAATGTCAGGAAAGACCTACTAGAACAGCTGAACTTTATTTGGGGTTAAGCAGAGGCACTTTAAATGTTAGCAGGTGACTCATTTAAGATGTGCGATTGCTTAATTGATTGCTTAATTTTGAACACAGCTACATCCCCAGTTGTAAGAAGGTGTGCATACTTATGCAATCATGAAGGTATTTGAAGACTGATGTTGGGAACCATTGTACTACACGAGATTATCAGAGATTGGGGACATGATAAAGGGTGGTTGGAGACTGGAGAAGACCGCCATAGACTGGAAACATGTTACAAAAGATAGCTACCAGATTATGACCACTACAGTCACCTAAAGTGGAAGTAAACCCATCCATAAAAAAGTTTCATTTATGGCACGTGCCAGAAATGTAACACTCCCATTGGTTGTGCTCCCAACCAAACTGTCAAACCATCACAATGGTTGGTGTCATAACTGGTCACATGTGCAGCATCATGGCAGTTGTAGATAAATCGGGGGGGGGGGGGCATTGATAGTTTCGAGAAACGATTAAATAAGTACCTGAACGACTGCAACATACAGGGATATACATGTAATACTGACATATAATCACACACACAGGTTGGACTTGAGTCTTTTTTTTAACCTCACCTACTATGTAACTATAAACAGAGGCAAAGATGGCAGCTTCCTTGGCTGAAAACGATAGGGGGGTTTACATACACTTTGATGAACAAATGTGCCCACTCCCCCTGAATGTTTGGGTTTGAGGGCCACACAACAAATAGCAAAGGGCCCATGGGCTGCAGGTTGGGCCCTAGGGGGTCTGGAAAATGCAATTATCAAATCACAGGACAGAAGCTAAAAATGACCCAAAAAACACAATTCTAACTTTTTACCGGAAAGCTCAATAAACCCTGGTTCACACCAGTACGATCTGACAGTTCAAAAATCGCATGACAAGTCACACCCCATTGCTGGCAATGGAACCGTTCAAATCGTTATGATTAAAGTCGCAGTAACTTTGAAAATGCGGCACCTGTGGATCCCGGGTGGGGAAAGTGATGCCATATGGCTCCAGGTGCCCATGTGCATGGCGCCATGCACTTTCATTTTGATGGCCTCTAGGAAGCTGCATTTGCTGCGCATCTCTTTGGACACAAATGGTCCTCTTAAGATCGGTTTGTGTTGCTGGTCAAATGAATTTCCATGTTTAAGTAGAGATGCAAATCAGTTGTAAATAAGCACCCCCTGTAAGAATACCATCAGTGGGATCATTTTGTCACACACACACACACACACCAGAACTCTTGTGGACAAGGTGGACCAATTGTATCTTGTTTGTTTTACAGATTAAAACCTATATAGCTAAACATGGCAGGATGGCTACACACAAGGACCAACATTTCCATTTCTGCACATGTACCTGGCAGTTAATGAGACGCTATACTATGATTTTTCCTTCACAATAGGTTATATTATACTTATTTTATACTTTAGACGGGAAGCCTGCTTAGCATTTTTACCAGGATGGAGACGATTGTGAAATAAGATAAAACCTATAGCCAATATAAAGCCCCAGCATTGTGATCTCCCTTCTGTAGAATGATGAAATCTCCGCGTTACCAAGCACACGTGGCAGAATGCTGGGACAGCAAGATGCAATGAAGCACACAGCTACCCATACGTTTATTTTTACAGATGAACGGCAGTGGAAGATTGCTCGAATTCCGCTCTACTTGGCTTCATCGTCTGCAGACAAAAGGATCAGGGATTAGAGCTCTAAATATGGAGTATCTCAGGCCTGGGGTAAAATGTAGGGGGACCTCGTCTATAGGTGCCTGAAAAGCTTTTCATTTGGTGTAACCTAGAAGAGTTCTACTTCTAGTAATCCAAAATCCCAAAACATTATTAATGTTAACATTTATTTATAGTCTGGAGTGTGCTGAATATTATTCACGTAGTGCTCTCCAAACTGCGGCCCTTCACCAGCCTTTATCTGGCCCTTGGGGTACTATGTGTACTACTGATATGAGGTATTATTTCCATCACTGACACGAAGAGTCGGGCATAATTCCATCCATTGCCACCAATTATTGGGCTGCTATTCCTCCCACCAATACCAATAATGGGGCACTATTCCTTCCACTGACACCAATAATGGGGCACTACTCCTTCAACTGACACCAATAATAGGGCATTATTCCTCCCACTAAATCCAATGATGGGGTACCATTCCTCCCACCAATACCAATGATGGGGCACTATTCCTACCACCAATACCAACAATGGGGCACTATTCCTCCCACTGATAATGATGGGGCATTATTCCTTCCACTCATACCAATAATGGGGCACTATCCCTTCAACTGATACCAATAATAGGTTGCTATTCCCCTGACTGAAACCAATGATGGGGCATTATCCTTCCACTAATACTAATGATGAGGAACTATTCCTCCCATTAACAACAATGATGGGGTACTATCCTTCCACTAATACTAATGACAGGTTCTATTCCTCTCGCGAATAGCAATAATGGGGCACAATCCCTCCAACTAATGCCAATGATAGGGTGCTATTCCTCCCACTGACGCCGATGGGGCATTATTCTTCCACTACCACCAATGATGGGGCTCTATTCTTCCACTAATACTAATGATGGGGCACTATTCCTCCTACTAATACCAATGATGGGGCACTATTCCTCCTACTAATACCAATGATGGGGCACTATTCCTCCTACTAATACCAATGATGGGGCACTATTCCTCCTACTAATACCAATGATGGGGCACTATTCCTCCTACTAATACCAATGATGGGGTACTATTCCTCCAACAAATACTAACAATGGAGCACTATTTCACTATTATTAGTAATCGTATTATACAGGATTACCAATAATGGGGCACTGTTCCTCCTACTGACACCAGTGATGGGGCACTATTCCTCCCACTGACACCAATGATGGGGCACTAATCCTCCCACTGACACCAATGATGGGGCTCTATTCCTCCCACTGACACCAATGATGGGGCATTATTCCTCCCACGGACACAAATGATGGGGCACTATTCCTCCCACGGACACAAATGACGGGGCACTAATCCTCCCACTGACACCAATGATGGGGCACTAATCCTCCCACTGACACCAATGACGGGGCACTATAACTCCCACTGACACCAATGACGGGGCACTATTACTCCCACTGACACCAATGACGGGGCACTATTACTCCCACTGACACCAATGACGGGGCACTATTACTCCCACTGACACCAATGACGGGGCACTATTCCACCCACTGACCCCAGTGATGGGGCACTATTCCTCCCACTGACCCCAATGATGGGGCACTATTCATCCCACTGACCCCAATGATGGGGCACTATTCCTCCCACTGACCCCAATGATGGGGCACTATTCCTCCCACTGACCCCAATGATGGGGCACTATTCCTCCCACTGACCCCAATGATGGGGCACTATTCCTCCCACTGACCCCAATGATGGGGCACTAATCCTCCCACTGACACCGATGATGGGGCACTAATCCTCCCACTGACACCGATGATGGGGCACTAATCCTCCCACTGACACCAATGATGGGGCACTATTACTCCCACTGACACCAATGATGGGGCACTATTACTCCCACTGACACCAGTGTTAGGGCACCAATTCTCCCACTGACCCCAATGATGGGGCACTATTCCTCCCACTGACCCCAATAATGGGGCACTATTCCTCCCACTGACACCAATGATGGGGCACTATTCCTCCCACTGACCCCAATGATGGGGCACTATTCCTCCCACTGACACCGATGGTGGGGCACTAATCCTCCCACTGACACCAATGATGGGGCACTATTCCTCCCACTGACCCCAATGACGGGGCACTATTCCTCCCACTGACATCAATGATGGGGCACTATTCTACAAAGATGAACAGTTATTTTCCCATGTTTGTAGAACTGTCTTAAAAAATAAACTGAATTACCACATCATCATCAGCAATATATTGAATTTTTGTTTCCGAGTTTCCCTGTTTTTAAGGACTTATTTAGACATTAAGGTTTGAGGGTTGTGTAAACAAAACCATGGTGGTTGAGTTGTTCTTTTAAAGCACCCTAAATCTCCCCCCCCCACCCCACACTTAAGTTGTAAATGCAGTGGACAAGGGGCGTACAAATGCTTTGCCTCATACTCAAGGCAAAAATGATCCCCATGTTGCGCTGGGTAGGCAGTACCTCTGTGGAACTTATCCCATCACGTGAATGGGGATGCATTTATAGGCTTAAAAAACAGGCAGTAAAAAGGTGTCATCGCCTGTCAAACATTTGTGAAAATCAAGAACGCAGAGCGATTTTCAGAGGCGCATGTTTAAAGGTAGCCCCAAAGAAAGGGTTGGGGGTTCTTAATTATCAGGTTATGAAAGGGAACATCCTTTGAAGGTGCCTTCCAGGATAAGAACATATTGTCTAAATCCATTCATTATGCGTATGCTTACTGGAATCTTGGTGAGCTTTGTATATTTGTTCCAGATCTGTGCAGTAATCCAGTGTGAGACTTTCCCTGTGTAGGATCTTCCTGTAATAAAGACCTCTCACTGCTGCTCTCTCTTCTTGTGCAGAGTGACTGGTCTCGTCTCCTCCTCCTCCTGCCGTTTTCTGCAGGCGGCCTGTAGTGGGTGGGGTCTGCTGGGTCCCTCCCACAGCTCTCTGCACAGGCTATGGACAGCACAGTGATGATGTCACTGCTACTTTTTACAAGCTACAATCTGGGTTTGTAAAGATTTCTGGTGATGATGGATTTATGTCCTTTGCGACAGTAGAGGAATATATTTTAATGAAAGTTTTTGTGCCTGGAGTTCAGATTTAGGACTTTTTTTTTTTTTTTTTAAATACTGACTTAATAAATGACTAAAGCGAGAACAGTACACAGGTTATTCTGGTTAATGCAAATGACTATTTGTCGGTGTCCACCGAGCTCTCTGCGATGAGCTGCAGCTGTACGCATAGAGTGACTGGACAGATAGCAGGCCTTCCCGGGAAAGGACAATCATTTAGTCAGGAGGTCATCTGCAGTCAAACTTAATTTTATTTTAAATGTTTCCTCAATGATGTCATAAACCAGGATATCATTAAGAAGGAAATATCCAAGTAGAAAAAGAGACAAAAGTAAAATCTTACTCCCCATGGCTGTGCAGCCAACAGAGATCTTAACGTTAGCTCTAGAGGCGATTCAGTTCGCATTGTGCGCTATATAAGTATTTCATTCATTCATTCATTCAGTGTGTGGCCACGTCTCCCCCTGCATCTGGGGAAGTGTAATATGTAAGTTAGGCTGGTCATAGATGGATCTTTTTTTTTTATCGATCAGCCAGCAGGTTGATTAAAAAAAACTGAATGGATTCCTCCATCAACACAAGGCGATTAGAGGAATCCTCCCCATTGTGTTATTGTATTCTGACAGCGGGAACTCCGCTGTCACAATATAAGAATTAGTGCTGCAGCTGTTGACCAGATTAAAATTTTCCAACATCCCATATGACAAAGGTCGATCGTTAGATCGACTTCTGTCAAGCAGGTGTGGCCATAGATGGAATGAAACATCAAGTATTTGGGCATTCATTCGTTCCATTAGCCATTGAAATCAATGAACGCTCAAGGTCTGGCATTTAAGTATGTTTATTGTGAAAGATAATGTTACACCGAGTCAACTGATACCCAACATGTCACACTTCAAAACTGTGTCCACTCGTGGAATGGCGACAAACTTTTACCCTTACAAACCTGTGTGATAACTCACACGTGTGTTTTTTTCTGCCTCCTCTCCTGAATGCACAAGTGATTTTTTTTTCTGCCTCTAAACACCTGCATGGACACTTGGGGCTCTCTCACACAGACGTGTCCGTGTACGGAGCCCGCTCTGCTCAGCGGGGGATCGTTCCGTCGATACCTGCTGAGCAGGAAGATGACAGATCTCTCTCTACACACTGTGCAGGAACGGACCTGTCAGAGCGCCGCTCTCCACTATGGTGGATCGGATGAGGACGGACCATAGAGCTTGTCGTCAACCGATCCGATCTTCAGATGGATGGAAAAGTCGTTTTTTTCCTCCGTAACACTTTTTCGGATCGGAGCGGTTTGGATGAATTAGAGAATTAAATGGCAGTCGAGGCAATACTTTCTGTCACACCGGATTTGCGCAGCGATCTTACGAGTGCACTTTTTTTTTTTTAAATGCACTTTTTTTAATTAAAAAAAAAAATAAGACAACAGTAAAGTTATCCCAATTTTTTTATATCGTGAAAGATAATGTTACACCAAGCAAATTGATACCAAACTTGTCACGCTTGCAAAATTGCCCCTGCTCGCAGAATGGCGACAAACTTTTACACTTAAAAATCTATGTGATACCTCACATGTGTGATTTGAACACTGTTTTCATATGCGAGTGCTACTTACGTATGCATTCGCTTCCGCACGCAAGCTCGGCGGGATGGGGGATTTAAAAAAAATATTTCTTTTTATTTTACCTTTTTTTTTTTTTTAAAGAACAATGTAAAAATAAAATCAGTCACTTTTATTCCTATTACAAGGAATGTTAACATCCTTGGTAATAGAAAGAAAGCATGGCAGGACCTATTAAATATGGGATCTGGGGTCAAAAAGATCACATATTTACACTAAAATGCAATAAAAAAAAATGGCCCTTTAAGAGCTATGGGCGGAAGTGATGTTTTGACGTGACTTCTGCCCTGCAATGGTGTGGAGACGGGTGGGGGCCATCTTTCCCTCACTCGTCTCCATGCCAAAGAAGGAGCAACATCCAATCGCCTCCCAGTATCTCCAGAAATCTACAAGCATTTTGGAAGAACAGTAATATATATTTAGTGTGGTTTACTGGACACATATATATGATTAGTTTATTTATTTTTTATTGGATCACATTATTTATTGGATCACTGTGCTATATTAATGTTGATGGTAGCGCTTTATTGATTTTTTTATATATTCACTTTTTTGTGATATCAACACAGCACAATAATAGCAGTCACTATCATTTGTTCATCTTAATATAATTTTTGGTTCACAATTATTCACATCAGCGCTTTAGTCATTTTTATACAATTTTTATATATCCGATCACCTCCGCTGCTGCTGATGGCCCCCGGTAAGCGGCGGAGGGCACCGTAGCATGGCGGGGGGGGCCCTCTCCCACTGCTGATAAAAGTGATCTTGCGGCAAATCCTCCACAGAGACCACTTTTATCTGAAAGCAGATCACTGGCCGAAGAAGAGGATATGGGGGTTATGGCAGCTAGCTACTGCCAGTACAATATTCCTCTTCAAATTTAGGATGTATATCAGCATGCGGCAGTCCATAAGTGGTTAATATTACGATTGTACTTTTATGTTAACAAGGGGCGTAACATAGGAAGGACAATTCTAATCAGGATGCGAAAGAATAAAAACATCATTAGTGCCATGTCAACAGTCAGTGCAGTGTGCAATACAGTACATACAAAATAGAATACAATATTATAGAGAACTTAGAAATTTCCTTTACACCCCTTCCTGATTTTTTTGGCATATTTGTCACACTTACATGATTCAGTTCAAACAAATAAATTGTAATATTACACAAAGATAACCTAAGTAAATAAAAAATGCAGTTTTTAAATGATGATTTCATTTATTAAAAGGGAAAAAGGCTGTCCAAGTCTGCCAAGTTGTTGCCACTCAAACCTAATAACTGGTTGTGCCACCCCTGGCGGCAACAACTGCAATCAAGCGTTTGTGATAACTGGCAATGAGTCTTTCACATCACTGTGGAGGAAATATGGCCTATTCTTCATTGCAGAATAGTTTTATTTCAGCCACGCTGGAGGGTTTTCCAGGATGAATAGTCTGTTTAAAGCAGACCTTCAGTCATTTTTTTCATCTTTCAATCTATTGAATCTTCTGCCCTTGTTGTTTTAACCGCTTGCCGAACAGACGCCATCATTTTACTGCAGCAGGTCGGTAGCTATACGTCGGATCTCGGGGTCGGGATAGCAGGCGAGTGCATGCTGCACAGTGGGGGTGCCGATGCTCATGGCCGACGGTCGCGATGACAGCTGGCCACGAGCGATAGCGGGCACGAGAGGCATAACAGGAACGCGTGTGTTTGTGTGTAAACACACAAATCCCTGTTCTGCTCTGTGACGAATGACAGATGGCGAGTTCCTATTAGCTAGGAACCACGATCCATCACTTCTTCTAGTCAGTCCCCTCCCCCTTCAGTCAGAAACACCTCCCAGGGAACACAGTTAACCTCTTCACCGCCCCCTAGTGTTAACCCCTTCACTGCCAGTGAAATTTTTTACAGTAATCAGTGCATTTTTATAGCACTGATCGCTGTATAAATGCCAATGGTCCCAAAAATGTGTCAAAGGTGTCCGATGTGTCCACTATAATGTTGCAGTCCCGATAAAAATCACAGATCGCCATTACCAGTAAAAAAAATCTATAAATCTATCCCCTATTTTGCAGACGCTATAACTTTTGCACAAACCAATCAATATACACTTATTGCGATTTTTTTTTTTTTAACCAAAAACATGTAGAAGAATACATATGGCCTAAACTGAGAAAAAAATTTGTTAAAAAAAAAAAAAAAAATGGGGATATTTATTATACCAAAAAGTACAAAACATTGTGTTTTTTTCAAAATTGTCGCTCTTTTTTTGTTTATAGTGCAAAAAATAAAAACTGCAGAGGTGATCAAATACCACCACAAAAAAATCTCGATTTGTGGGAAAAAAAAAGGACATCAATTTTGTCAGTTAAAGCGACGTAGTGCAGAATCACAAACAATGGCTGGTTCATTCAGCAGCCAAATCTTCCAGGGCTGAAGTGGTTAACTTTGGATTGTAACATTTTTTTGGGGGTTCTGGGTTTTTATGACCTCCTGGATGAGTGGTCGTTATGCTCATGGAGTCATTTTTGGAGGCTGGCCACTCCTGGGAAGGTTCACCGCTGTTCCAAATGTTTCTCCATTTGTGGATAATGGCTCTCATCGTGATTCACTGGAATCCCAAACCAAATGGCTTTGCAACCCTTTTCAGACAGATACATGCCATTTTCTTTGCTTCTCATCTGAATTTCTTTGGATTGCAGCATGATAAGGGTTTGCATTTTGAAATCTTTCAGCATGCTCCACTTTGTCAGACATCTTCTATTTAACACTGGAGGCGTTTTTCAGGCACTTTGGGACCTGTAAAGCACCTGAAAAATGGCTCTTCTGCAATCCCAGTGAGAAAGCCCGAGTGCTTTCACACTGGGGCCCTGCGCTGGCCAGACATCAAAAAAAAAAAAAAATAAGTCTTGCAAACCGCTTCTTTGAGGCACTTTAGAAGCCGGTCCTTAAAGCGCCCCTGCCCATTGATATCAATGGGCAGCGCTGCGTGAAGGCTGCATCGCTTTTGCAGGCGGTGTCAACTCTTTCGTGGTTGAAAGCTCCCCACTAGCGGCCAAAAAGTGCCTCTAAAACGATGGTAAAACGCTGCTAAAACTAGCAGCGCTTTACCGCCGATGCCCCTGCGCTGGCAGTCTGAAAGGGCTCTTAGCGATTTCTTGACTCATCAATAGGGATGAGCTCAGGCGTGTTCACATGGAACACGTGAAGAGCCTGCCAGGAAGTGAGCGCAGCGCTAATCACAGGCAGTGAGACATTGCCTGATCTCTGCAGCCGCACATCGGGGCAATGTCTCACTGCCTGTGATTAGCGCAGTGCTGCGCTCACTTCCTGGCGGGCTCTGCACATGTTCCATGCGAACATGCCTGAGCTCATCCCTACTCAACAGGTCTGGCAGTAATCAGACTTGGGTGTGGCAAGCAAAATTTAACCCAGCTTTCCAAAAAATGTGGTTACTCAATTCATTCATTATTTAGCGGGGGGAGGCACAATTACTTTTTCACATAGGGCCAGGCAAGTTTGCACAGCTTTTTTATCTTAAAGCAGAGTTCCATTCACATTTTCATCTTTGCACCATACACTTCATAGCGGCAAATTAAAACATCATTGGCTTTTGGCTTTTCTTTTTTCTTTTTTTTTGCTTGAGTTACCTTGTTTTCATGGGCTAACCATTTTTTCTTCCTGTCTGTCTCGCTGCGAAGAGGTACGTAATTTCCTGGTGGCACACTGGCTCCTGGGAAATGTGTCTCATCATTACCAGGAGTCAGTGGGTACCACTAACGGTTAGCATTTTCAAAAAGGAAATGACGCTGTGATAATTGTCATTTTTTTAGATTAGTCTTGATTGATAGTTTACAAAAAGTATGCCACTTGCTCCCATCTATAGCTGGCAATCGCAGTAAGAAGCATAGGACAACAGGTGCAAATATAACTATAACAATGGGGCGGGAACTTCCTCTGATGCCGCCATTGTTATGGTGACCCGAGAAACAAGCCTTGTGCTTTATGCGCATGCGCGAGATCTGGGGTTGCATGCTGGGTAGCCAGCAGCACCTTATCCTGGAAGAATATACTAGTGGGCTTCACATGCCCATAAATAAGATGGCAGCGTGTAGGCAATCGAAGATAAAGGTTAGTTAACCACACCAACAAGAAATACAACAGTAGCATTGCATGTAATAACAAAAAGAATTACCGCTCCAAGGTAATGACTTCTCCCAAAACAGCTCTCCACAATCCCACAGGGTGCCGGCTCTGTTTGCAAACATGAACGGAAGTAGAAAAGATGTAGC
Source organism: Lithobates pipiens (assembly GCF_037356315.1). Taxonomy (NCBI): domain Eukaryota; kingdom Metazoa; phylum Chordata; class Amphibia; order Anura; family Ranidae; genus Lithobates; species Lithobates pipiens. Next base: position 238,968,970 of record NW_027507790.1, read on the forward strand.
TGGATAGCCGCACCCTGAATTATTCAACTTTATTTAAAAAATGTTATTAAAATCATAGCATCTAGGCTTGTAAACAGACTAACCGCACAGGCAGTTAGTCTGCGGCTGTGCAGTTAGTCTGTTTACAAGCCCAGATGCTATGATTTTAATTACATTTTTGAAATTAAGTTGAATAATTCGGAGTGCGGCTATCCAGCTACATCTTTTCTATTGCATATAATAACCTTGCAAGATAGATATTAGTAAGAACATCACAGGTGTCGTCTAAAAAAAAAAAAAAAGAATAATAAAAAAAAAAAAAAGCTGGAACTCCGCTTTAATAGATGAGGGTTTTTTTTTTTTTTTTTTGGAGGGGGGGGGGGGCTTTGGTTTGCTGTGATTTCTATTTTTGTTTGTATTGTGTTAATGTTGTTTTCATATAAAATTATAAAAAGGATTTGATAACAAAAAAATTAAAAAATTGATGAAATAATTTAAAAACTGCATTTTGTATTTATTTGGGTTATCTTTGTGAAATATTAAAATTAGTTTGATTATTGGAATAATTTAAGTGTGGCAAATGTGCCAAAAAAAATAAAAAATCAGGAACGGGGGGCAAATACTTGTTCACAGCACTGTATAGGCATTACAAAACCAGATCCGAAAATGCCCATTATAAGGACAGTTATTAACAATTCATGCAGATTATTTTGCTGCACATAGAAGTAAATAAAGTCTAACCACATCCTAAACACAAAGCTCTGTTTTCCAGCTAAATCTAATTCTGCAGCCATTATCTAGTCATTAGAGAAGAAGAGATATTACCAGTTTTTATCTGCACCAATATTATATTATCACAGTTTCCTCAAGAAACAGAAATAACAGATAAGGGAAGACCGTGATCAGTATGTGTGCCGCCAATGGGAAGGACAGAGAATGCGGAGATGTGCGATGGCCGGTCCTCTAGAGAGGCAGTGATTGTGACAGCACATAGCAATTCCGAATATAATAAGAGGTGATGGAGTAGAAACACCGACTGTTAATTTACAGAAATCGCCAGCAAGGTTGTTAGAGCGCCGGCATGCAATTACACCCTCTGTACTTGCAGGGATCCGATCTACAAGATGATGGCCAAAGTAAAAAGGCCAAATCATAAAGAATAAGGTCCCTTCAAGGCCAAGTCTTTTTATAAGAGCTTCAAGCAACCTAGAAAGACACCATAGTAACGAGAAGCAATCCTTCAAACAGAAACATACGGCATCAGTGCGCTTTATTTTAAAGCTTGCAATGCAAGATCTTAACCAAATCTGAAGATTTGGTTCAGAGGTGTGACTAGAACCTTCAGGCCCCGATGCAAGAAACAATGAAGGGCTCCCCCGACACCCCCTTCAAGCCCAGTACCCTTTCACATGTTCTGCAGCAGGTCCCCTTCCTGATATCTTGGGTAGGGTTGCCACATTTTCTTCAAGCCAAAACTGTACACTTTAGCGGCATACAGCAAAAAATATATAAAATAATTGTGTAGTATACACTGTACATATATTTTGTGATCAAATAAGATTAGTAATCATATGGATTTAATCATAAGAGTCCCCCCCCCTTTACATCTGAACCCGCAGAGTTGCCCTTTACGTCTGAACCCCCAGAGTTCGCTTACACTGTAAGCGGGGATTCTGCAGACTCTGCTGTAAGGGGGAACTCTGGGGACTCTAAGGGGAAGACTGAGCCCCTCTTACATTAGAGTGAGCAGAGTTCTACCTTACAGAGTATGCAGAGCTCTCCTTACATCAGAGCAGAGTCTGTAGAACTCCCCTTACATCAGAGTCCATACAGCTCCCCTTACAGAGTCTGCAGAGTTAGCAGAATTTCTACTTACACTGCAAGGTGGATCTCTGTGGACTTTAAACTGTAAAAGGGAACACTGATGTAAGGAGTTGTCTGGGAACCCAGATTTATGGGGGGGCTCTGATGTAAAAGGAAATGCTGTGGACTCTAGTATTATGGGAAATTATGGGTGTATTCACCGCTCCTATCCATTGAAATCAATGAATGAATGAATGAATGAATGAAATACTTATATAGCGCACAATGCGAACTGAATCGCCTCTAGGCGCTGTGGCGAGCTTTGATCATCTGCTAAAAGAGGAAGGTCTTGAGTGTTTTCCTAAAAGCCAGGTGATTTTCTTCCAGGCGGATGTTGATTGGTAGAGCATTCCATAGCCGAGGCCCTTGGACAGCGAATCTCCGATCACCCTTGGATTTATACCGGGCTTTGGGCACGAGGAGGAGGTTTTTGTTGGCTGATCGAAGACTGCGGTTTGGTGTGTAATGATTTATTTTCTCCATTAGGTATTGCGGAGCTTCTCTATGCACGCATTTGTGGGTGAGGCAAAGGGTCTTGAACGTGATCCGATTTTTTACGGTTAGCCAATGTAAGCTCCTCAGTGAAGGAGAAATGGATTCCCAGGGTTTTTTTCCTGTTATCAGCCTTGCCGCCGTGTTTTGGATCAGTTGTAATCGCGCAAGTTGATATTGTGGTAATCCTATGTAAAGCGAGTTTGCGTAGTCCAGTCGTGAATTAATGATTGTTCCAACTACCACTGCTTTGTCATTCTTTGGGATAAAAGGGATGAGTCTGCGAAGCATTCGCAGCAGATGGTGAGATCGACTGACTACAGATCCTATTTGCGCATCCATTGACATTTGTGCGTCTAAAATAACCCCGAGACTCTTCGCTTTGGTCTTTGGGGAGATAGTCTGCCCAAAGATGGTTGGTGGAGACCAGGAGGTTTTGGTTGCGGGCTTATGATTTGGGTGTAAGATAAGAAGCTCTGTCTTTGATTGGTTCAGCTGGAGGGAGTTGGTGGTCATCCAGTCCTCTATTGATTTGAGGCAGTTTTCAAGTTGTTGTTGGTGATCTTTTTTTCCATTGATCCGGAAATAAAGTTGCGTGTCGTCAGCGTAAGAGTGGAAGCAGAGATCTGAGCATCTGATGATTTGAAGGAGTGGGCGAATGTAAATGTTGAAGAGAACGGGTGACAACGGAGAGCCTTGAGGGACTCCGCAGGTGACTGCCCGAGTTTTGGAGAGGAATTTTCCTAGTTTCACTGTCTGTGACCGATTTCCTAGGAAGGACGCGAACCATTGGAGATCTATGTCTTGGACTCCGGCTACTTCTGTGAGGCGGACGAGTAGAGTATTGTGATCTACTGTATCAAACGCTGCACTTAGGTCTAGCAGTACGAGGAGACACGGCTCTCCGTCATCTGCTGCTTCGAGGGCGTCATCCCAAATCTTGAGGAGAGCCGTTTCTGTTCCATGACCCGGGCGGAAGCCTGATTGCAGCGGGTCCAGGAGTTTGTGAGTATCCAGGTGAAGTTGTAGCTGATGTACTACAGCTTTCTCCATGATCTTAGAAATGGTGTTGAGGCTTGTAATCGGCCTACGGTTGTTTGGATCCTGAGGGTCCAGGTTTGGTTTCTTGAGTAGAGGTTTGACGATGCCTTGTTTGAGGATGCTGGGAACAATCCCTTCGTGGAATGATCGGTTTATGATGTGGGTTATGGTTGGAGCCACGATGTCAGAGCATTCTTTCAGTAGTTTTGTGGGGATGATGTCAATAGGTGAGGTACTGTCACGCAGTTTATTAATGATGTTTTTTGCGGTGTCTACGGTAATTGGGGATAGTGAAAATTTCGGCGGTTGCAGTATGTTGGTGCAGACATCCTCTTTATGTATTTGCTGGCTGAGGTTGGATGTTTTCTTCTGACAAATTGTTTCCCTGATGGTTTTGACTTTATCGATGAAAAAATCCGACAGTTTGTCACAGTAATCCTGGGATTCGCTTTCTGGGGGTTCTAGGCACACCGGATTCATTGATTGATTAACCAGTTTAAACAGTTCCTGTGGTTGGTTTGCGGCCGTTGAGATTGTATATGAGAAGTGGTCCTTTTTGGCTTTGAAGATTGCTTTCCGATAATTCTCTGTCAGACCTTTGTAGTTAAATAGGTTTTCCTCGGTGGGATTTCTTCTCCATGTTCTTTCCGCTCTTCTGCGTTCTTGCTTTAGTACGGAGAGGGAGCTATTAAACCATCCAGCATTTTTCTTCCTGTTGAGAGCCCTGCGTTTTGGTGCTACCGAGTCTGCTGATTGCAGTAATGCCTTGTTCAGGGAGTTGAGTGTTTCCTCCGTAGAGTGGTTTAAGGTTATTGTAGATATTTTTTTGGACAGAGTGGTTTTGAAGGCTTCGGAGTACAGTTTTTTATGCGATCTGGTCCAGTGCGTTGTTACAGGTTTCCGTTTTGCGTTGGTCATGTTGGTAGTGATTTTGAATTTGATGGCGTGGTGATCCGTCCATGGCAGAGTTATGTTGTCGAGTATGTTGACGTCGATGTTCTGTTTGAAAATGAGGTCCAGGGTGTGTCCTGACCCATGCGTGGGAGTCTTTATCAGTTGCTGTAGACCCAGTTCTTCTAGTTGATTGATGCAGGCAGTTGCGATGGGGTCTTTAGGCTCGTTTGCCCAAAGGTTGAAATCTCCGAGTGCCAGGAAATTTTAGAATTTTAGGGTGTGCATTGCAAAGGATTCCGTGAGGGGTGAAAGAAGATTGGACTTTGGTCCCGGTGGTCTGTAGCACAGTAGAATATGAGTGGTGTCATGGGGTGTTGTTTGAAAATGTAGCGTCAGGGTTTCCATAAAAGACACTGGGTTCTGAGATGATGGTTTAGTGAGATCCAGGTGACCTTTAAAGATCACTGCTAGGCCTCCTCCTTTTTTCCCTATCCGGTGTTCGGTTAGGATCCTGTAGTTTTCCGGCACCAATTCGGTGAGGATGGTGTTGCAGTCAGAGGTTAACCAGCTTTCGGTGATGAAGAGGCAGTCTACATTGTTCTCGATGATGAAGTCGTGTACTTCCAGTCTATGTTTGACTGCAGACCTGGCATTAATCAAGGCGCAATCTAATTGTAGTGGTCGAGTAGATGTCTTCCTGTGGTTGGGAGCTGCTTGTCGTCCGGTTTTTAATAGTTGTTCTCTTTGAAGTATTTTTTGTATGGAAGATGGCAAAGTGGTGTTGATGTTCCTTAGTCTGTGCAGAACTTCAGCTGAGTATTTGAAGTAGCACATGGTTTGTGGATGCTGTTGATGGTACTATGGGCCTAAGATGATGATCCTGATCAGGGTATTGATCCTGAGGTGGGGCTAGGTATCAGACTTGCCGCCGTGCTTGAGGCTATTAGCGCGCAAGTTGATCAGGGGATGCCTATATGGATGCGGAAGGAGTTGTTGTATTCCGTTGCTGGCTGTTCCAGTTGCCTTTACTTAAGGTGAAGGTCTCCGCTTAGAAAAGAAGTCTGGCTGTGATCTGGAATAGTCGTCCTAGGATAGCGTAAAAATGGAAAGGAGGCCGGAGGTAGGGGTATGCTAACCTATGGTTGTTCCAGAGGAAGGCGAAAAACCCCCTGACAGTAGCAGCCAAATGCACCAGTGGGCAAAAATTCCTTCCTGACCCCCGTAGGCGGTCGGACGGAGTCCCTGGAACAATCACTGGGGGGGGGGGGGGGAGTGGAGGTGCGAGCTTACCTGGCTGCGGTTGTCCCCTTTAAACACTCTGGTTCCGGTGAATCTGGCTTGCTGTCAGCCTGACATTTCTGGAAAGCTGTCTGGTTGCCCCTTGCAGTGGGATCTTTAAAATGGAGGGGAGGATGGATGTAGGATAGAGGTTAGAGACTCCTGTCTTAACTCCTGTTTTCAACTCCTGGTTATTAACTCTCCACTTTAGTTCAAAAAAATCCACTTGTGTTCAGAAAATCCACATGCAAGCCACAATCAGGGAGCAAGCTCAAGGGGGAGTTTGTATAACTACCTTTATACACCTGTGAACAATTAACCCCTCCCCTAATTTGGTAGGAAGAAAGAGGGGAAAGAAAATGCTATTTAAAAAGTGTCAGAAAAAAGGTCTTTTAAAAACTGCTAGCAAATGTATCAAATAAAGGAGGGGAGAAAATAAAACACCCCCAAAAACAACACTTGCAAGCAGAAGCAGTCAAGCAGAAGCAGTCAAAGCACAACTCCTGGTTATTAACTCTCCACTTTAGTTCAAAAAAATCCACTTGTGTTCAGAAAATCCACATGCAAGCCACAATCCCCACAATGGGGCAACGCGGCTATACTGCCAGCAAAGCGCCACTGCAGCGGCACTTTACGAGAGGTTTTAACCCTTTTTCGGCCACTAGCAGGGGTTAAATCTGCCCTGCTAGTGGCTGAATACCACCGCTAAAACGGTGCTAAAAATAGCGCCGCTTTACCGCCGATGCCGCTCCAGTGTGAAAGGGGCCCAAGTGCGTTTTCAATAAAACCACAATGCACTCACGCAACAGTTCGTTTGGGCTCTTAAGAACCTCGATCCCAGTTTAGCAATTTTAAGCAAGTAATCCCCACTATTGCTAGTGATATACCGAAATTAAAATTATGGACCAAAACCAAAAATTCAGGATGCACTTGGCCAAAAACCAAAATCGAAAAGGAGAGTTTTTAGAAAAATATATAGATTTAGTTAGGTACAATTGTATTTTATTCAACTTTTTAATTGCTATCATGAATTTAAATAAATATGGATTTATTTTCGGTTATTGGCCTATTTTTGGCGGTTATTATAGGCACCTTGTTGATAACCCGATTTTTGACCAATAATTTTTGCATTTTCAGTGGCCGATATATCGGTGTATCCCTACCTATTGCCTTTTAGATATACAGCATTTCCCCAAAAATAAGCCAGGGTCTTATATTAATTTTGGCAACAAAAGACACAGTAGGGCTTATTTTCGGGGTAGGACTTGCCATGTAATATGCTGGCTTCTCTTCCTCTCCCTGCCTGACAGGAATCCCCAGTGTGAACCAAGTTAAAATGCTTGTAAATCCTATAATCCACTCTATTACAGTATTATATAATGTACAATGTGTGTGTTTCTGTAATATAATCAAACCAAATACTTTCGTTATTGCGCCGCTCTGCGCTTCTGTGACCCGTCGGAGCTCTCTTCCCCAAAATTATTTTACAGAAACGCACAGACATTGTACATTATATACTGCTGTAATAGAGTGCATTATAGGATTTTACAAGCATTTTAAAGTAGGGCTTATGTAGCGCCCTCTACCTTTGGTAGGTGCTTAATAGTGTTTTTCTGACTGTGTAGGATACAGAGACAGGCAAATTTAGCCAGGGCTGTATCCTTTACTAGGCCTGGTTGTTGATTCAGAGTTGGAAGTGTCAGAATAGAAGGGGGTGTGACCGCCTACACTTGGGCTCCTCTGCTTGACAGTAGATTGTGCTGGAAAGAGAGGATGGGCCGAGTGGCAGGAAACCAACGTGAGAGGATTGACCAATGGTCATAGGGAGGTCTCTCATAAAAAGGTGGGAGTCACATGCTCTGGTGAGTGGGAGTTCGAGTTGGAGGTTCAGGTCCAGAGGCTCGGGAGTTCAGAGATCCTGGAGCCTCTGGGAAGGAGGAGAGTCCAGGGAGGCCGAGAATTCTGGCCCCTGGAGACAGAGCTAACATGTAGCGCTGGAGAAATACCGGACGTCCCCGTGCGGGGGATGTGCCGGGCATGTTGGAGGAGGAGAAAGTAGAAGCAAAATGGTGGAAGAAAACTGGGTGATCTACTTTCTGTGAGTAGAACATGGACTGTTGATTGGGAGAGTGCAAACCCAGGAAAGCTAATCCAGAATTTCATACTGCACATCAAAGGAACACAGTATCAAACACTTTCAAAGACTGAGGGAAGTTTGGCATACAAGTCATGGAAATAGGCAGTTTGGCCTGTGACTTGAAGTTCAACACCCACGGTGTATCTATCAATCTAGGACAGGGATCCTCAAACTATTGCTCTCCAGCTGTTGCGGAACTACACATCCCATGAGGCATTGTAAAACTCTAACATTCACAGACATGACTAGGCATGATGGGGATTGTAGTTCCTGAACAACTGGAGGGCCATAGTTTGAAGACCCCCGGAGAAGGGATTATTCAGAGTAATGCTTATCTGTCTAGCTCGGAAGTGCTGTACTTGAGAAATGGAACCAGGAAAGGATCGTTAGAGTGTTAAAGAGGAAGTAAACCCTAATGGGTTTACTTCCTCTTTGATTCCCTGCAAAGGTAAAGCATAATGGGCTACTATGCATCGCATAGTAGTCCATTATGTATCACTTACCTGACACAGGAGCCAGCGAAGTCACCGCTGTCCCCTGTAGTCCGGAACATCCATCTTCTCGGTGGGGTCTCGCTGCTCCGCCGCTGTCATTCGACAGAGCCACGATGACGTCACTGCCGCGCATGCGCAGGGAACCGCCACTCGCGGCATATCGCCGTTGACAGCGGCGTGCTCAGTGCGCCACTGTCTATAGCGCATGCGCCGTAGACCGCGGTGCCTGTGTTTTGGCAAATCTCTCCTAAACAGAGATATTTCTTGGACCTACAGGTAAGTAAGCCTTAATCTAGGCTAACCTGTAGGTCAAAGTGGTTTGTAAGGGCTTACAACCACTTTAAGTAACAAAGCTATGGTTATTGTTTAACACCCATCAGAGAAAATGGGGTCGGATGGGGCATCTCATACCTCACTGAACAGCCCCACAGATTTATTCCCAAAATAAGGAAATATAAATCTGAAACAGTGACTGTTTGGTGTCTTGTGGATGCACAGGGGATCGGAAGTGGAGCAGTGTGGCAAAAGGTAATGAACAAAATCAGCAGCCCCCATGGGGGTACCGCTACACTTATTTTTGGGGTAGGGCTTATATTGCAGCCCTCCTAGGAAATAACACTAGGTTTTATTTTCGGGGTAGGTCTCATTTTCGGGGAAAGACAGTACAAGCCCTCAAGGTAAGCCCTGAGCCTGAACACATAGTCCTGGAGGTCAACTACTAACACAAAAGACATGAGCTGGCAGGAACTACCCTTCCAACTTCCATTTAGCCTTTGCACGCTGCAGAGTAATGGGCAAAGCAACCGAAGGGTTCCACCATAATTCCGAGCAAGCAAATTCTAACTTAACTGCCTGCAAACAACGACTTACCGTTATTTGCAGAATCATAAAAAAGGAACAGGCAGACTTTAAAACTGCCGCTGTGTGCGTGCCACAAGTCCCAGTGCACAGCGGGAACTCTGCAAGTGGAATTACATTTTGCAGAATCCACTTCTTCAATAAGACGGATTGTCAGACATAATTAGATAGACATGAAACATGATACAAAGAGTATAAATAATTCTGATAATTACCTTGCTCCAAAGATATCTTTCTTTGCCAGATCAATACCAGACACAATCTTAACTCGAAGGATGCGAGATTCCGCCTAAAAGGGGTAAAAAAAAAAGAACAATGTGCATTAGAGATTGGAAGGTAACACGTCTTATAGCAAATAATCCATCAGCCAGATAAACTAAAGCTCAGCTCCAGGCAACAAGTAAAATCAATCGGTGAACTGGTGAGGTCAACCAAGAATTCCTGCAGTTGTGCTAAAGTTAGCAAGTCCACTGTTAACTTTTAAAGTTGTTGTAAACCCTTATTTCTGGCCAGTGAAGTGACTGGTCTCAGATGATACAGAGGGAGGGAACAAATCCTCTTATTTAAGTTGCACCTGTTCATTTGCAGCCCCCTCTCCTCTACATGCATCCAGAAATTAAACAGCCTTTCTGAACTTCAGAAGGCAGGGATCTATAATCACACACTGCACAGCAGAAAACTGAGTGTAATCTGAGACCTGAGTGTAGGGCATGGGCACACCCCCCTTTACACAGTCTCCAACGGAGACATGCACAGCTGAGGCTGTCACATGTGTGCTTGCGGGGGGGGTCTCTCCCAATTGTCTGGTGTCGGTATAGACTGTCAGAGGTGACTCATGCAGATAGCAAATTACTCTAGGTTGGATTGTGGCAAGTACACACTATAGAAGGATATTCTTTGCTAATTTTTTATTTCAGAGTTTTACAACCACTTTAAACGGTCACTTCCCCCAAAACGGATATTTGAACTTCACGAGGTTGGTGCAAAATGAATCATATTCTGGATTTGTTAACTCTCTGGAGCTTCTGTTTCAAAATACCAGAACTAGAATTCCCACTTCAATCTGAATGCAACAACTAATAGTCTTCAACCTCTGCAGCGGATTCCCCATTATAGCAAATAATAAGGGACCCCAGGGGCAAGAAGGCGACACATCCTAAAATGGGAGGAGCCAGAGACAAAAGCCATAAATGTAATGGCAGACTATGATGGAAAGCCCCTTTAAAGCACTTTAGTGTGTTGGGATGTCATACAAAGTGAACAGCCCCATAACACACCAATGCATTAGTGTGAATGGACCTTCTGGTTTAGCAATTTCGGGCAAAGAACCCCTATTACCATTTTGGTCAGTATAATAAAACTCAATGCTTTTATGCTGTTCTAGAGGGTGTCTACATATGAGTGGCCTAGGCTGGCAGACAGAAGGCAGGGCAAGAACCAGAGAACAATTCACTCAGTTTTTTTTTTTTTTTTTATTCAGAGTAGGGTAGTCACCTGTCCAGCATTCTCCCGGACAGTCTGGGTTTGGAATCCTGTGTCCAGGGGTCAGTCTGCCTGAAACTCGGACATATTATTCAGACTGGGCTGTGGCTCCCCAAGTAACTGAGATAGTCAAACACAAATCTGTTGCTGTGTGGGAGATGCATGTTTCTGTCTGGGGGCAGGTTCAGCATCATTGGGGGGGGGGGGGGGCAATGATGTCAGCAAGGGCAGCTTGGCCACAACAGCGCACTGCATTACCACTCTACTTGAGGCACCCAAAGGTGTTCCAGGTCTTTTTTAATCCTATAGTGTAAACTACGGGAAAAAAAAAAAGTGTGCCCTGTGCCATTAAAGTGTTTGGGTTTGGCTTGAAGAAAAGGTGGCAACCCTAATTCAGAGTGATGCAGGAGCTGAGAATGATGGCAAATATGTTGATTTAGCTATCAGGGTAGCCAAGTGCAGAAGATGAATGAAAAGTAGAGATTAGTGAAATTCAGCTAAATCATGGGATTTTGGCAAAATGCATTGGTGCCGACTAGGAAGATGACATTAAGTTGGGTTTTGTTATGGGTGTAATGAACGTTATATACCTGTGTGTGGCGTTTGTTAAAATATGATTTTTTTTTATATATTAATCAGACATAACATTACATGGGACTATATTACAATAGTGAGTTGGTCAGATTACTGTCAGGTTAAACAAATGCTGCTGCATACAATGGGTACGTAGGTACCATTGTTGTATTCAATTGACAGTTTTCAACAGTCCATTGTTTCTATAAGGTATGTTTTCTGTTGTTTGGTAAACAGCCTGACAAAAAAGTGGGATTCGCGCATAAGCTAGGAACACATATCATCATGCTTTAAGACAGGGGTGGCCAACCAGTGGCCCGGGGGCCACGCGTGACCCGTGGAGCCCTCTGATGTGGCCCACGACCTCCTGCTCTGGAATGATGGGTTATCAAGCCCAGATCACATGTTGCCGACCTGTCATATACAGCATCGGTGCTGTGAATGAAGCTGGTGGTAGAGGAAGAAAACAGCTGCAGAGCAGAGCCCCATAAGCTGATGTTTCCTGTACAGCGCCGGCTTTTGTCACAGGCAGAGTATATGGCAAGGTTCAGTTAACCCACAGGATAGACACAGGTGCACTACCCTGCACCCGCGGTGTGGGTAAACCGCAGCACATCAGTGTGAAAGCAATTTAGGCCCTTTTGACACAATCGACCCTACCCAATCGGACCCTCAATTCACCTCTACAGAGAGGCATATGTAAACAGGCTTTTTTCCGTTTACTCCCGCCTGTCTCCAATCCGGTCCTAAAAATCTGATAAAAAAACAGAAGGGAGTTTGTCCCCTTTCATCTGGGTGGATCGGATCGGAGGGCCTATAGAGCAGCCGTGACCTGTCATCTGCCCGTTCCTCTCATTGCGGCCCGCAACCTTTTACCAAGTTGCTTAAGTGGCCCTCGCTCTTAAAAAGGTTGGGCATCCCTGCTTTAAGATCAGAAGCCACACATCATCAAGGAGGTGCCTGGTCTCCAGAAGAACCGTTGCCAATGGAGAGCAAGAACATACAGTATCAGAAGTTAAGTAACTTTTAAGTGTATTTGTACTGTTACAGACCATAGGCTGTTCATTTGCTAGGCATTTTGCTTGTTATAGATATTGGTCAGTCTTGCATTGTATTCCTAAGATTGTAATGGTTTTTGTATGTACAGCATATTTGTATAGTAAAAGCACATTTACACACTGCCAAAGTCTCGGCTTCCTTGCTTATACCGCAAAGTAACCTGTGCTAGATAGACGCAAGCAAAACAGCCTCCTAAAATTCACGAAAACTTCTTGGAAAAAAAATAATAAAAATTCCTTCCATAGTATTAACGACCAACATATTAAACAATGATATTTCTGACAAAGGATCAGGGGAAGAACGCCTTCCATGGAAGCCTTCCTCGCTCATTTCCTAGAATCCCCAGTAGGGTTTACAGAGTGATGATGTCACAGTATTTCTGATGAATCCTTCCTAGAACGTGTCCGGTTTGGGTGACTTGCTCTTTAATCATTCTACCTACCCTCCATACTTCTAATGCTTAATTGAAAGAGCCAATTACTGATCTGTCCAATACGTTCAGTCAACTTGCTACTGTCAGTGCTGCTGGTGCACGAAACACATTGTGTGTAATCAGAAGAGCGACGACCTTTCCAGGAAGGCTGAATCACACAGATGGGAAACAAGCATCCTAAATCACATCCATCCCCATACAGAGAATGAACACAATACGTGGGAGAGGACCTCCTATGGCCAGATTTAACGGGACACTACAATTAGAATTAAAAATTAAGCCTTGGGAAGCATACAGGCAATGACATCTACCTTACCAAGCTTTTCAGTCTGTCGTCTAGGCATTATTGTAGTGCATGAGCTGCCCCCCTCCCATTTGCCAGTACTGTGATGACCTGGAACTCCCTTTTCCTAATCAGGCTCAGCCAAGGTGGGTTTGATTTAAATCAAGTCGATTTAAATCACTAGTAAAAGGGCTTGATTTAATTCACCATTTTTAAAGAGCAACTGTCATCTCTGTTCCCCACTGGCTCCCCCTCTGACCCTCTCTGGACTCACCGACAGTCCCATTCACTTTAATGGGATGGCTGGTGATGTGGCAGTGCAGCAGGTGAGTGGATGCCCGCTAACAGGCACTGCCATGATGGATCTGAAATGACAGATGCTCTTTAAATGTAAGGACTCATTCTTGCTGGTAGTTAGAATCCAAAGAAAATGAAGGTTTCCTATTTAGAATAATAAGCTGTCAGGTTAGTAAAACAGATATCAGAACCGATTCAATCATACAGTTTGTAGTGTACATAGATTTGCAAAACAATGGGATAAAGGAATATTTCTGAACTTTGGTTCATCTCATGGTTACTGTGACATTGTGTAAATGCATCTATGCAGTACATGATATTTCAGCTTGCAGAGCTTGGATTCATTGAATGAGTTTACCAAAAATGTAAATATTGCAGAATATACAGCCTCATCTCGTCTCCTGGGCCGCCATTGGACCACTGTTCTATCATAGGAGATTTTCACTGTATGTAATCTGTCAGCGCTCGTCCCGCCCCCCTCCCTGTCCCTTGTAGAATGCAGATGGGCATCGATCAGGCTGCACTGATGGCAATGGTGAGGCTGCTGTGTTGATGGCAATGGTACATAACTGAGCTGAAAACAAGGATCCTGCCCATGAATTACCACCCTGTTATGTACATCAGACTGAAAGATAGAACTTTCGGTTGAACTGGAACAACAGGACCCAGGTGCTGCCGAACAGCCATCTGTATCAATGTGATTTATTATTCTACCCTGATGAACAATGAAAGCTCAGTGTAGATCTGGAAGGTGCCAACTGTATTACTCAGCAAAGCTTTTTAATAGAACATGCTATATTCTGCAAAAAACATAATGTACCGCACACAAAAAATAACCATTTTCCCTACAATTTAAAAATGGTACTCTGACCAAAAAAGGAAAAACGCCTTTTAAAAACAGTTACTGATATTTTCCCCTATGCAAAGAAAAAAATTGTCAAAAATGACCAATCTTGCAGTATGAGAGAGTGAGAGCGATAACACTAAATTTAACACACCTGCTCCCCATTCACACCTGAGACCTTGTAACACTAATGCCCCATACACACGATCGGAAATTTGGCCAGCATAAGACCGATGTGAGCTTTTGGTCAGAAAATGCGACCGTGTGTATGCTCCATCGGACTTTTGCTGGCCAAAATCCTGCCAGCAAAAGATTGAGAGCAGGTTCTCAATTTTTCGGTCGGAAAAAGTTCTGATCGGAAATTCCGATCCTCTGTACAAATTTCCGACGCACAAAACTCCTACGCATGCTCGGAGACAATTAGACGCATGCTTGGAAGCATTGAACTTCATTTTCTCGGCTCATCGTAGTGTTGTACGTCACCGCGTTCTTGACAGTTGGAAGTTCAGCAAACTTTTGTGTGACCGTGTGTATGCAAGCCAAGCTTCAGCGGAATTCCATTGGCTAAACCATCCAAGTTTTTTCTGACGGAAAACCCGCTCGTTTGTATGAGGCATTACGAGTCACATGACAGCAGGGAGGGAAAATGGCTAATTTTGCCCAATTCGGGCATTTTTACTTAGGGGAGATTATATATATATATATATATATATATATATATATATATATATATATATATATATATATATATATATATATATATATATATATATATATATAGTTACATAGTAGGTGAGGTTGAAAAAGTCCATCAAGTCCAACCTGTACTCACTTTTGTTGCCAGCGGTTTAGACATTAATGGCTGTGTGTTGAGTTATTTTGAGGGGACAGCAAATTTGCACTGTTATACAAGCTGTACACTCACTACTTTACATTGTAGCAAAGTGTCATTTCTTCAGTGTTGTCACATGAAAAGATAGAATAAAATATTTACAAACATGTGAGGGGTGTACTTACTTTTGTGAGATACTGTGTATATAATACATTTTTGTTTGCCTATTGAGAAAAAAAGTTAGATAAAAGTTCTCGTTCCCAGAATTCGCCTTTAAGTATCATCACTTTTCAGCAAAAATATAAACATACGTGAGCGAGAGCACGTGCCCACATTTGATAAGCTGTGTCCACACCCTGGCATGTGAGCGTGTAATCATCAGTAGCGCGTCTGTAACCTACCTCCCTGCCAAAATAGTCCTACATGATAAACAAGCAGAGCTGCCAACATAAAAATATTTCCGCACTGTACATAACTCTTTTATGAAGCTAGGTCATCAATACTATATTTACTAGACTGCATAGTGATTAACATTTCTTTGCAAACTAACTTTAAAAGACAAACGATTCTTCTAGCGAAGGATAAACCAGGAGGTTCCCAACCCCCGGGCTCGTGGACCGGTAAGTTTGTGGCCTGCTGATGGCCGGGCAGCGGGAGGCGAGCAGCAACCCCGGTCCTGACAGGACTATCGCAGACCGCGGTTGCCGCTCACCTCTAGCTGCGTCACTGATCCCGTTTGTCTTCTCCCGAGTCTCCCACCCTGCCGCTGATGTCATCCTATCAGCAGGGCAGGGGCGGGAGGAGCTGGAAATCTGCACAGGAGCGCAGGAGTCTTTCATATTAACAAGCAGGTAATCACCCGTGGTGTTGCCACCCAAAAAAAAATAGCTTAAACATTAAAAAAAACGTTTAAAAAAAAAAATAATAATTGGAGAAAAATTTTTTTTTGTTCACCTCTAAATGGCTGGTGACATCACTTCCCCTCGGCGCCGCACAGTCATCTGGGACCTGTCACGTGTCCCAGATGACTGTGTGGAGAATCACGGCGCGCTGTGCCACTCGCGCATGCGCAGTGGGTGCCCGGCTGTGAAGCCACAGTAAGAATGCCGGCGCCACGAGCGGAGCAGGGAACGGGGGGGGGGGGCTTCGTTCCCCTGCATCGCTGGACCCTGGGACAGGTAAGTGTCCGATTATTAAAAGTCAGCAGCTGCAGTATTTGTAGCTGCTGATTTTAAATTTTTTTTTTTTCTTTAGGGGGCACCCCACTTTAACATGATACGTTTTGGCAGCTCCCGCCCTCCGTCCAAATCTGCAGCTGCTCCCTCCCCCCTGCCCTGCTGACAGGTTTACCACGGAGGCAGAAGACCTGGGAGAAGGCCACACAGCTGAAAACTGCCTCTACCCTGCCACAGGTGGTAGGACTGTGCAGGGGAGGCAGAGACTGAAATAGGGCACTGTGTTGGTACAAAAAAAAAAAAAAAACGAAAGGGGGGAGGGGTACGTGTCTGCAATGGGCATATATATATATATATATATATATATATATATATATATATATATATATATATATATATATTTATGGGCATCCCTTGTATAGCCTTGGGCAATTTTGTTACAAAGAAGCTATGATGTCACAGTACAGTTTTCATCAGTTCTCGGCTACCACATAATCTCTGATGATGGGAAACCATACTGTGGTTGCTAGGCAGCTAATGGACCATAAAACAATCCAGCTAATCAACAACTAACAACTTTCTCAAATGCTGTACAGGGTTCAAACCGCAAAAAAAAAAAAAAAAAGTTCTGTACCCAACTGTAGGTGAGATTGGGTCAAACCTGCAGTGCATGACTGTGATTACCGCGTGCAATATGCAAAACAAAAGATTTTGCAATGAGCGATTCTGCAATTAGCTAAAGGGCCAAGTCACAAAGACTATTGTTTCCCCGGAAGCAGAACCTGTGAAGATCAACTTCCCCTTGTGAAATATGTTCGCTCCTCAGGTAACAGTAACAAAAGTTATCAACGGTTTTGGGCAGCAAGGGCACGATTCCATGCATATTGAATTTTTGCACTCCCGTTACTGGTGAGCTGGCACCAAAGGAAGAATGCTGTACAAGAGCTGTGCCTGGGTCAAGAACATCTTGCCACAATGCAAAGTGGCTAACTTAGCAAAGGTTTAGGTTGGTTTGTGAACTCTGATGCATCGCTGCCGCTTGCAGGCATCTAAGTGAGGGCTTCACTGCATACGCATGCTCCTTGATGGCATTTGCACCAAGTGGGTCATTTAATCTCAAGGCATCCATATTACCTCAGTGTTGGCCAGACTTCAGCAGCACCAGTGGTGTTTGACTTGTAAATCCTTATATAGACTACCCACTATTGACCCATCTTGACCTACTCCTGCTCATCTATCTGCTACTGACCACAGTTCATACCCAGACTATGTACCTGTCTGCTCCATCTGTACCTGACGCACCCACCTGTTACCAACCCAGCTCATACCTCGATTACACATCAGACTGCTGAGTCTGCACTCATGTTGATGGCTCCAGTCTATGAGCAGTCAGTTCATATTCTTGCTGTTTCAGTGACTAACGATCTGCCTGCAGCCAACGCATCTGCCTACTTTTCCAGTTTACAGCAATTGACACTTCCATCAAGCAGACCAGCAAGGCAGAGGTGCATTGCTTAGTCGAGGTGCAATTCACTGCCACTCTGTTGCAGAGTGCCACAACACACGTTAGTATATAGTAGGTGAGGTTGAAAAAAAAATGTTCAACCTAAGTGTGTGATTATATGTCAGTATTACATTGTATATCCCTGTATGTTGCGGTTGTTCAGGTGCTTATCTAATAGTTTCTTGAAACTATCGACCCCGCCCACTGAGACCACTGCCTGTGGAAGGGAATTCCACATCCTTGTCGCTCTTACAGTAAAGAACCCTCTACATAGTTTAAGGTTAAACCTCTTTTCTTCTCGTTTTAATGTCTTGTTAAACTCCTTTCTGCGAAAAAGTTTTATCCCTATTGTGGGGTCACCAGTACGGTATTTGTATATTGAAATCATATCCCCTCTCAAGCATCTCTTCTCCAGAGAGAATAAGTTCAGTGCTCCCAACCTTTCCTCATAACTAATATCCTCCAGACCCTTTATTAGCTTTGTTGCCCTTCTTTGTACTCTCTCCATTTCCAGTACATCCTTCCTGAGGACTGGTGCCCAGAACTGGACAGCTTAGTCCAGGTGTGGCTGGACCAGAGTCTTGTAGAGTGGGAGCATTAGAAAAAGTAGGCCACATCCGACATGTGACACATTTTGGGTGTGTTGGCAGCCACTATTTTCAATAGGCTGCATTAATGCAAGGCACCTAGACAGACATAGGGTGAGTGTTGTAGCAAGATCTGTGGTTTTATTTTACTATTGAGTGAAACGAGTCTTCAAGAACTGAACTGTTCTTGGTGCCCAAATCTGCCAAACTGGATACCCCATTATGTTTCTTGTGATGTCCTGAGTGTCTCCCACCAGAAGCCTATATAACAGTGGTCATCAACCCTGTCCTCAGGGACCACTAACAGGCCAGGTTTTATGTATTACCTTGGGGAGATGCAGACTAGAATACTGCAATCACTGAGCAGCAAATGATGTCACCTGTGATGTATTTCAGTTATCTTGGAAACCTGGCCTGTTAGTGGGCCCTGAGGACAGGATTGATGACCACTGATGTACAGGATGAACGGGAGAACTGGACGTGCCTAGAACTAGTAGTGTAGTGATATATGAACATGTCCGCATAGAGAATTCTCAGAGGACAGGAAACGTGTTAGGTTACGAGGCTCTAAAAGAGAAAAGTCTTCCAGAATTAGTTACGGAGACTCTCAGTATATAAGAGAAGGTTCTTCCTCTGGGGAAACCATTAACAAAATACAATGGCCATAACATTTCAGTTACTGCTTATGTTTTACAATGTAACGGGGCTGTATGATGAATTCCTAATACTTGCCTATTTGCAACCAAACCCACTACTGAGCAGGTAAAAAAAAAATAAAAAATTAACAGAGAGCACCATTTAAAGTAGATGCTACCATCCAGGTGATGTGTATAGGTATACCATGTTAAAATAACCTCAAGCTTTTATTGCGTAGAATTTCTCCCAGGATTTCTATCAAATAACATAGAAGTGGAAAAAAATGCAGGGGGATAGAGTTTTTGAAGACTCTCGTTGCTCATAGTTCACAAATGTGGACAAGCATGCTCGGTGTAGAGAGAGGAGAGACAAACAGGCTGGCGAAAAGGAATCTTCATCCCTGAAACATGCACCCATTCCCTACTAACATTTCTGAAAGGGACATTCCTCTCTCTACACCTAAAGCCCCATCTCCTGGGCAGTGTCTCTGTTGTTACTGGGATAGACTTTCTGTGCTTTGTGGTTATATATTTACCATTTACCTTGCATTCAAGGGAAATTCCTGGGTTGCAGGAAAGAAATGTGCAGATTCCCCCATCAACACAGACAGACAGGGAATCAGTAATTATCTTCTTCCAGTGGGGGGGAAGCCATCCCAGCCGGGAGAAGACAGTGAATATCGCGAGTGGCTATAGTAGCCGCTAGCACTAATTGCAAGGGAATCCGGAAGGCGTGTTGCACCCAAGTTGACCAATGGATCAACTTGGTACATTCAGCTACATTCAGCCTGACCATTTACGGTTCGAATCTCAGCTGGTTTCTGCTGAACTGTGTATGACCGGCCTTACTCCAGGTTTTTAATTACAAATTGTTATACAATATTCTACACTATGGTGCGTTTTTGTGCTGCACCCTCTTTTTGATTAGCTCCCACCTGTCCCCGATTTTCGAGGGACAGTCTCTGATTTGGAAAAAAATCCCTCTGTCCTCTTCATTTGCCCTCAGTTTGGTCTGATCTATATAGTTATATATAAAATGCACATTTTAATCTTTCAAAAACATGTTTCACAGTGCCTTCCATCCAATTTCTAACCTGCTGCATTTGTAAATTCCAAAAGCCAATATAAAAAGGAATAGTAGTGGTAAAAAAAAAAAAAGCACTTGTGTGTTTAACTAATAGAAAAAATAAAAATAAAAAATGTATATCAATTTATATATATATAAATCTCCATTAAAGAGAAAGTAAACCCTGATGAGTTTACTTCCTCTTTCATTCCCTGCAAAGGCAAAGCATAATTGACTACTATGCATCGCATAGTAGTCCATTATGTGTCACTTACCTGACACAGGAGCCAGCGATGTCACCACTGTCCCCTGTAGTCCGGCGCATCCATCTACTCGGTGGGTCTCGCAGCTCCGCCGCTGTCATTCGGCGAAGCCGCGATGACGTCACTCCGGCGCATGCACACGGGAGCCGACACGCGCGGCATCTCCGTCGTTGACGGTGCCGCGCTCAGTGCACCTGCACGCCGCATGCGCCGTAGACAGCGGTGCCTGTCTTCGGGCAAATATCTTCTAAACCGTATAGGTTTAGGAGATATTTCTTGGACCTACTGGTAAGCCTTAATCTAGGCTTACCTGTAGGTCAAAGTGTGTTGTAAGGGTTTACAACCACTTTAAGGGGGCATGGCAAGGGGTGTGACCTATACCGACATACTTTTGCCAATAGGCGTCCCTCACTCCCATCTCAAAAAGTTGGGAGGTAGGTTACACTTCTAGCTCAGTTGTACCGCCCATTTACTTATCCCATCAGTCTTTGCCCCCAGGGTGCTTCAATTTATAGTAAGAGTGAATTTTTTGTCTAGTTACAGAACACTGGACAGTGAATGAATGGGAAGTGCTCTGTGCTGAGCGGCTTCCTCTTCATTCACAAACTGAATCATAGTAGACACAGTTATGAATGAACACAGTAAGTGTGTCTAATTTAGAAAAGGAAGGGGGCAGTAAATGACATACTGACCAGCTCTTTCCACTGCTGTCCATCCTGAAACATCCCACGCAGCAGTTGAGGGAAGAGGAGGGAAGCCAGCAGCACTGTGGGGGAAGGGGGGGAGCGCAACATGGGGGTAAGCCAGGAAGCAGAGTGATTAGGGTGTTGTCAGGCACACCTGCGCACCCCCACCCTTGCGCACGCCTATGATGTGCAGCATGCAGTTGGGGGTAAAGTTAGGCATCCTTTAGGGACGAATCACTCACACATATATGGCAAACTGAAGTATTTTATATAGAACTTGAGCACGTTTTAGTACAGCTGCTAAACAAGTCTTTAGTACTGCATACAACAGCTCATAAAGCATTACCAGAGAATGGCTTCAGTTACCGGGGTGGTGGCCTTTTACTTGGAACGCTTGGGAAGTAATTTCAGCAACCAGCATTGGCTCTTCTATACAGATACCTGGTGTATATATGGTGTTTAGGAAGCCTTCCCTAAGCTGTCCCTGCTTGCCTGGAACCTCTCCCTTTGCTCAATGCTCTCCCTTAAAAGTGGGTTTCTTTCCCTGGTCAACTACTCAACAGAGGGTGCCAAAATCACATTGATTCCCTCATTTAAAAAGTTCCCTCACCCTAAATGGCCAAAGTCTCTCTCGAGTTCTACGTCCAATCAGACCGCTTTCCCTCTCAAAGCACTGGACTGAATCTCTAAAGGTTCAATTACCTTACAAGACTCACCTTTCCAACAAGACCGTCTTCCCTCTCAAAGCACTCTCCCTTTGCTCAGTGCTCTCCCTTACAAGCAGGTTCCTTTCTCTGGTCATCTACTCGGCAGAGGGCATCAAAATGACATGGTTTCCGTTATTTAAAAGGTTCCCTCACCCAAAATGGCCACCAAAGTCTCTCGAGTTCTGTATCCAATCAGACAGCTTTCCCTCTCAAAGCACTGGACTGAATCCCTAAAGGTTCAATTACCTTACAATACTCCCCTTTCCATACAACAATGGCATTAGGCAACCTACAGATGGGAAGACTAACTGTATCTGCCTACAAGCAAGGTTTAAAGCAGAGGTAGGGAACCTCGGCTCTCCAGCTGTTTTGAAAATACAAATCCCTTCATGCCTCTGCTTCTAGGAGTCATGTATGTGATTGTTAAGGGCTTGCAATGTCTCATGGGACTTGTAGTTTCAAAACAGCTGGAGAGCCGAGGTTCCCTACCCCTGGTTTAAAGGCTTGGATTTTTATCGATCATTTGCTTTGTTTTACATTTTTTGATCACATTGCTCCCTCTCTTTTTTTTTTCTTTTTTTTTTAAATCAGTATTTTCACTACTTTTGCTTGCGTGCCATGAAATAGCATGCTTCTGATGCAAATTCAGCTGCCTTTATCTCCAGATCTACTCATTTATTGGATTAAAGATTTTTCCAAAAATAGGACATGTCCATGTGTTTATTCCCCATACGATTTTTCTGAATGGCCTAGTTTTGCGACACGTTTAAATCATGCAACGAATACGGACCATAAACACAATCTAGCAAGCTTTTATTTACAACTCCAATTCATGAAAATCCAAAAATAGTGGAAGTCGGGGATTGAACTCTCTCTGCCCCCGTCAACTTCAGCCAGCCTAATATCTAGAAAGCCCTTTATTTTCCTCTAGGCGGCTAATGACAAGTCATGTGATCTGTCATGAGTCATCCATTCACAATCCAGTTCTTTTACTCCAGCTGCGCAGAAAGGAAAATTCTGACCTCAGCGACTTCCCTACAATTCGGGATATAAATGTTCAGTGACAGCAAGAAGCAGATATCCACAGAGCCTGCATGTCTTATCCCCTTACTACCTACAATGGTAATTTCACTGATCCATATTACTCCTGGGTTCCGCAGGATAAAGGCAGGCACTTATTCATTAGGTAAATAAAATGCAAAAAATTGCAAAATAAAGCATATAAATAAAAAAAATCTGCAATAATTATATATATATATATATATATATACACACACACACACACACACACACACACACACAGATGGAAAGTTGATCTCGTCCTCTCCCCCTCTGCAGATTGCCTTGAATGTGCTGTTTACATTGCTCATCGGATTTAAAGGCACATGCCAATCAAAGTAAAAATTAATCCTTAAAAAAGGAACACAGCCTACTGCTCAGAGGTTCAATTCTTCATCCAGGCATTGCTGTACTCTTCTAGTAAACCCAATCATGTTTTTGTTGGTTATCTGAATTCCTTTTGTGTTACTGTAAGTAATGAGGGAAAAGCGCTCCTAAGCACATCCATTCAGAGCTCCTTGCATGACTAGGGTAAACAGATGAAAATGCCCCTCCCACCAATTAAACCACCGCTACCTTACCCAACTGTTTAAGAATAAACAGATGACAGCATTTGGATTTAAAATTGCCCATAACAGCCTTTTAGAAACATAACAATCAATATGATACACAATAATCCAGATTGACGATCTTTGAAGGCACTGATGAACCAAAATTTGTTTTTGTATTTGGGTAATCACATACAGGTCCCCAGCTGCGCCACACCGACTCTGAGACGATGCCAACTCTCAACTTCTACGCAGATACTTCCATATCCCAAATGCCCAGGTAAACCTCAATTAACTGGAATTTTACAGAGGACCCCATACCATAGATAGTCCCCCACTATGTCATATCGCTGTTACCTTAGAAGGCCTCCAAAGATCCCAACCGCCAGGCCACTACGACATAGGTAGAACCCAAGCTTAGCTACTAGGCGGGAGGGTGGGAAGCTTCTTCGTCCGCAAAGTTCCAACCGCCTAGGACAATCCTGACAATCCTGATCCCACCTCCTCCACACTTAAGCCCCTACTGGATGTTGAAGCCCACCTGTGACGGATCCTATCCCACACTCTGCTTGAGCGCTTCCATCAGTATATCCCACTTCCTCCAGTATGACCATCAGAGAGAGATATTATCATAGCTAGTCTAGCCGAAAATAGCTTGTAGAATCATGAATACTTTATTGGGCAGAATACAGCCTTTTTATACACTTAACACAAGGCGTTAGATAATGAGGTAGGGCTTCTCATTGATACTCCCCCCTCCCCTATAGCAACAACTTAAAAGACAATTGCATAATTAACCTGTTAAGTAACACAGCACTTAAGGCAGCCTAGGTGACCAGACAGTCCGTCTCCGGAGATCAATGTGATCAGTTCTTTCAACGATTGTGTATTGTTCAGAATTAACAACCAAGAATAGTCTTTGGGCATATATATGGTTCCCAGAGTCTGTGTGTCTTGGGGGTACATGGTCCTGAATCTAAAGTAACACCACCTCCAGGGTACCCAGGCATACAGCTCACAAAGAGCACCATTCCCCCAAATGCCAGGGGAACATAATCGCAACGCAAGAGGCTGGCATTCAGTCCTCTCCAAAAGCCTCTGTCCCAGCTAAGTCACCACCAATCCTGGTGTGCCTATGCAAAAACTGTCTTTTATACAGTCATTACTATGGTGGACTGTTGAGGGTGCTCTGGGAACTCTGAATGTAAAAAAATGGAAAGGCACACCCTATGCTTTCTGCTAGCAATGTTACTCGACAGGTTTTTAAACTTGACTGGCAACAACACAACCCCAGGCGCTATATGATCACCACTGGGTTTTTATTATATATATATATATATATATATATATATATATATATATATATATATATATATATATATATATATATATATATATATATATATATATAAATATATATAAAAAAAAGAAGACCAAAAAAAATAAAATAAAGATATTTTCTACTTTCTGTTATAAAAAATATCCAATAAAATCACATTTATTTTAACAAGTGTCTGTGTGCTGATTTTACTCGCAGATTGGCTGGTTGGCTTTAAAGGATAAGTTCACTTAAAAATATAAATGCACTTTTTTTGCAGGTAAAAAAAAATGTGCATTTATTATTATTGTTGCAGAAGCCTGGAAAGCATTGCACTGGCGATCAGCAGATCCCTGATGCCATGCAGGTCTCCTACACACAGTCAGCTTACCTGTACATTCCGTACAAGTAAGTTGATACTCAGTGACAGGAACACAACACTGTGATAGCTCACGGAGAACTAAAAGCAGATAGTCGCTGAGGGTGTTGGGGCTTGTAGTTCATTCATACACAGAGCTGTGTGTCTGAATGACATAGCTGTGTGGGCGGAGGCCCGGACTGCCACGCTGTTTTTCAAACAGTGGCAACTAGTACAGGGAACTTCTCCCCATACTGCTGTCATGGGGGGGGGGGGGGGGGGGTGCAGCAGGTGGCAGCTGCAGCACTGCAAAAATGTTACACGTTCCACCCTAATATCGAGTAGAACATGTTCCCAAAGGTGAACTTTTCCTTTAACCGCCGGCCGGGGGGGGGGGGGGGGGGTCCTTGAACCACTTGCTGACCAGCAGTTGGACCTTTACTGTTGGCTGGTGGCTCTGCTGCAGGCGTGCACCCCCTGCTACTTGGGCTGTGGTTGAACACAGCACAAGTTTGTCAGCAGACTCACAGCCAATGGTTTTGGCTGTGAACCTGCTGATGACTGTGGCCAACCACAGCACAGAGATTAGTAGGTTAGTAAACGCAGATCTGGCTGGTTCTTCTCCCTGATCTCAGCGCTGAATGGTAAGTGAGATCAGGGAGAAGGACCAGCCAGATCAGTGTGTTAGTAAACAGATCTCTGTGCTGTTGTTGGCCACACCAATCAGCAGGTTCACAGCCAAAATCAGTGGCTGTGAGCCTGCTGGCCAACTTGCGCTGTGCCCAACCACAGCACGAGCAGCAGAGGGTGCGCGCCCGTAAACCCTTAAGTACCCCCTGCAGGGAACAATAGACCTGCCAGCGAGCAGCACACGATCCACTGGTCAACAAGTGGTTAAAGCCCCCCCACCATCCAAATAAACTGGCCACACCAAATAAATGCATTAAGGAAAACAAATAAACTTACAAACAGGAACATGTATCTTTCTTTTTTCAAATCCCTGTTTCCCACAGTTCCTTCCAGCCTGGGCTCCGCATCCCTTGCTTTCTGTCTTAAAAGTAACGCCATTGGTGGCCATCTTCATCTTGTTCTCTGTTCTGTGCCGGCCCACCGATGGTGTTGCGACAGATATCACGCATATGTCACATGAGATCTGTAGTGGCTTACTACTGAAGGATAACAAGTGGCCCTAGATCTCGTACAGTGCATGTATGTAATCTGGCCAGCTTGCCATCTTTCAAAAAACAACCCGCCAGATCGAGTACAAAGCATGCACCAGATCTGGAAAGATTCGCCTGGAAGGTACTGGTGATATGACCCTCACACGTGGGGCACCTGTGAGGCCACAGATAAGTCACCTGTGCCTCAGGGAAACCAGGAAAAAATTACGTTTCTCAAATAGTGTTTTATTTCACAATTGACTTTAGTGACATTTTTGGACGGGCATGCAGTGTTGAATGTACCATGGCTTTTTGTTGGGTTGGGGTGGCACCCTATACCCGGAATTACCAGGTGTTTTTGCATGGGGTGGCATTGATGTGAACTAGTGGCTTTTCCCTGCACAGACAAAGCACATGTTCACTTTAAGATTAGCCTAAAACTATAAATAATTCAAACTGCTAAAAAAAAAAAAAAAAATTATCGTTTTTGTTTTTGAGTCCTGAATGTCATAAAGAAGTTCTAATGTTTCCATTAAAGCAGGAACATTTCAAAGTAATAGTAACTCCAGGAACAAAACCTGGAAGTGCCCCTGCAACACAGGGACTGAAGTCAGAATCTACATTTAATTTCCTAAGAAGCCATACACAAAACTAATATGATTCACACTGTCATGTGAACCGATAGGCCTGACTTTCTCACAGGTCACAGATTAGAATTGCGGCATGTGTAAGTAGTTATCCAGGTAATATGACTCAGAACTTACAGTACACGGACCTGTAATACTCAGCTGATGAGGAGGAAGGATGTAAATGAATCACTAACAAGTTTGATTTATTCATGGAATAAATAAAATGCGCAACCCATGGAGTCACTATCGGCCTTCCCTCTACATCAGCTTTCACAAAAGTCTTGTGAACACTGACTTCTGGAAAAGGAGACAAGTATACGGAGAAAGAGCAAGGGGCACAATAGGATGCATTTTTGGGGGCAATTCAAATTGGCACTCCACTATACTGTACAGAACACATGGAGGTTATCGGGAGGAATTAGGACACAGGAGATCTACTCTCCCAGAAGTGTTGGTTTCTGAAAACACTTCAGAGGAAGTTGTCTCTCCACCAGTTACACTCGGCCTTCTCAGTGTAACGCTGGACGTGGTTATTGAGATACAAAACTCTATTTGTCCACAAGATGGCAGTGCCCACAACTTTGCCTAAACAGAATACTAACACAAGTGACCAGAGGAGTCTGGGATATGTAGTGCCAGGGGATTATGTTGAACATGTAGTGAAGCTTGGGTCACAACTACAAAGCCCACAAGCACCAGAAAGGAGGAGGGACGATATAAAAGGAGCTAGGCAGTTAGAGAGACACGCCAACCGGGAAGCTGTGTGAGTGTTATCAGTGCTGTGCTAGACCAGGCCAGGCTGGATTGCATCTGACGGGCTGGCTGTATTAGAGTCAAGTCAGACTGCTGTGCTGAGTCATGGAGGTAGTCCAAGGTGGAGCACCCATCATCCAAGATTGCCGATTTCATCCTGATTGCCACCAGTGCATCGCTTTCCTAAGGTTACGCCCACCTATCAGACAACTCACTGTCACCTGTGGACTGCCACAGAGGGATCTGGTGAGAGGATCCATGACCCCCACAACCATAACCTATAGTTAAAATCTGTTTTAAGGGAGGGCCATTATCCTCCTTTGACACTTTTCCCTATTAGAAGCTAAACATTTGCTGTCACTTTCAATTGAGAGCAGCAGCTAACACCACCAGGGACAGGCACCCAAGCAGCCATTTCTCCTGCTGACTTTGATTATCCCTTGTGCACCACTGCCTGCTGCATAATACCCTAATGTTAACGCCTCCAAATCTGCTATCCACAGTGCGATTCCTTACTTTTGAACAGGTTTATTTTCACCTAGCCACCTTAAAGGGGCATACCCACCGACAGAATCAAACTCTTCATTTAACGGTTCTTGAACTTCACCCCCTAGAAACATTGCACTGCTTTTGCATGGCAACGTTAAAGGGCCCCAACTGTGCCAGCAAAAGTTAATGTCCAAAGGCTATTTAGATCTTGTTGCATACCTGAGGGCAGAACTGGGTTGCTGGTAGTGTATCAAACTCACAGGTGTAAGCCTAGACCCTCTTACCTAAAAGAGCCCTCAAGTGAACTACCCTGTTGTACCTATTGTCAGACCTCCACAGTCACCTTGGGTGCAATCTCTCAGAGCGCTATTGTTTATGCTCTTGGTACTGCAGTAGGTGCTGAGTCTATTCTTATAGGTACCTTCTCATACATCGAAATACTGATCAATTTTGTTCCTTTTTTTGTTTTAACAATGGTCTGCCTATAAGATCTGTTTATTTTCTCAGTGTGTGCCATCTGTGACTGTTGGGAGTTCCCAGCCAAGCTATTCTTGTGGTGGAAGCAGGAATGAGGTTCCGTCTAGGGCCAGAGAAAGAACAGAGGACCCAATATTACCAGCAGCTCCTGCAGGGGTAGCACAACGTTAGCAACAAGACTACAACAACACTGCTTTGCACAAGGAGGAATTTTGTGACACACTTGGTTAGGCTGCCCATTAAAAAGAAATGTGCTGCAACACACCCCAATGCACAAAAATGTTTTCATAGTGCAGAGTTACTTTATTCAGCAAACATGCCTGTTTAAACTCGAATAACACACTTAAACTAGATTTATAACCAGTCTCTTAAATCAAAATCTCATGTACTGTTTAATAAGCCATCATAATTCCAAAAGTAATTTTCAATGTTTAGAAATCTGCAGATTGTGTTTAAATATCACCTGGTCATGAATGCCATGATGCGTTACTGTTTAGGTATTTTCTGTCCATCAACTGTGCTTGTCAGAAACCAAAGTCTGTAGAATTCACCTCCGTAACATCTCTAAAATTCGCCCCTTTTTAACAAATGAAACCACCAAGCTCCTCATTCACTCCCTCGTTATCTCTCGCCTTGACTACGCAACTCCCTTCTCATTGACCTGCCTCTTCATAGGCTGTCCCCTCTTCAGTCTATCATGAATGCTGCTGCCAGACTTATCCACCTTACCAACTGCTCAGTGTCTGCCAACCCTCTCCAATTCCTACACTGGCTCCCAATCACTCAGTGAATTCAATTCAAAATACTAACTACAACATACAAAGCCGTTCACAACTCTGCCCCGAGCTACGTCACCAATCTTGTCATCTTGTCTCCAAATACCACCCAAATTGTCCTCTCCGCTCTTCTCAAGACCTCCTACTCTCAAGCTTTCTCGTTTCCTCCTCCCATGCTTGTCTCCAGGATTTCTCCAGAGCCTCTCCCATCCTCTGTAACTCACTAACTCCATTAGTCCAGCTATTCCCTACTCTTGCTACTTTCAGGCGATCCCTGAAAATTCATCTCTTCAGGAAAGCCTATCACGTCTCCAACTAATCTTCTACCACTTCCATCAGCTCATTCCCCACAGTTACAACCTTTTGTACCACCTGCCCCACCCTATTAGATTGTAGGCTCTTCTGAGCAGGGCTTTATTAATCCTTGTGTATTTTATTTTATTGTAATTATATCGTCTCCTTTTATATTGTAAAGTGCTGCGTAAACTGTTGGCTCTATATAAATCCTGTATAATGATAATGAAATCAGACTGAGACAGAAGTACAGTTAAGTCACACTTGTTTAATACTAAAAGTAAACAGAACAAACAGTCAAAACATAGCCAAAGTTCAGTAACTGGAATGAATAGTCAGCCAAGCCAGAAGTCAGGGATCAATGTAGTGGAACAGCAAGCAGGATCTGGAGCCAGAAGGGATGTCAGCAAAGCAAGTCTTTAAACAGGAACGCGGGAGATAGGCTCTGTGATGTTGACCAAGGCGAAGGCAGAGATCTACTGAGCTGAAGGGCTTAAGTAGGCAGGACTGATGAGCAGGATATCATCAACAGCTAAGTAACTGTGGAGAGATGGGAGCTGGCAATTTGCCGACAGCTGAGCGGCCAACTCTGAGAAGGAAGGGCTGAGCCCAGCCCTGACAGTGCTCATGCTGGCTGTTTCAACACATAATATGCAGGCATAATCGAGGGTTGTCAGTTGAGATGAGCTTGTGTGCCCTTCAAACGTATCGCTCCCTTAAACTCCAAAGTCCCATATATGGTCAATGACATCACTGGGTGACCCCACTCCCTTTTTTTAATATGCAGTGGGGAGATCCTGACTGCCATTCATTGGGAACCACGCGTCAAGAGTAGTCGGTGTCGACAGGACTTTTTTTTTTCCTGCTGGTTGGCAGCTGTCAGTAATGGTGGTTGATGTGGACCTACATCGCTGGATGGCATGATTGACAATGGATGTAAATCAGGGGAATTGGGGACCATTTAACCATGGGTTTTCATTTATGCTATTATTACAGTTTGTTTTAGATTAAGAATAATATTGTCCCATGGAGCAGGGGATGTTGTAAAGTGACCTGTGCTGGGTGTCAAATGCTTTAGCTATACAGTACACCATTCTTTATTTATTTAAAACTTTTCACAACCTATTGATCATGCTAATATGACATGAGCTGCAGATAAAATGATTTTTGAAGGAGTTCCCTGAGGCACTAAAATAACTTCAAGGGTTCTTTCAGGTTAAGAAGTTAACATTTTTGACTTACTTCAGACCCTTTTCCATCTAACAGTCCATAGTGACGCTAAGTTAGCCCTATTACATTGTCCAATACCTGGCTTATAGGCATCACAGCAGAAGCTGGTCACATATCTCTTTATTGTGGCTAAACGGACTATAGCTAAAGCCAGGAAGACCGAACACATAGCCTTTCAGGGGGTGAAGACATGTATGATCGCTATGATGCTTCAGGAATGAATGTCCAGTATTGAGAATGACTCGCATGCCAAAGTTCTCAAGGTTTGAGAACCATGGATCTCTCGAGTTGCCCTCACTCCAAATCGCCTTGTTTGGGCCTTGTCCGATTTCACCCTTTGGGGCTTCCGAGTCCGAGTTATCCCCTTCCCCTCTCTTCCTGCTTTTCTGCTCTCCTCACCTTCTCTCTAGTTCCTCACTATTCCTGTTCACGCCAACGATGAGCCTCCCCTCCGGTAACGGCAGGAGAAGACCCTCCCCTCCGCTGTCGGCATGTCGATTTTGGGGACATGCTATTTTTTGTAGTGTTTATTTCTCAGTCCCCTATTTTCGGCCCTATGTCACTTTGGTTAGTGTAATTATGATCTTTGTTGTTCATTGGTGATGTTCACCCATTTTCTAGCCCCTGTGTGGGCGAATAACAAGCTTGCTTATGTAATTTCTAAACGCAATAAACATATTGAAACAGAAAAGGTAGAACGCAAGACCACGAACCCACATCAAGGCCTGAGTAGCACGTGTCTTGCCCCACGTAAAAAAAAAAAAAAAAAAAATGTGAAGGAATGGCTCGCTTACTGGCAGATCAGGAATAAAGGAGAGAGTAATATGGGGAGCTATCACAGACTGGCAGGTTGAAAAGTGGATTATATTAGCTCCTTGCTGTACAGTTCATAGAATCATCAAACCATGTATTACTTGGATCCAAGTATTGTCAGTTCAGGCTATTGCACACAATTCATCATATTATTTAGTACTACACTTTACTCCCCTGTTATCTGAAATGTTCAGGCTGGTTCAATATAAAGCGAAGAGCGGCGGTGGTGTGCAGTAACCCATAACAACTTAAATGACTTGACTTTACAGCAGTCAATTGTGAATTCTGATGGACTTCTATGTGTTACTGCAGCCTGCCCATCATTTTTGCCTTATTTAAAGCGGTTGTATACCCATTCAGACAATTTTTCTGTATGTGAACAATTGCCGTTTATGAAATGTATTGCGCTCTCCTTACCTGCTTTCCTTTCGAGTAATCTATATTTTTCTTTTTTAAGATGTCACTCACGCATGCGTTGTGTGTCCTAATTCTCTGGCAAGCCTAGACCCTGCCGGAAAAATGCAGGGTCTATGCCGGGGCTGCGTCATTTCCTATTGATGAAGTCAACCCAGACATCCCGTGATACAGCCTTATACTAGCTCCTCATTGAGAAGAGGATTGTGGGCACCTTGTTATTACTGCGCATGCGCGGAATTATGGACAGGAAAAGCTAATGTGGGCGGAACTAGCTTACTGGATAGACGCGGAAGACCATAGTTGGGAAGGCGCCGGTGAGCAGCAGCTTTTCAAATAGATTTATGACAATAATGCCCCATACACACGGTTGGATTTTCAGACGGAAAATGTTCAATGGGAGCTTCTGACGGAAATCCTGACCTTGTGTAGGCTCCATCGGACATCTTCAATCAGAATCTCTGACACAAAAAATTTGAGATCTAGATCTCAAATTTTCCCAACAAAATGCGTTGTCGGAAATTCCGATCGTGTGTACACGATTCCGACGCACAAAGTTCTACGCATGCTCGGAATCAAGCAGAAGAGCCGCACTGGCTATTGAACTTCAATCTTCTCGGCTCGTCGTACGTCACCGCATTCTTGATGTTCGGAATTTCCGACAACATTGTGTGATCGTGTGTATGCAAGGCAAGTTTAAGCCAACCTCCGTCGGAAAAAAGCCCATGGATTTTGTTGTTGGAATGTCCGATCGCGTGTACAAGGCATAAGAAATATTTTTGGGCATACTCTTACTACCAACGCCACGAAGTTGTAAAAAGTCACTGTTATAAAGCACAGATAAAAATTAAAGCATATGAGCACATTGAATAAATGACAAATGGCAATGGACTTTGGGGATTAATATTATATGCTTATGGTTTTAGGTTGTGATATATTGCACTTTATGATATTTGGCACTTTAGTGTCACATTGCACTTTATAGATTGTATATTTAAAGTGGGGTTCCAGCCGCAATTTTATTTTATTTTTTTAAAGTCAACAGCTACAAACACTGTAGCTGCTGACTTTTAATAAGGACACTTACCTGTCCAGCGACCGCACGATGTCGGCCGCCCGAGGCCGAGCCGGCACGATTGAGTGCCGGCGCCGCCATCTTAACGAAGGTCAACAGGCAGTGGACCCTTGCGGCCTCACTGCTAGTTTCTTACTGCGCCTGCGTGAGTCACGCTGCGTTTTATGAATGGCCCCGTTGTTTTCTGGGACACTCACATGTCCCAGAAGACAACGGGGCAGCTCGCCGAAGAGGAGGAAGCGCCACGGAATAGGAAGAGGCAGATAAGAAACCCCTAGCAACAGGGGTTTCTGGTAAGTAAAAAAAAATTATTTTCTTTTCAAAAAAAAATTTAAGATTTTTTTGTCAATGTTAATGTAATATTTTTTTTTTTTTTAGGGTGGCCCTCCACTTTAAGTGGTAAGGTTGGTATATAAAAAGGTACACACACTGTATTAGTGGTAATATTGCATCAGCACTTGTTTGGATTAGCGCAGATACGCTATTTGAATACATTTTTCCTAAATCTATGATACAGGACATTTTAACTGCAGCAGACCAATTTGTATTATATTATACATTTTATATTTTTTGCGCTGGTGACACAATTTCACATATTAGAATATTGTTTAAATCCAGTATCATTTGGAGGGTTTACTACCGCTTTAATAGCATGAAGGCAGAACCTACAAGGAAACCTGTACAGGAAAATCGATCCTAATGGCGCAACAAATACTAATAAGGCAAAAATATTTTCAGGTAACATAATATTTCTTCTTTAAAGCAACCATAAAAAGTTAAAAATGAAAACCCAAATGGTGCCACCCAGTAATACTTGTCTGGTGGGTGGCAAGCATATTTGCTCCTTTGCATAGAAGCATGCACAGCTGGCATCCTACATTTCTGGGTGTGTTTGGTAAATTTCCACAACTGGTCAACTGAAAAGATACCATACAGTATGAGGCCAGGTCTAAAAGTGTAGAGAAGACATTGAGCCTATTATGGGCACTGCCTTAACCAAAGTCAACAAAGGAAGGGAGGAAGTAAGTGATGAAATAAAAAAAAAAAAAAAAAAAAAAAATATGTAAAAAAAGTTAAGCACGTACATATGATATAATTTCCTATCTATTTACTAATGATAGCAGCATGAGGATTAAAAATAGTCAATGTTGCTTGGATTGGGGTGCGCAGCCTATAGCATTAAGGTGTGCACCCCAAAGCACACACACACGTGTGTTAATCAGCAGAGCAGTAGATGGTGTAAGTAGAGCAGCGATTGATTTGTGTCATTAGGGCATTATTTTTTAATTATTTTTTTTTACAGGTTACTTTTGTATTATTAAAAATAATATATATATATTTTTTTACATTATTTATTTATTTTTTTATAATTTTTTTTTTTTAGGAGCCCTGTTGGGGGTTTTGGTGACATATCAAGGGTCTAAACAGGCCTCTGATGTCCCATTTTTGAAACAAAGAAATTGAGTGAGGACAGGGATTCCCCCATCTGTTTCTCATCCACTGGACTGAATGGGAAGTGCTCTCTGCTGAGCGGCTTCCTGTTCATTCATAAACTGAAGCATAGAAAACACAATTTACTCTGCTCCAGTTAAGAATGAACACAGGAGCGACTGGTACAGATCACTCACGGTGTTCATTCAGAAACGGAAGAGGCCCATCAATTAAATATTTACTGGCCCCTTCCCCTGCTCTCCAACCTGAAACATCCCCTGTGGCAGCTGGTGGGAGAGGCAGGAAGCTGGCAGCACTTCCAGGGTGGAGACTGGGGGGGTCCAGAAAGCAGGGGGAATCGGTACTATACGGGGTGATTAGGATGTGCCGCAGCACACCCTGTGCCCGCGCCTATGGTTGATTGAGATAGTGAAGTTCCGCTTTAATGCTTGCTAGACCTCCTTTCACATGGCCGTGTAGCTGTATACACAGGACTTCAGCAGCAAAAATGAGCTGCAATGACAGGGGCACATGAAGAGTGGCCCCCCAGCCTATATTAACTAATGACAGGCTGACAGCGGCCACCGCTGTTCACATGTAGCCCCAAGCCAAGCGTTTGCTTGCGATTAGGGAAGCATGTCCAATCTGCCTCCATGCTTGAACATCTTTCCCTCACCGCATTTGCCCCATTGACTCAAGTGAATAGTGAATAACAGGTCCACTTAAATAACGTTAATTATGTCTGGGTATTGGTAAGTGTTAATTGCTCAGCATTTTCCCAGCGATCATTACGATCATTACCCCATGGCTCCATGTGACTGCAATGATTAGCATATTCAGTAACAGCTGAACCATATTAGGCAACAGGGCACTCATCTTAAATGGGAATCAAAGGACGCTAAAGTTTTATGAGCAATCAGACTCCAGATCTTATCTTCTGCCCGCATATTTCATAAATCTGTTTACCTGAAATGACTCCACTGTATTCTGATGGTATCTGGTATGAAACAACATGAGCAAAATGGTGCATTTATATGAAGCGCATCACCCAATTAATAGTGCGCACAGCCAAAACTTTATTTTTATTTTGTTTAAAGAACAGCTTCAATTTTAGTTTTTAACCAATTGCCTGCTGGGCACTTTTACCCCCTTCCTGCACACGCCAATTTTCAGCTGTCACACTTTGCGCTGTCATGCACCACTGTACTCATATGATGTTTTTATTTTTTTCACACAAATAAAGCTTTCTTTTGGTGGCATTTAATCACCACTAAGTTTTTTTTTTATTATTTGCTAAACAAGCGAAAAAAAGACCTAAAATTTAGAAAAAGAAAATATATTTTTTTTCATAGTTTGTTAAAAAGAACTTGCAAACATTTTTCTCCTTCACTGAAGGGGCACTGAGAGGTGGCATGGATGGCCACCGTTGAGGCGCCACTGGTGGACAATCATGAGCCAATGATAGGCGACACGGATTGTCAACACTGGTGGGGCCGGTGTCCCTGTAACAGAAGCCAAGTATCGACTTTCTTCTTTTCTCCTCATGCTGTACTGACAGGCAACACTGGTGGGCTCCGACAAGCGGCACTGGTGGGCTCCGACAAGCGGCACTGGTGGGCTCCGACAAGCGGCACTGGTAGGTGACATTGATGAAAAGGCACCGATTGTCAACACTGGTGGGGCACTGATTAGGGGCACTGATGGGACCAGTGTCCCTGTAACAGAAGCTGGTTATCGGCTTTCTTTGTCTCTTCTCGGCTCTGATGGGCTCTGATAGGTGGCACTGATGGGCAGTACTGATAGGTGACAATGATGATGAAGCACTGATTGGCAACACTGGTGGGCAATGTTGGTACCAATGCTCCTGTAACAAAAGGCAGTTATCGGCTTTCTTCTTTCCTCAGGCTGCACTGATAGGTGCCACTAATGGGCAGCACTGATGGGCGTCGTCACTGAGAGGTGACATTGATGATGAGGCACTGATTGGCAACACGATGGGTATTGATTAGCAGCACTGATTGGACTGATGTCCCTGTAACAAAAGCAGGTTATCGACTTTCTTCTTCTCTCCTCGTGCTGTCGGCGTGAGGAGAGAAAAGCTGAGAACCGGATTCTGTTTACATTCTGTGATCAGCAGGCATTGGCCGACAGCTGATCACGTGGTAAAGAGCTGCTGTGATTGGCCCTTTACCCTGATCTGTGGTCAGGCCAGTCCTAAGGACTTGACATCCACAGAGCCCATGGACGCCCTCCTGGCATTGAAAGCCCTCACTGTAGCCGTCTTTCGGCTATAGCGTGACTGGCAATTGATTAAAGAACAGCTACACTTTTAGTGCTTTAAAGTGGAGTTAAACTCCAAAAAAATTGATTTGCTATGCTACAGGAAATCTCAAAAAAATTTCAAGTGCTATTAAACCCAACATCAAAAGTGTACTATATTGCCTGTTTTTTTTTCTGCAGCCAATAAATGCCCCAACATGTTATCCTTTGTGTCCATGCACACATAGGCTTTTATCAGCATTTTTTTTGGGCAGGTGCGTTTTCTGGCTGGAAAAAAAAGACAAAAAACATGAACAGAGTTTGAAGAGGAGTTTTTTTCAGATGTAAAGAACGCTAAAAAACGCAGATAAAGGCAGCTATTCTGCGTTTATGAGACATAAGCTTTTTGTTGGAGTACAGTTTTGCTGAAAAACACTGCAAAACTCATTCTACAGCTAACGCTACTGGCATTTTTATAACGCCCACTGTGCATGAGGCCTAATAGTGAGACATAACTCTGGAGGAAGAGCGCAGGAGGTACAGCAGACAGCAGCATTGTCAGTCTGGGGGGAGGGGAGGAAGCGTTAAATAGATTAGCAGATTTAGTTACACTAGCAAAGTGAAACCAAACTCCAGCTCACACTTTATAATCAGTTACAGACCTGTTTTTTTTCCCTTCCCTTTTGGGATAAAGGTTTTACATGAATAAATAAAAGCTTTTCATTTATACACCACTGGCAGTGGAAAATGGTTTCATCCAGGTAAACTGATTGATTCTGCTGGAGAGCTTGTGCTTTTGAAACAAAAAAAAAAAAAAAAAAACTTACTGGCCAGATCACAAGGTGAAAATAAAAGAAAAGAAATTCTAAAAAAGAAAACAAATTCTGCAGCAATAGATTCAATTTTTGTGTTTGGGTTTAGTTGTGCCTAAGATATATGCTGAAAAACTTCTGTATTGCAAACTTCCTGAAAAATAAAAAAACATGGCACATTCCATGCCTAGTGCAGCCTTCCCCACTCTTTTTCCCCCGGAAGAACCCTTGAATTCATTTTCCAAGTCTCAGGGAACCCCTACTAAAACCAATTGAGGATCAGGGCTAAAAATGGGCCACTGGGAAGAAGCACCCCCCCAACTCCCATACAGTGGTGGTCAGAATACCAAAGATGTTGTCATGCCTGGCTCTGCCAAATGGTGTTGGTTACAGAACCATGCAGGTCCATCAAATTTAAAGGTCAATTTAAAGGTCAATCAACCAACCAAAGCTCAAAGAAGTCCTAGCCACCTTTAGAGGAACCCTAGGATTTCATGAAATGGCGGAGAATGGCTGGCCTAGGCAGTTCTGCGCCTACAGGCTTATAGCTGTATATCTGCTGTATGAGATTCTTAAAGCTGGCCATATGCTGTGCAATGTTTGTCGGGTTCCTGATTAACCCAGCCCAAATTTGCTTTGTGGGTGGCCCTGTCAGCACCCTCCTTCCAAAAAATCCTTTGAATTAAAAAAAAAAAAAATGAAAGGGTTGGGCAGAAAATTGTTGGCCAAACAGCAGCTGCATCCAATCAGATGCAGCTGCTGTTCAGGTAGTCTGACAACTGCCGCCGGCTGTCAGAATGCTACAGCACAGCAATTTGGATTTGCCCATCTGCATCAGCGTATGGCTAGGTTAAGGCATTGTTTCTAGCAGCTTCTAGTGTATCCTTCCACTGGTGGAAGGAATTAAATTGGCTTGATACCTCCACCAACACTGTGTTAATGGGGGAACCCCTCCCACAGCAGGGAGCCTCTCTGTCGGGTAAACAATGACTACTGCTGGAGGCTATAACCTCCAGCAGTAATCGCATGCAAAAAATCTGACAGGCTAGTCATACTGAAGTGAATTGATGGATCAAATTCAGTACAAGCAGCCTGCCTAAAGATGGATTGGATCTTGGCCAGTCCCTGCTGAACAGGCTGAGATTCGATCCATCTATGGTTGGCTTTAGGAGGTTCCATCCATCTATGGTTGGCTTTAGGAGGTTCCATCCATCTATGGTTGGCTTTAGGAGGTTCCATCCATCTATGGCTGGCTTTAGGAGGTTCCATCCATCTATGGCTGGCTTTAGGAGGTTCCATCCATCTATGGCTGGCTTTAGGAGGTTCCATCCATCTATGGTTGGCTTTAGGAGGTTCCATCCATCTATGGCTGGCTTTAAGAGGTTCCATCCATCTATGGCTGGCTTTAGGAGGTTCCATCCATCTATGGTTGGCTTTAGCAGGTATGATCCATCTATAGCCAGCTTTAGGAGATTCGGTCTATCTATGAACAGCTTTAGGAGATTTGGTCTATGGCCAGCTTTAGGAGATTCGGTCTATCTATGGCACGCTTTAGGAGGTTTGATCTATGGTCAGCTTTAGGAAATTCAATCCTTATATAGCCGGCTTTTGGCCATTTGATCCATCAATGGCCAGCTTTGGGAGGTATGATCCATCTATGGTTGGCTTTAGGAGGTTCGATCAATCTATGGCCAGCTTTAGAAGATTTGATCCTTCTATGGCCAGCTTTAGGAGATTTGATCCTTCTATGGCCAGCTTTAGGAGATTTGATCCTTCTATGGCCAGCTTTAGGAGATTTGATCCTTCTATGGCCAGCTTTAGGAGATTTGATCCTTCTATGGCCAGCTTTAGGAGATTTGATCCTTCTATGGCCAGCTTTAGGAGATTTGATCCAGCTATGTCCAGCTGCAGGAGATTCAATCCTTTTATGGCCAATTTAGGAGATTTGACCCATCTATGGCCAGCTTTAGGAGATTCAATCCATTTTCATACCGACAAAAATGTAACTTGTCCATTTTCATGTTAAAAAAAAAAAAGTTTACTTTTTGCACTGTCAAAAAAAAAAAAAATGCAAGCTAAGACACCAAATTTTAATGCAAGAAAGTAAATTTAGCCCTGGTGCACACCAGTTCACTGCAATTTGGATGTGTGAATTCATTGCGACTTCATTTAACAGAAGTCAATGCAAGTTGCAATGAAATCACAGAAAAGTAGTGCAGGAACCTTATCCGAGTCACAAAGTTTTAATCAGTTCCATTACCGCAAATAGGATGCGACTTGTCATGCGACTTTTATATGTCAAATTGCATGACGAATTGCATCGGTATGTACGAGGGCTAAAGCAACAATTAGATGTACTTAGAATTGTTTAATAAAAGAAGTTTATAAACATTTTGGAACAATATTCTGAGTTTTGTTTCCAATAAGCTCCATACAAATAAGGAATAATTGCAACAAAACGTTATTAAAAAAAAAAGAAAAAAAAAAAGTCTTACCCCCCTCCAGAGAACACGCTATCTTAGGACAGGTATGCAGCCTTTTTCAGTGAGTTATCAGATGAATCTCAGCTGCTCTGTCACAACATTAAATGTATTATAGGCGACATACGGAAGTCATACAGTAGGATCGGTAAATTTCCATTCCTTGTGTAATCAGGTCAAGGGACGGTTTACTGGGATGTTGCTTGAGGCTCCCTTCAAGCTCACCAGGGTAAAAGCCAGCATGTTTTTTAAAGATGATGGAGATTCCGTGATTGCTAATAAAGATATTGAGGAGTTGGGTAACTTTCCACTGTACACACCTGTACAACTAGACATTCCACAGATGACTCGTCTTTAACATGTTCTTAAAGAAGTAAAGCAATTCCCTTGATAATGGTCAACAAAAGATGGAACACTATAGGAAAAATTAAAATTTTTCTCCATATTTTACATATGTAGCATTCTCCTAGTAGTATTAAGGCAAATTTCGTTTTTGGCTCCTCTATAGTCAGTCGGTGGAGTGACGTTGGATTGATTTGACTGTTCTGGGCTCTGCCGTTTGCAGGTTCAACTGCTTTCCCCTGGTTTCTGGCAAGTTCCAGAATTTAATGGGTTGTAGGAGGCAGACCCTCAACTTCCATATTCATACAGCCTCAGTCAATCCCCTGTAAGAAGAATGGCCAGTAGGGGGCTGAGGTATGAATAAATAGGCTGGATCCTAGGACAGCAAGGTCCTTGTCCTGTGGGAGAAGGACACACTAGGCACCTTCGCTGCCATTGTGCTCTTGCTGGGTGTCCAGCATGCTCCAGTTCCTTTAAGGGGGCTTGGGCAGCCTCCAGGATCACCTGTCCCACATCTATCCATCCCATGCATGTGCTTCCACTGTGGAGACTCTTATAAATTTGTAGTGTTAGGACTGCAAGCAACCCAGGGTGCGGTGACGAGGCCTTTCAGCTTTCACATGCGTTTGCAAATGTGTGCTAACTAAACCCCTGCTTTTAACCACTTGAGATCCGCGCTATAGTCAATTGACGGCTACAGCGCGGATCTCCTTTTCCGGGACTACGTCTATTGACGTCGTCCCGTGTACGAGCCGCCTGCGCGCCCTGAGGGGCGCGCGCGGCGCGCTCTGTGATCGGCGAGTCCATGAGACTCGCCTGATCACCAATCCGTGCAAGGGGTCGATCCCGACCCCTTATCACGTGATCAGCTGTCAGCCAATGACAGCTGATCATGTGATATAATGGAGCCAGTAATCGGCTAGTATTCCTCCTCGCGCTGACAGCGCGAGGAGAAAAAAAAAAGCCGATCACCGGCGGCCGTGATCGGGACATCAGTCCCGATCACGGCCAGCAATGCAAGCGACCACCTGCCCCCTGCCAGTGCCCACCTGCCCCCTGCAGTGCCATCCTGAATAAAAGTAAGTGCCACCCGTCAGTGCCACCCAGCAGTGCCCATAGTGCCACCCAGCAGTGCCCACAGTGCCACCCACAGTGCCACCCACAGTGCCCACAATCTGCCTCAAAGGTGCTGCACCCCAGTGCCGCCCATCAGTGCCCAGCAGTGCCGCCCATCAGTGCCCAGCAGTGCCGCCCATCAGTGCCACCTATCAGTGCCCATCAGTCCCATCTCTCAGTGGTACCCCATCCGTGCCACCAATCCGTGCCACTTATCCGTGCCACCCATCCGTGCCATCTTATCTGTGCCCATCTTTGCCCATCAGTGCCGCCTTAACTGTGCCTATCAGTGCCCACCAATGCAGCCCATCAGTGCCCACCAATGCAGCCCATCAGTGCCCACCAATGCAGCCCATCAGTGCCCACCAATGCAGCCCATCAGTGCCCACCAATGCAGCCCATCAGTGCCCACCAATGCAGCCCATCAGTGCCCACCAATGCAGCCCATCAGTGCCGCCTAATCAGCACACTTCAATGAAGGAGAAAAATGACCCGTTTGCAAAATTTTATAACAAACTATTAAAACATGATTTTTTTTTTTGCATCTTTTTTTGTTTGTTTAGCAAAAAATAAAACTCCGAGCTGTAACTAAATACCACCAAAAGAAAGCTCTATTTGTGGGAAAAAAAAATGATAAAATTTTCATTTGGGTACAGTGTTGTATGCCCGCGCAATTGTCATTCAAAGTGCATCAGCGCTGAAAGCTGAAAATTGGTCTGGGACTGAGGGGGGTTTAAGTGCCCAGTAAGCAAGTGGTTAATAGAGGGTTAGTCAGGTTAATTTGGTTGGTCAGCAGACTGGTTGGTGAGGTGGGCTATGGAATTGTTTTTGTCTTACCTATGGGCGAAGGACCCAGCTTGAGGGGTTGGGGCACTCTGGGTAATTTAGCTCAAGTTTATAGGAGGCCATTGGGGTTTCAGCCTTGAGAGAGCTGGGGGACCTGCGTCCAAAGTTCCTGGAAGCAGTTTGCAGGAAGTCTACAAAGGGCTTGATTTGGAGGCACACAGTACAAAAGCTATCTGGTACTGCATGAAAGCATTCAAGTACCCAGGGCACAGCAAGGTATAATCCTAAAGTAGAGCCTAGAGCAGGGGTAGGCAACCTGGGGTCCTCCAGCTGTCCCATCATGTCTCTGGGAGTAATTCTAACTGCCAGCCTTGCAATGCCCCATGGGAAATGTAGTTCCCCAACAGCTGGAGGGCCCGAGGTTGCCTACTCCTGGCCTAGCGACTGTCCTTTAGACTCGTCAGCAAGGAATTTGTCCACTGAGCAGCCCGCTCTCCTCTATGGGTGGTCGGATGTTAACAGACCACCTGCCCGTTTACACCCGACTGCCGGACTGGATGTCAGTGGGTGCAAAATGACACACTTCCATTTACATCCGCCGATCCATAGAGGACAACAGAGAGTCCTATCAGTTCCACCTGAAAAAAGAAGGACAGGTCGGTCTGCTTGTGTAAAAGGGGCCTAAGGCTCCATTCACACCAATGCATTTTTTCATGCTTTTTGCTGAAACACAGGACATTTTTAAACATGGGTTCCTATGGAACATGTTCACATCAATGCATTTTGTGCCTCTGCGTTTTTGGAAAGGGTCAGCGACTTTTTTTCTTTTTTTTTTTTTTTAAATACAAAACGGTGCTTTTTTGGTTCAATATACTTCAATAGAGAAGTTTCAGAAAAGCATGTAGTGTGTTTTTACCACGATTTTGCTTTTTTTTTTTTTATCTGCCCGACAACAAATTCCCACCACCCCAAAAAAAAGCATGCAAATCATGGCAAAAATGCAGTAAGATAAAAGCAAAAAGCAATGCTCAAAAGCAAACTGCATAGGTGTGAATGGAGCCTAATTCTACTGAGCCAATGAGAATACAGTGGCTAATCTGCTAAATCTCAACAACAAGATACCATAGCAAAAATATGCAAGAGGAAAAATGTAAAAAAAAGATAAAAAAGTCAACCTAGAATAAGAGCTCAATGAAAATGCTCCATTTGTATTCATGTTCCATCTAAACCCATCATCCTTTTATATTTCTGCTGCAAAGGCTCTACAGATACATGTCCCTTTAATTAAAGGTGACTTCACACTTGGCACACACATCGTTGAGTGTAGTGGGAGGTAATAGGAAGCCATTGAGCACACTACACACACTCCACTTACAATAAGCCTCATCATGTCTGACATGAGAATGAAGATAAAGGGAACCAGGGCTGAGCATTGAATCCACTTCATATATTAGGTGTCAAAATCTAATTACCAAAGTCTTACAAAGCATTATTAGAACTGATTAGTACCTTCCACAAGGTATTAACACAAGGACTTGTAATTCATTAAAAAAAAAAAAAAAAAAAAACTGAAATAGAAATGCAATGTGGGAATGTGGAATCTTGGAAAGTGTCTGTATATCCTAAAATATGTCATATAAGCTTGGCCGCCAACTTTACTGTCCTCGGCTTAAAGTAGTGTAGTCCCCCAACAGAAAATGTACTTACAGTGCCTTGAACTATTCGGCCCCTTGAACTGTTCAACCTTTTGCCACATTTCAGGCTTCAAACATAAAGATATAAAATTTAAATTTTTTGTGAAGAATCACCAACAAGTGGGACACAATTGTGAAGTGGAACGAAATCTATTGGATTTTTTAAACTTTTTTAGCAAATAAAAAACTGAAAAGCGGTGCATGCAAAATTATTCGGCCCCTTTACTTTCAGTGCAGCAAACTCACTCCAGAAGTTCAGCGAGGATCTCTGAATGATCCAATGTTGTCCTAAATGACTGATGGTGATAAATAGAATCCACCTGTGTGTAATCAAGTCTCTGTATATATGCACCTGCTCTGTGATAGTCTCAGGGTTCTGTTGAAAGCGCAGAGAGCATCATGAAGACCAAGGAACACACCAGGCAGGTCCGTAATACTGTTGTGGAGAAGTTTAAAGCCGGATTTGGATACAAAAAGATTTACCAAGCTTTAAACATCCCAAGGAGCACTGTGCAAGCGATCATTTTGAAATGGAAGGAGTATCAGACCACTGCAAATCTACCAAGACCTGGCCGTCCCTCTAAACTTTCAGCTCAGACAAGAAGAAGACTGATCAGAGATGCAGCCAAGAGGCCCATGATCACTCTGGATGAACTGCAGAGAACTACAGCTGAGGTGGGAGAGTCTGTCCATAGGACAACAATCAGTCGTACACTGCACAAATCTGGCCTCAAATCTTTATGGAAGAGTGGCAAGAAGAAAGCCATTTCTCAAAGATATCCATAAAAAGTCTTGTCTAAAGTTTGCCACAAGCCACCTGGGAGACACACCAAACATGTGGAAGAAGGTGCTCTGGTCAGATGAAACCAAAATCAAACT
Source organism: Lithobates pipiens (assembly GCF_037356315.1). Lineage (NCBI taxonomy): Eukaryota > Metazoa > Chordata > Amphibia > Anura > Ranidae > Lithobates > Lithobates pipiens. The sequence continues at coordinate 239,013,624 of NW_027507790.1, forward strand.
TTTTGCCCACAATGCAAAACGATATGTTTGGCGTAAAAGCAACACAGCTCATCACCCTCAACACACCATCCCCACTGTCAAACATGGTGGTGGCAGCATCATGGTTTGGGCCTGCTTTTCTTCAGCAGGGACAGGGAAGATGGTTAAAGGGGTTCTGCACTCAGAATAAAACATTTGCCCATTCTCTTGCCTCTAGTTAATATATTTCATAATGCCACCTGTTTTTTTTTTGCATTCACCTACCTTTTGTAATCTTTAGTAGTTTATTTTAAACCCCTGCGGCGATGGGCGGTCTCTTGCGGGGATCAGCGTCATTTCCTGCTGAAGCCCGCACTGTCTCCTGGGATCTCGTTCGTGTAATCCCAGGAGACATTGCGGCTAATGCACCCGACATCTCGCGAGATCTCGGGTGCTACAGCCGACATCTCGCGTGATTTCGGTAATTACAGCCGAGATCTCGCGAGAGCTCGGCTGTAATTACCGAAATCACGCGAGATGTCGGCTGTAGCACCCGAGATCTCGCGAGATCTCGGCTGTAATTACCGAAATCACACGAGATGTCGGCTGTAGCACCCGAGATCTCGCGAGATGTCGGGTGCATTAGCCGCAATGTCTCCTGGGATTACACGAACGAGATCCCAGGAGACAGTGCGGGCTTCAGCAGGAAATGACGCTGATCCCCGCAAGAGACCGCCCATCGCCGCAGGGGTTTAAAATAAACTACTAAAGATTACAAAAGGTAGGTGAATGCAAAAAAAAAAACAGGTGGCATTATGAAATATATTAACTAGAGGCAAGAGAATGGGCAAATGTTTTATTCTGAGTGCAGAACCCCTTTAATATTGAGGGGAAGATGGATGCAGCCAAATACAGGACCATTCTGGATGAAAACCTGTTGGAGTCTGCAAAAGACCTGAAACTGGGACGGAGATTTATCTTCCAACAAGACAATGATCCCAAACATACAGCAAAATCTACAAAGGAATGGTTCACAAAAAAACGTATCCAGGTGTTAGAATGGCCAAGTCAAAGTCCAGACCTGAATCCAATCGAGAATCTGTGGAAAGATCTGAAAACTGCTGTTCACAAACGCTCTCCATCCAACCTCACTGAGCTCGAGCTGTTTTGCAAGGAAGAATGGGCAAGAATTTCAGTCTCTCGATGTGCAAAACTGATAGAGACATACCCCAAGCGACTTGCAGCTATAATGACAGCAAAAGGTGGCTCTACAAAGTATTAACGCAAGGGGGCCGAATAATTTTGCACGCCCCACTTTTCATTTTTTTATTAGTTAAAAAAGTATCAAAAATCCAATAGATTTCGTTCCACTTCACAATTGTGTCCCACTTGTTGGTGATTCTTCACAAAAAATAAAAATGTTATATCTTTATGTTTGAAGCCTGAAATGTGGCAAAAGGTTGAAAAGTGCAAGGGGGCCGAATACTTTC